>NC_040909.2:32233628-32597378 GCF_004126475.2 Phyllostomus discolor | reverse complement strand
AGGGGCTGGAAAGAAGTATTCAAACTGATGAAAAGTAGGACCTCCAACCAAGATTACTTTATACAGCAATGGCAGGGCAGATAAAGTGCTTCCCAGACAAGGTAAAGCTAAAGGAATTCATCATTATCAAGCCATTACTACATAAAATGTTAAAGGCACTTATTTAAGAAAAAGATCAAAACTATGAACATCAAAATGACAACAAACTCATACTTATCAACATTTGAACCTAAAAAACAAAAACAAACTAAGCAAATAACCAGAACAGGAAGAGAATTACAGAAATGGAGACCACATGGAGGATTATCAGTAGGTAGGGGGAGGGGTAGAATGGGGGAAAAAAGGGGTGCAGGGAATAAGAAGCACAAATAGTAGGTACAAAATAGACAGGGGGAGGTTAAGAACAGTATAGGAAATGGATAAGCCAAAGAATTTACATGCACAACCCATGGACATGAACTAAGGGTGGGGGGATTACTGGAGGATGGGGGGGTACCAGGTGGAGGGGGCAAAGAGGGAAAAACTGGGACAACTGTAATAGCATAATCAGTAAAATATACTTAAAATAAGAAATAAAGAATGCAAAACTGAAATAAATAATACACTGGAAGGTTATTTAGCACTTTTTTTTAAAACCATAATGTTATGAAACTAGAAATCAATCACAAGAACACTGAAAAAACATGCAAAGACCTGGAAGCTAAATAACATGTTACTAAACAATGACTGGGTCAACAATGAGATCAAGGAAGAAATCAAAAGACACCTTTAAACAAACAAAAATGAGGACACAACAATCCAAAATCTGTGGGACACTGTGAAAGTAATTCTAAGTGGCAAAGTCACAGCATTACAGGCGTAGCTCAAAAAAAACAACAAAAAAGCTCAAATAAACAATCTAACTTTACACTTAAAAGAACTTGAAAAAGAACAACAACAAAGCCCAAAGTGAGTAGAAGGAAGGAAACAATAAAGATCGGAGCAGAAATAGAGTCTAAAAAAATAATACAATGAATCCAAGAGCTGGTTCTTTGAAAAGATAAACAATATTGACAAACCTTTAACCAGACTCATCAAGAAAAAAACAGAGATGACCTAAATAAATAAAATAAGAAATGAAAGAGGAGAAATAACTGACACCAAAGAAATACAAAGGATTTTAAGAAAATATTATGAACAATGATATGCCAACAAACTGGACAATCTGGACAAAATGGATAAATTCCTAGAAACATACAAGCTTCTGAAACTAAATCAGGAAGAATCAGAGGATCTGAACAGACAGATTACACCTAGTGAAACTGAAGCAGTAATCAAACAACTCTCAACAAACAAAAGCCCTGGACCAGATGGCTTCACAGTTGAAATTTGCCAAACATTTCAAAAAGAATTAACACCTCTCCTCCTCAAACTATTTCATAAAATTCAAGAGGAGGGAAGGCTCCCAAATTAATTTTACAAGGCCAGCATTATCCTAATTCCAAAACCAGATAAAGACACTACAAAAAAGAAAATTAGAGGCCAATATCCCTGATGAACATAGATGCTAAAATCCTCAACAAAACATTAGCAAGCTGAATATAGCAATGCATCAAAAAGATCATACACCATGATCAAGTGGGATTTATTCTGGGAATGCAAGGTTGGTACGACATTCGCAAATCAATAATGTGATTCACCACATAAACAAAATGAAGGATAAAAATCACAAGATATTATCAAACTATACTATAAGGCCACAGTAATCAAAACAGCATATATTGTCATAAAAACAGCGATATAGATCAATGGAACAGAATAGAGAGCCCAGAAATAAACCCACACCTTTATACCTTTATAGTCAATTAATATTGGACAGAGGAAGCAAGCACATACAGTGGGCTAAAGATAATTTATTCAACAAATGGTGTTGGAAAAATTAGACAGATACATGCAGAAAACTAAAACTAGACCATTTTCTTATACCACACACATAAATTCAAAATGGATCAAAGACTTTCAAATGTTAGACCCGAAACCATAAAAATTGTAGAAGAAAACACAGGCAGCAAAATCTCACACATTGTTTGTAGCAATATTTTACCAGATATATCTCCCCAGTGAGGGAAACAAAAGGAAAAAAGAAGACAAACAAAAATGGACTATATCAAACTAAAATTTCTTTGCACAGCAGAGGAAATCAACAAAATGAAAAGATAATCCACGGAATGGGAAAACATATTTGCCAATGCATCTAATAAGGGATCAATATCCGAAATTTATAAAGAACTTACAAAACTCAACACCAAAAAAACAAACAAACCAATCAAAACATGGGCAAAGGATATGAATAGACACTTCTCCAAAGAGGGCACACAGATGGCTAACAGACATGTGAAAAGATGCTCAATGCCACTAATCATCAGAGAAATTCAAATAAAAACCACAATGAGATACCACCTCACACCCATCAGATTGGCTATCATCAATAAATCAATAAACAACAAGTGCTGGCAAGGATGTGGAGAAAGGGGAACCCTTTTGTACTGTTGATGGGAATGCAGATTGGTGCAGCCACCGTGGAAAGTAGTATGGACAATCCTCAAAAAATTAAAAATGGGACTTCCGGCAAGATGGAGGAATAGGTGGACGCACCGTACCTCCTCGCACAACCAAGATTAGAACAACAATAATTTACAACAATAATTTACAGACAGAATAACGCCCAGATCTGGCAGAGGATTTATCTGAATGGAAGTCGGGCAGCCAAGAAGTTGAAGTAGACGCGTTCATCCGGACTGGTAGGAGAAGATGAGCCGGGTGGGCGCGGGTCAGCAGCGCGCGGAGGTTGGGGAAAGTTTGGCGCGAAATCGGCGCGACAGCCATCCGGGGCGCAAGAACGCAGCGGTGATCCCTGAGTACGCAAGCTGCGACTGGCAGACCCAGAGGGGTAGCAATTGTGGACCAGGGCAGAACTCGCAGCCTGGGAGCCCAGAGAAGGGTCTGAGCCCAGGAGAATGGAACTACCGCCATTGTTTTCTCCTGTCCCCGCTCCCGCTCCCGCCCCCGCCCCCACATATAACATCACCTAGCGACTGGGGTGCCCAGCCACGGTGAGCACCTAAGGCTCCACCCCCCCCACCGAAACAAGAGCAACCAGACCAGAAAAAAAAGAAAAAAGGAGAGACAGGGGAAAAAAAATATGTTTTCAACAGAGCAGATCAGTCCCCCAGGACTCATCCTTTTGAGCGACCAAGAAATAGCCAATCTATCAGATGCGCAGTTCAAAACACTGGTGATCAGAAAGCTCACGGAATTGGTTGATTTTGGGCGCAATTTAGATGAAAGGATGCAGGTTACCATAAAAGAGATGCAGGAAGATATGCGGAGGAGAGCCAATAGTGAAAGGAAGGAATCTGAGTCTCAAAACAATACAGTGGGCCAGAAGGAAGATAGAATCAACCAAGCAGGAAAGCATGATGAAATAAGAATTCAAAAAATCGAGGAAAAGCTTAAGAGCATCCAAGACACCTTTAAACATTCCAATATCCGAATTATAGGGGTACCAGAATCGGAAGGGGAAAAGCAACAAATTGAGCACGTATTTGAACAAATAATAAAGGAGAACTTCCCCAATCTGGCAAAGGGAACAGTCTTCCAAGAAATCCAAGAAGCTCAGAGAGCCCCAAAGAAGTTGGACCCAAGAAGAAACACACCAAGGCACATCATCATTACATTAGCCAAGGTAAAAATGAAGGAGAGAATCCTAGAAGCAGCAAGAGATAAGGGGACAGTAATCTACAAAGGAGTTCCCATCAGACTGTCAGCTGATTTCTCAAAAGAGATCTTATAGGCAAGAAGGGGCTGCAAAGAAATATTCCAAGTCATGAAAGACAAGGACCTACATCCCAGATTGCTCTATCCAGCAAAGCTTTCATTTAGAATGGAAGGGCAGATAAAGTGCTTCTCAGATAAGGTCAAGTTCAAGGAGTTCTTCATCACCAAGCCCTTATTTTATGAAATGCTAAAGGGACTTATCTAAGAAAAGAAGATAAAGAAAAGACATGTATAGTAAAAGGACAGCAAACTCACAAATATGAACAACCACACCTAAAGCAAAACCAAAAGAAACTAAGTAAACAATTAGAACAGGAACAGAACCACAGAAATGGAGGGCACATGGAGGGTTAGCAGCAGGGGGGTGGGAGGAGGAGAGAGGGGGAAAAGGTATAGAGAATAAGTAGCATAGAATGTAGGTTGAAAATAGATAGGGGAAGGGCAAGAATAGTATGGGAAATGTAGAAGCTAAAGAACTCATAAGTATGACACATGGACATGAACTAAAGGGGGGAAATGTGGGTGGGAGGGGGGTTCAGGGTGGAAGGGAGAGAAGGGGGTAAATGGGACAACTGTAATAGCATAATCAATAAAATATATTAAAAAAAATTAAAAATGGATCTGCCTTTTGACCTACCAATCCCACTTCTGGGAATATATACGAAAGAACCCAAAACACTAATTCGAAAGAATATAAGCACCCCTATGTCCACTGCAGTGTTCTTTACAATGGCCAGGTTCTTTAGTATGGAAGCAGCCCAAGTGTACATCTGTAGATGAGTGGATAAAACAACTATGGAACATTTACACAGTGGAATAGTACTCGGTCATAAAAGAAGAAAATTTATTCTTTGTGACAGTATGGATGAAACTACAGCAGGGGTCCCCAACCTTCGGGCCAAGGACCAGTAAATGTCTGTGGCCTGTTAGGAACCAGGCTGCACATCAGGAGGTGAGCTTGAATGTAATGTGCTTGAATCATCCCAAAACTATCCCCCAGCACCTCGGTCCCTGGAAAAATTGCTTTCCATGAAACCAGTCCCTGGTGCCAAAAAGGCTGGGGACTGCTGATCTAGAGAACATTATGTTAAGTGAAATAAGCCAGTCAGAAAAAGACAAATACCATATGATTTCACTCATATGTGCAATCTAATGAACAAACCAAAAAGCAAAATGGGGACAGACTCATAGATGGAGCACAGGGTGACAGCTGGAGAAGGAGGTCAGGGGGTGGAGGGATTCAGCAAAAAGGAAAAAGGACTTGTGGACATGGACAACAGTATAGTGATTGTTGGGGGAGGGGGGAATAAGGGGACTAAATGGTAATGGAAAAATACAATAAAGATTAAATAGGAAAATAAAATAAATTTTATGAATGATGAATTTGCAATTTGTGTGCATTTATAAATATGGAGGTAAATAATGGAAAAAATAGCTAAAAAAATTGACAGTTATCAGGTTATCTCTGAGGAGCAGCCTAGTTGAGAGTGAAAACTTGGAAATGTATTTTTTTACAAGCCTTTTAAGCACTGAGACTTTAAATATAAGAATTCATATATAATATTAATAACAAATTTAAAAAATTAAAAAATGGGTTCTAGGGAGATATAAAGATAAGGTTGGGCTGATTATTGTGTGTTAAGGCTGGGGGAAAAGTGTAGGGGAGGTGAATTCAGCTTCAGGCATGGGCTATGTTGGTGGGGCATCGAGAAGATATTCCTCATATAGGTGGATATATGTAGCACTGAAGTAATAGAAGTTGAAAATAAAGGTCTAGAATAAGTATCAGATAAAACTTTTAAAGTTACAAGAGTGGACAAGACTATACATGCATAGTATGAGAAAAGGGTCAAGGACAAAGTTTTTAGGAAGGCAGGCATGTATAGGGAGAGAAGGATGCCAGGAAGGAGACAGAGAATTAATTTTCAAAGGGCAGGAAGAGAACCAGCCAAATATGACATGGAAGTCAAGGGACAAAAGTGTTTCATTCTTCCCAACATGCTGAATTCCAAAGATTTTGTTTACCAGCAAACATTACAGCTAGTTTTCTTTTACTAGTATTTCTCCCTAATTTCATGGAGAAATTTGGGAAGTTAATAAAAGCTCAACATAAATGTAATGATGGAAAACAGAGAATGGTGTGTATATATTTTTTATGTTGCTATTTATGTGTTCTATTTCAGGAAACATCGAGAGCAAAAAGTCTGAAGTAAAGAGTTTCCACTGCTTATCTCAATTGATGAAAGGGTTCAAAAAGAAAATGATTGACACAAATCTTGTAGGCACAAAAGAAAACTGGATGAATATCCATGTCACTTAGATGGGGCACTTGAAAACTAGGAAGAGGAAAAATTGTAGAAAAATGACTAAAAGCTCTTTATTTAACAGAGTACACAAGGTGTGATGATTCAGAAGTAATGAGTCATTTTGAAAGAATAAAACTATTAGTTTGCCTGGAAAACACAGGGACTCTTTGGTGAATGACTCAGTATGGAAACTGATCCCAAGAGAACAATTTAGAGGAATACAAAAACATATACTACAGAACTACTTGTAGGGAAAAAAGAGACCTGGAATATTTTATTTGTTGTGTTCACTACAAAAATAGTCGAGAAAATAAATTAAGAAACTTCTTAAAAGGAAGATTTTTTCTGATATGCAAAGAAATTATATACATGAAAATGAAAGAACAATTAAATGTTTTAGGTTTAGGGCTAATATCTTAAAAGAGGCTAAAAGTAAAATAAGAACATCTCGGTAGCAGGCCTGATTTGGGCTTATGGAAATTTGGAAGTGCTTAAAAACTTACTTTTCTTTTTATTCCAGTGGAGAAACAGGAAATGTGGCTTAGGGGAAAAGCACCAGGTGGGCAGTCAGGAGCTCCTGTCCCAGCTTCAGCTTCTACACTCACCAACTGAGTAAGTTGGTCAAGGCACTTCCTTCACTTTCTCTTCTGGAAAAACACGATGAAAGATGGCTCTGGGGAATAGAGAACATGAGAAAAGCAAAAAATTTTTTCTTGGTTAGAATGAGAAAAAAGCTATATTTTACCAGAGAACAATTCTGTAGATGTGGGAAGCACAATGAACTGGCTATTAATTTTTAATGCATGTAATTTGCAAAGCCTCTGATTTCTCTGAGTACTACTGACTTGGAAAGGAATCTGAGAGTTAAACTTTTACTATTTTATAATTTAAAAAATTGTATGTATTATTATATACCAAAACATCAACAATGGTTGTCTGTCTGCTGGTAGTATTTTAAGTTAATTTAATTCACATATTTTCCTTTTCTTTTTCTTATCTTGGAGATCATATATAAATCAAATTACGTTCCACATATAAAAATCATGTGGACAGGTTAGAAGAACATATATACAATGGGTTTCATAAACTTTTCAGTGACACTATAAGCCAGGTACTCTTCAAGATGAGGACACTGTAATTTATAATTTTGCTTCAAAGCAGCTTACACTGTGAGTAGACACAGGAAGAAGATACCTAACATTTATATCATGGAAAACATTCCAGAAAGGACTGTCAAGCCCAGTCCTGGAGCAGAGCAGAAGTAGTTGGCTGCAAGAAGAAAGGGAAAATGGCTTGTGGACAAAGACAGCAAAGCAGAAGGTAGCATGAGATGTGTGAGGAACTACCAGGAATTTGGTATTATTCTAGTGTCAAGTGTGAAGAGAGACCTCTGGGAGCTACAGCTGAAGAGGTGGGGCAGCGGCAACATACCATCAGAGAGACCCTGAGAAATTTCAGAGGAAGTAGAAGGGGACAAGGTCAGAGTCATAATGTAGGAAGAAGACAGAGAGTTGGAGAAGAAAGACCAAAGCTAGGTAGACAGAGGCCTCTGTAGAGTCCAGAAAAGAATCTATGTGGCTATAGATGAAGACAGTTTGCAGGGGTGTCAGACCTGTGGTCTGCGGACTGCATGTAGCCCAGGATGGCTGTGAATGTAGCCCAACACAAAATTATAAATTTACTTAAAAAAGTATGAGATTTTTTTTTGTGATTACGTGTCACAATGTACTTAATGTGTGGCCCAAGACAACTCTTCTTCCAGTGTGGCGCAGAGATGCCAAAAGTTGGACACCCCTGGCTCAGAGGCTGAAGTAATAGCCACGGTCACAAATCTATAAGCAAGATATGAATGTCTTTTATCTTTAAATCCTGTGCTTTTTACATCCCTATAGGCACAAATTCTGGCTGAAGCTAACAACAGATCTCAAATTTATTTTTATTAAGTAAATTATGGATTTTTAAAAAAACTTTATTCATTTATTTATATTAATTACCTAAAATGTTAAGGATATTATACAAAACAACCATAGCTTGTCTTGTAAGGAGCTTATAGGTTAAAAGAAATGAGACAAAAAAAGATCAATTCATTCAACAGGTATCTATCCTCCTCACGGGTCTAACAGAAATCACATTCTAGTGACAGTTACTTTTAGAAATAATTTTTATATCCTTTTGGTACAAGTGAACAGAGGCTCTGCAGAGCCAACCAAGCAATTCTAGAAAATGACCAGGAACCTGGAGTAAACTAAATACAGCATGGGTCAAAGGAAAACTTGCTTGAATGGGACAATAAGGGAACAGGACAAAAATCCCAAAGGATGGCATGGATGCCAGAAAGCTGGGGAGGAGCTTGGAATTGCCTTCAATACAGCTTGGATTTGATAGATCAAAGTTGTTTATTTTTTAATTTTTACATAAAAGTAATGACTGTAGAAATAAGACATGCCTGATGAGAGAAAAATAGAGAGAAAATCAAAGATCACACCTAGAGACAGTATCAATGTGAACATTCTGTAAATGTCTTTTCGGTCTTTAAATATATGTAACACAGACATGGGAATTTTGTGAATGTTTATTTTATATATTTTAAACAAAAGTGAGATTTAATTAGAGTTTATTACCTTCTTTTTCTATTCTTCATGAAAATAAAAATCTACATCATAGATCTCATATACATTGTGTGGATATGCCAAATTTACTTATTTAATTCTCTACTAAGGCATATTAGGCTGTATGATAACTAAGGTGAAGAAAGGGAGCAAGCAGCAAGCAAGTAATAAAACTGACATTAGCTGTGGCAGCATTTTCAATATTCTAAAGGTGGAAAGAGGTAAGACATGTGGAAGCTCTTGAGATTTTAGTGTTCCAGACATAAGATGAATAATGTCTGAATCTGGAATTCTTTGTAGATGAAGAGGAATTTCCAAAAAAGACTGCAACCCAACACATACTAAAGATGAAGTAATTTCAAATCTTCACATCTGCAGAACAGATAGAATGTCAAAGAGAGCATTCAGACAACTAAAAACAGTGGGTGGACTGCCAGGGAAAAACCAAGTGTCATTTAGTGATAATCCACAAGCCAGGTTTACAAGAAAGTGGCAGCTATCCCCAAATTGTGTTCTAACAGAGTGTGCACTACATGTTTCTTGTGAGATGCTAGGTGGTCTTGAAGACTTAATGTATCCTCTCTGGGCCTCTGTCCTTTGGCCTGGCTCTGTGAGTTACAAACTGTGCTTGTCAGAGTTCCCTTGGAAGCTGCCAATACTAGACATTTCCCACTGTGACCAGAATAGCTCTGCTTTTATCTGTTTTATATATTAGATCTCCAAAAAATATTTCATTTGAATAAATAGAGTTCCACAGCTAAAAAAGTCTTAAAATCACAGGATTTTTTAAAAATATAATTTACCCTTGAGATTATTTGTTAATCACAAAGGTAAAAATGTAAATTTACAATGGAGGGATCTGAAAGTCACCACCTTAACACCTTAGTTAAAAACTTAGCATCGCTAATGGTGGGACAATTAGATAATATGTACAATGCCTCTTGATATGATGCAATATGAAGATTGAAGTATCACTTATGCAGTGTTCTTACAAAAAATACTTAGCTTTAGTCAATCTTTAGAGCTAATGTCAGATTATAGGAGAAACAAAGTAAATTAAACACCACCAGGAGGAAACAGAGAAATTCATGGTATGGATCATTCTATAAGATAATTAGCCTGGTATCTTTAATTAGACAGTATCATGGGGGATAAAGTATGTATGTGGGGAATGTTGGGGGTGGCGGGGGGAGGAGATGGAAGAAATACCAACTATAAAGGCTATGAGGTGGAAGCATGTCCTGAATGTTTTAGGAAGAGAGAGAAAGGCAGTGTGACTAGACTTTGACTGAGATGGGAAGCTACTGAAGAATTCTGAACAGAGAAATATGACATGGTATGAATTACTTTTAACAAGATTATTCTGGTTGCTGTGATGAGAATAGACTATAGGGAACAAGAGTGGAAGCAGGGAGACCAAAATGGCCTGGAATAATCCAGGCAAAAGATGATGCTGGTTTGGATCAGGCGGTAGCAAGGGAAGGGTGCAAACTAGTTAGATTCTGGATATATTTTGAAACAAGAGCCAATGGGACAAATGTGTGGATTTTGTGGAAAAGAGGGAATCAAGGATGAATATAAGGGTTTTTTGTTTTGTTTTGTTTTTGCTTAAACAACTGGAAGAAGAGAATTGATATGAACTGAAAGCAGGAAGACAGCAGGATGAACAGATTTGTTGGTGGCCAAGGAAGTGGTGGTGGCAAGGGAAGTCAATGATTCAGTTTTTAATGTTACTTTTTAAAAAATTTTATTTTAATCATTGTTCAAGTACAGTTTTCTGCCCTTTACTCCCATTCCAGCCCACCCACCCATCCCTCCCTAATGTTACTTTGACATCCTATTAGACATTAAGGTAAAGATGTGCAGAATGATGTTGGAGAATTGAGTCTGGACTTTAAGGGAGATATTTGGGTTGACACAAATTTGAGTCATTTTTAAAACCTTGAGACTAGGTAAGATCACCACAGGACAAAAAACAGAAAGAAAGAAATATATAGAAATACTTCCACTGAGCCCTGTGGGGTTCATGGGTTGATATCAGCAAAATTTCCATATCCTGGACCTCTTTTCTGAAGTTTTTTTCAACTTCCTTTAAGCTTCTTACTTAAATGGAAACTGGACTCTCACCTGAGGATGCTGCTTTCTATGCAGCTCTTAGACAATGACTCTTTTTCTCTTCCATGCCCTTCAAACATGAGGCCTGGTAGGTGCCTTCTTGCTCCTCCTTCACTCCCCTCCACATTGAACACACCCTCCCACCCCTTTAGTTCATGTCCATGGGTCATACATATAAGTTCTTTGGCTTCTCCATTTCCTGTACTATTCTTGCCCTTCCCCTATTTTCTACCTACCATCTATGCTACTTATTCTCTGTACCTTTCCCCCCTCTCTCTTCCTTCTACTCTCCTGTTGATAACCCTCCATGTGATCTCCATTTCTGTGGTTATGTTCTTATTCTACCTTTGCTTGCTTTTGTTTTTATTTTAGGTGTGGTTATTAATAATTTTGAGTTTGCTGTCATTTTACTGTTCATATTTTTTATCTTCTTTTGCTTAGATAAGTCCCTTTAACATTTCATATAATAAAGGCTTGGTGATGATGAACTCCTTTAACTTGACCTTATCCAAGAAGCACTTTTTCTGCCCTTCTATTCTGAATGATAGTTTTGCTGGATAGAGCAATCTTGGATGTAGGTCCTTGCCTTTCATGACTTGGAATACTTCTTTCCAGCCCCTTCTTGCCTGTAAGGTCTCTTTTGAGAAATCAGCTGACAGTCTGACGGGAACTCCTTTGTAGGTTACTGTGCCCTTTTCTCTTGCTTCTTCTAGGATTCTCTCCTTCATTTTAATCTTGGGTAATGTAATTATGATGTGCCTTGTTGTGTCCCTCCTTGGGTCCAACTTCTTTGGGACTCTCTGGGCTTCCTGGACTTCCTGGAAGTCTATTTCCTTTGCCAGATTGGGGAAGTTCTTCTTTATTATTTGTTCAAGTATTGTTTCCACTTGTTACTCTTCCTCTTCTCCTTCTGGTACCCCTATAATTCAGATGTTGGAATGTTTAAAGATGCCCTGGAGGTTCCTAAGCCTCTCTTCATTTTTTTGAATTCTTGTTTCTTCATTCTGTTCTGGTTGAATGTTTCTTTCTTCCTTCTGGTCCAAATTGTTGATTTGAGTCCCAGTTTCGTTCTCATCACTATTGGTTCCCTGTACATTTTCCTTTATTTCACTTAATGTAGCCTTCATTTTTTAATCTAATTTGTGACCAAATCCAACCAATCCTGTGAGCATCATGATTACCAGTGTTTTGAACTGTGCATCTGATAGGTTGGCTATCTCTTCATTGCTTAGTTATATTTTTTCTGGAGCTTTGATCTGTTCTTTCGTTTGGACCATTTGTTGTTGTTGTTGTTGTTGTTGTTGTTGTTGTTTTGATATGTCTGCTACATAGTGAGGGGCAGAGCTTAGGTATTCACCCAGGGTGGGGTAACCCACATGGCTACATTGTGACTCTGTACATGGGGAGGGATCCCAGAAGGAACAATGGTGTTTGCTCTGCTCTCTGCTGGCTTGTAGTCACTTCCTCTGCTTCCCACAAGCAAATTGGGCCCTTCTGGTGCTGATTCCTATGTGGGTGGGTTTGTGTACATTCTCGGACCCTGTGGGTCTCACCAACAACTACCCTGTGATGCTGGGAGTTTCCCCCGCTGCCTCAGCCCCCACAGGTATTTTCTATCAGTGGATTGAGGCTTTATTTCCCTGCACTGAAGCTCTGGGTTGCATAGTCTGTCTTGCTCCCCAGTTGTTCCTCCCAATTTATCTGCATGTGAATGTGGGACTGCTTGCTCCACTGCTGCCTTGCTGGCCCTGGTCCTCCACTGCTGCTTTGCCGCAAGTTTCTCAGGAAGGGGAGTAATGAGATTCAGGTAGCAGTAGTCATGGGACAGGGAAGCAGAAGCAGAGATGAATCAGAAAGGCACTGCAATTTATTAATCCTCATATCCACAACATGTAGCCAGTGCACAGCATTAAACAGAAATTAACAATATTTTCTTAATGTATGAACTGTGAGATGCTGTTGAGTACCCAAAAATTCAACTAGGGTAAAAGAATAGGGCATAAGCCCAATGGAAATATCTCCAGGTAAGAAGGAAATGCAGGTTATCTTGAGCTGACAATTTTCATAGTTTTCATATGTTCCTCTAGGTTTCACATGTGCCCCTCAACAGAACTCATGGCTTCTCCACTTCTTAGTTTCCAACCTGGGTACAGTTTTGGTGTCTTATTTCTTGGCCCCACCAACTCCCTCTATTTAATCAACCTTGATATATCTTAGGTGAAGTCTTATTGCAATTTAGATCTTTAGTTCATTTGTGCACTGATCCAGAGAATCTCTGAGCTTGCCTACTAGGACAGCACATGAAGCATTTGTTTGTCTATAAGACAATTTCAGGCAAAAGGTTCTGGTGCTGCTGGCTCAAGAGTAGACCCTAACTAAAGAAAACAACCTTTGGGACCGAAGTTTGAATTACCACCTCCAGTGGGGCTTTGCAACCATAATTTTGACAGAAAATGTTCACTCAATGCCATGATAGAAGTGTTGGGGAGGAGGAGGGAGCTGGGGAAGAGGATGTTGAGATCAGACATGAAGGCAGGGTTGAGAGCAAGGTTCAACTGCAAGAAACTAAAAAGTGAGACATGCTGAGGGTCCAAACCAAAAAGCCAAAAGAGGGTATAGAGACTGAGCCCACCAAGCCTGCCTCATCAGCCCATGACTGTCATTCACCTTCAAGTACCCTGAGGGGTATAAGGAGAACTCTGAGATACTCCCAAAGTTCTTCAGTCAGCTGACATTCTACAGGAATGACTGAGAAATCCCTATATTCTGCAGATGAGGTCCAGCAAGGGTTTCTTTGTTATTAACTACTTACTGTACAGGCAGACAACCGGATAGCCTGGTGCATATACAACCAGAGTACATTTACTGAGGCAACAGAACTTTTTACAAGGTAATAGGTGTTTGGGAGTGCATGAAAATCAAATAGCAATCTGTCATATTTGCAGGTCATACCCAGAATAAACTCAGTAAGACCTGACAATCCTATCTCCGAAATCTCTCTCAATTTTCTCAACTTCTCATTATCTCTACTGCTAAAATCCTGGCCCAATTTATCATCTTTTCACCTGTACTATTGCCATAGCCTTCTAAACTGGTCTAATTGCTTCCACTCTTGCTTCTACATACCCTGGTCATTCTCTAAACACCATAACCATAGTAAAATACAGGGTGGGGCAAAAGTAGGTTTACAGTTGTGAGTACACCAAGTTGTATTATTATTTATTAATTATTGTATTATTTTCTATGCAAACAATAGTAAGCCTACTTTTGCCCCACCCTGTAAATTAGAGCAAATTGCTCTCCTGTTTCAGATGTTCTAATGGTTACCAGTCCATTCTGAACAAAATCTATACTCCTCTACCTAATATAGCTCCAGAATATGCCTACTACCTCCCTTACTTCAACTTACACTGCTCTCCTTGGTCTTTTTTTGGTTCCTCCAACAGCCTCCCCCTCTCCCTTGACCAAGGTTCCAGCTCATTACTCTCTACCCCATTATCCAGTTTAATGTCAGTATAGCACTTATCAGTACCTGAAATTGTTTTATTTGTAGTTTACACAGTTATTGTGTTTATCTCTAGAATGTACACTCCATAAAGGCAAGGATCTTACTTGCCTCATTTGCCACTGTATCCCAACACCCAAACAGAGCCTGGCACAGAGGAAGCAATTAAAGGAAGAGAAGGAAGAAGGGAGGGGAGCAATTTGCTAATATACTACCATTTATGTTTCCTTGGCCAATACCTTGACTAGAAAAGTTTCACTTTTCATAACCAGTTCAAGGACAGACTGAATGACTCCATATAGCATAACTTGGCACCCTTGGACATTTCTAGTAAGTGCTCATCTTAATCAGCGTTTTGCCTGATGAAAAGGTTTAGCGTATGCTTTGAACCTATGACCAGCACCCCTGGTCCCCGTCACAAATGCCACAGTACTGAGAGAAAGTACAGAAGACAATCCACTAGAGCTGCATGACCCAGCACTCTGTCCTAATACACACAAACACATTGAGAAAGCCTGCCAACAAGAGGCTCAATTATGCTTGTACGATTTATGTTTCCTAGGCAAAATACTTTATAAAAGTCTACTCATCAAATAGACCTTTGGCTCACCTCTGCATCACCCTGACCTCCAAACTTGGCTTACTGATGTCCAAACCGCTGGAGAATTACCTAGGCGTTTAGGTACTAAAGCATCTGAGAACATTTTGTCAGCCAGGCCTTGATCTTTAGGAAAAATGATATCACATCCATAGTGATAACTGGAGACCATGAAGAGCTTCTGCTGGTAGCACTGTCACTCAGTATACCTACCCCTCTGTGCTGCCCCTCCTTATGAATGCCCCTGTTACTACTTCTTCATGCTATGCATAAAGGGCTCAAACCAAACCTCACTGCAGTATGGGGACGGGCGGGGAGGGAGGAGGAGAGGGAGAGGGAGTAACAGGGAGAGGGAGAGAAAGAGAAAGAGAGAAAGAGAGAGAGAGAGAGAGAGAGAGAGAGAGAGAGAGAGGAACTGCCACTCCATTCATTTATGTATCCTTAGTTGACTTCTGTATGTGTCCTGACCAGGGATTGAACCTGCTACCCTGGCCTATTGGTATGATGCTCTAACCAACTGAGCTACCCAGCCATGGCAACAATAATTTTTTGGATTTGACACACATTTATGCAAAGGCAACAAAAACAAAAATACACAAATGGTACTACATCAAACTATACAATGTTCTATACAATGAAGGAAATCAGCAAAATGAAAAGATGACCTATCGAATGGGAGGAAATATTTGCAAATCATACATCTGATAAGAGGTTAATATCTAAAACATATATAGAAGTCATACAAATCAATAGCAAAAAAACAAAACAAAACAGCAACCCTCAAATTATCTGAATAGAAATGGAAAAAGGCACTGAATAGAAATTTTTTCAAAGAGGCTAATGTGTACATGAGAAGATGCTCATCATCACTAATCAGGGATATGCAAATCAAAACCACCATGAGATACCATCTCACACCCATTAGAATGGCTACTATCAAAAAATAAGAGACAGTGCTAGTGAGGATGTGGACAAAAGGGAACTCTCTTGCATATTTGGTGGTAATACAGATTAGGGTAGCCATGGTGGAAACAGTATGGAGGTTTCTCAAAAAGTTAAAAGTAGAACTACCATGTAATAAAGCAATTCTCCTTCTGGGTATTTATTTAAGGAAATAAAAACACTAACTTGAAAAGATATCTATACCTCTATCTTCACTGAAGCATTCCTTACAACAGCCAAGATGTGGAAACAACCTAAATGTCCACTGATGAATGAATGGATAGAGAAAATCACACACACACACCAGACTATTATTCAGCCATAAAATATGGATATCCTACTATTTGTGACAACATAGGATGAACCTTGAGGGCATTATGCTAAGTGAAGTAAGTCAGACAGAGAAAAACAAATACTGTATTATCTTTTATGTAGACTCTAAAAACAAGCATACAAAAAAACCTGAACTCACAGATACACAGAACAGATTGATAGCTACCAGAGGTAGGGGGTGGGGGGGGGGTTGTAAAATGGGTGAGGGAGGTCAAAGATACAAACTTCCAATTATAAAATAATTAACTCCTGAGGATGTAGTGTATAGCATGGGGACAATACTGCTAATACAGCTGGACTAGACAGCTAATAATACTCTGCTGTATATTTGAAAGTTGCTAAGGGAATAGATCTTAAAAGTTTTTATCACAAGAAAAAATCATAACTGTGTAGTGATAGATATTAACTAGACTTATTGTAGCAATCATTTTATAATATATGCGTATGTTGAATCATTATGTTGTACACATGAAACTAATAATATGTCAAGTATGTCTCAATAAAAAATAAAAATTATAGGCCTTGGCTGGTATAGCTCAGTGGACTGACTGCGGGTTGTGAACCAAAGGGTCGCCTGTTCAATTCTCAGTCAGGGCACATGCCTGGGTTGCAGGCCAAGTCCCCAAGTTGGCGGTATGCAAGAGGTAACTGATTGATGTTTCTCTGTTTCTCTCCCTTTCTTTCTTCCTCCCTCCCTTCCCTTCTCTCTAAAATAAATAAAATCTTTATTTTTCCTTTATTGTTTATTGTTGTTCAAGTACAGTTGTCTCCATTTTCCCACCACCACTTTCTCCTGCCCCACTCTCAATCCTTCCCCCCTTTGGCTTTGTCCATGGGTCCTTTATACATGTTCCTTGATGACCCTTCCCCTTCTTCCCCCCATTATCCCCTTCCTCCTCCCCTCTGGTTACTGTCAGTTTGTTCCTCGTTCTTCATTTCAGTGTCTCTGGTTATATTTTGCTTGCTTGTTTGTTTTGTTGGTTAGGTTCCACTTACAGGAGAGATCATATGGTATTTAATAAAATCTTTTAAAAAACTGGGCAAAAATGCACATTATACAGGGTGAAATATGGTATTATTCAAAGAAAAGAACACATGCTATACATGAATGAGCCTTGTAAATATTACGCTAAATAAAAGAAGCCATATACAAAAAGCCACATATTGTGTGATTCCATTTATATGAATTGTCCAAATAGGTAAACCCACAGAGACAGAAAGTATTGTTGATTGGTGGTTTCGGGAAGTAGGGAGGAGAGAAATGGGGAGTGACTGCTTATGGATACAGGGTTTCCTTGTGGGGTGATAAAAATGTTCTGGATTTAGATGGTGATGCTGGTTGCACAGCATTGTGAATGTATTGAGAGTCACTGAATTACACAATTTAAAGTGGTTAATTTTATGTTATATGAATTTTAAACTCAATAAAAACAAACAAATCACACATCTCACACTTGACAGATCAAGGCTTTGCATCCAAGACTAACTTTAAGTCCTTTACCCACTCAATTATCTTGTCTCCTCTACAAATATAAGAAGTTCTGGACCACCCTGACAATGAATTTTTCCTTCCATCTACCACCATCCACACAAAGCACCCAAGTGAATTTGTGATGGTGGAATTCCTACAATTGTCCAAGTGCATATGAGTTTCTAAACAAAATATTTTCTTTTCTTTTTTTTGCATCTTTTTTTTTAAGATTTCATTTGTATTTATTTTTAGAGAGGGAAGGAGGGAGAAAGAGAGAGAGAGAGAAACATCAATGTGTGGTTGCTGGGGGCCATGGCCTGCAACCCAGGCATGTGCCCTGACTGGGAATCGAACCTGAGACACTTTGGTTCGCAGCCCGTACTCAATCCACTGAACTACACCAGCCAGGGCTAACAAAATATTTTCTTATCATAGACTCCCAGTACTTCACTCTCTCAACTAATTAAAAATAAAATGCTTATTTTAACCTTTAAAAACCAAGGTCTGCTATTCGTGTCACAAAGTCATCCACACAGAAGTTAAACATCACCCATTTAACAGATGAACCAATGGCAGCTATGAAGGTTATTCCCTCACAAGATGATACTCCTATTTGTAAAAAGGGTATAACAATGCCCTGAACAAATAAATGCCATTCTTCACTAATAATCCTTGGCATTCTGCAGCCACTATGGCTTTTGATCTGCTGGTAGATCACAACTCTTAGAAACAACTCTTAGAAATGCAAAACTGACCTTTAAGCCCTCCTGTGCCAGGTTAAAGTTGTCACAGAGGCAGACATGCATAAGAGACAGACTGGTAGTGACCATCTGATGACAACCCACTCTAGAGAATTTAACACAAGGTTTTTGAAGTGACAGTATTCATACAACCTTTTGGAAATTAGTTTGTTCAGTGCTCTGTTTACCTTATCTCTGAGCTCAATGAAGTCCTATTCCTCCAACTTTTATTTATACTTTCTAATCATCGTCAATGAAAAAGATTTCAAAGTATGAGAAATTTTGCATGTGTGCAACTGGAAAACCAAGCTATAATATCAAGTTACTTAGGAAAAATACAGCTGCAAAAAATACTCCTGGAAATGTGACAGCTAGATACATATTCCCTGATATAGCCAAGTATTCCATTTTCAACATGCCAACAGTCTGGTCTTTGTTCATCAGTTCAATGGGAGGATGATGTCAGGATCACTGCAGCCCAGATCACTGCTGGCCTTTAGGAGCCCTGTGGCTTTCCAGATAAGAGTCTAAGGGCATAATTTCCAACATCTGAGTCTCAAGGGTTTGGGCAAAATAATCTCCTTAGTGAAAAACACAAAGTCTCCAAAACAAATACAAGCAAGACCCCTCTGAAATGGGGGAGAGGGGTAATTACGTACCACTGAATCACCTCCCTAAAAAGTTAGAAGTGTTTGGGTAACCAACACACTCTGAACACCTATCACAGAGATATGTTAGATACCAGCCACTCCCTCACCACTCTCCTTTTCAGATAAACTTCTCAGAAGATTTTTCTAACATTTCCATTTTCTTTCGTTTTACCCATCTCAGTCTGGTTTCTGCCTCATCCCATTTAAATGGTGCCTGCTGAGGGCAAACACTTCATCTTGCTAAATTCAACAGAACATTTTCAGTCTACATCTTTACTTGATAACTCCTATCTTGTTTAAATACTCTCTTTTCTTGACTTTTATGACATATTTTAAACCAGAATTAGATTCTGAAATAAGCACCTAAGACAAAAATCAAGCATAGTTTAAATTACTCTTGAAATGGGTCATGAAATCAAGTATACCTGTTATTTATGTATATAATGCTATGCAGTAAATGAACAGCAAATATGTATAAATGCAAAACAAACAGTAAGCATAGATGCAAAATAAAACTTCACTCTCTCAACTAATTAAAACACCTTCAAGTGTATTGGGTTAAGTCTGCATGCCTTAACTGCAAGCATGGGGCCATTCCACTGTACCTCTCTGTCTACTTCTCATCACTTTCCTAGGACTATGGTACCCTCCCACGCAAATCCTGAACCCTATTCTCTTCTTAATCTCCATCAATGGTTCAGAATTTCCACTATTCAGTGGAACTGGGTAAGGAGATTTTAAAAATCCCAGGTTATAATTTGGACCAAGTAAGCAGAAACAGAAATTGCTAGGGTGAGCCCCAGCATCAGTAATTTTTAATTGTCCAGTGTTTCTAATGTGCAGCCAAGATGAGAATTACTGTTTTTATACTCTTCCTAGAGCAGGGACCACACACTCCAATGCCTCAGGGTCAGAGAAGTAAATAAGCAAAGCAGGCCAAGCATAAGTTTTAGGGTGTTGTGGGCTCTTTGGTGAACTAGAAAGCAGCTGGGATCAGCTGTGACTTAGCACCAATCAATTGTTGCCATATGGGAAAGCTGGCTCAGTAGAGCCACATCCTCTCATTTTTAAAGAAAAATCCCAAATCTGGATTTTCATGGGAACTAACTCAAAATTAAACAACAACAAAAACCACTGTATTGGAAAAACAAAACACATCTGTAAACCAGATAAGCTGTGAACTGCAGGTTTACAGCCATTGCTCTTGGTAATTCCATCCACACCTTTCAATTTACACCTAAAACTTGTGTCCCCAGTTCAGCCCACTCCTCTGGGCTCTGAATTTCAATTAGCAGATGCTTATGAGACATTTCCACTTGAAGGTCTCACCAGTCCCAAAGTGAAATGTGATTTAAACCCACCTTAACACTTTTTATACTATAGTGCTCTTTATCTCAGCCAACAACTCTACCATTGACCTGGTTGGGCAAGCCAGAACTCAGGGAGTCATCCTATACACTTAATTTCTCCCTCTCACTGCTTGTGCCACATCTGTATCTACCTACTTTTCTCCATCTCCTCTGCTACCACCTTGATCCCACCTACCATCTTTTCTCTCCTCCTTTTCCACAGTGTATTTACTGGCTGAGGCTGATAAAACAAAATACCACAGACTGGGTGGCTTATACAACAGAAATGTATAGAATTTCCAGATCACCATCCAGCAGGGTCAGTTTCTAGTGAGGATTCTTTTTCTTGGCTTCTCACTGTGTGCTCATATGGCTTTTCCTCCCTTATCTTCATAGAAGGCCACCAATTTGATCAGATTAGGGCCTCATCCTGATGACCTCATTTAACCTTAATTACCTTCTAAAGACTATCTCCAAACATAGTTACACCGGAGGTTAGAGCTTCAAAATATCAACTTCGGGGAGACACAATTCATTCTATAGCACACAATGACCTTAATTAGGGTCATTTGTCTCCCACATTCACTGTTGTTTCCTTCTAAACCTTTTTGCCAGTAGGACCACAGTGATGTTTTACAAATACAAATATTTACAAATATGTGTATATACACATTTAACTCAACAATTCCAGTTCTAGGACTCTATCTTACAAACATATTCACACATGTGAACTGGTATAAGCATAGTACTATTTGTTATAGTAAATTACTGGAAACAATTTCTAGACAATGGAATATTATACAATCATACAAAAGAATAAGTAAACTATATATTGAAATGGAAAGATTTCCAAGACACTGTTCAGAGAACAAAACAAAGAACAGAATAATGTGTATAGTATGCCACCATTTGTGTCAACAGGAGGAAAGAATATGCATTTGCTTGAATGTACACAGAAAGTGTCTAGATATACACCTCCTAAATATATCTCCTATATCCATCTACTTCTCTCCATCTCCTCTGCTACCACCTGAGTCCCAGCTGTTTGTTACAGTAAGTTATTGGAAACTACAATGGTCATCCCTTTGGAAGGTGTGAGGAAAATTGCAGCTGGGGAGGAAAGGGAGTAGCACCACTGCAGACATTCTGATTTAATGGGCTTGGAGGACAGCCTAGGACTAGTATTGTTTTAAGTTACTCTTGTGATTCTAATGAGCAGGCTGAACTGAGAACTGTTGCTTGAGATTGCCTTCACTTACTTTCCCAGCTTCATTTTACATCATCCTGCCCCTATCATTCTCTATGCTCCAGCCACACTGGCCTCTGAGTTCCCAGAAAGGTTCTGTTCCTTCTTTGGGAATGTTGTTCCTGTATGCTTCACCTTGTAACTTCTACTTATTCTTTAGAGTCCAACTCATCTTGAGTTCATTTCCCAAGGAAACTGTCCTAGCTTCCAAACTAGGTCAGGACCCCTGTCTTATATACTCAGAGCATCCTGTATTTCTCCCAGAATTGATCACAATTATAATGTGGTAATTGTAGCATTACACATGCATGCTTCTCTCACTCTTCAGACTGTAATGCCCAAGAGTGTAAAGACCATATCAGTTGTTTTTACTGTCTGGCTGGGAAAGAAGGCCTACCTCAGATATTTGTCAAATAAATGAATAAGACTGCTCCTGCCTTCAAGCTTAGCATAATAGATGAAATCAACACATAAACAAATGAGGACAATGCAGTCACTGATGTTAAGGCTGCAGTCTGTTTAGAAAAAGCGGTTCACTGGTGAGGGAGATCTGGGCCCTCCCAGGAGACTCCTGGCAATGTTTGGAGGCATTTTTGGCTGTCACAACTGTGTGGGTTGTGTGACTATTTGACTGTCACGATTGGGGTGGGGACAGGGTGGGAAGTAATAGTGGTTTCCATTAAGTAGATGTCAAGAATGCTGCTAAACATCCTACAATTCACAGGATAAACTGCCACAGTTAAGAACTATCTGCTCCAAATGTCAATAGTACTGGACAAAACCTCTAATTTAAAAAGAATGATAATGCCCCAAAGGGTGACCATTTATTTCTACTTGAGGTGGCAGTGAGGGGGAGCAGATGTGAAGAAATTTTAGAGAGGAAGTACACATAACTTTAGTTGCACACAGAAAGGTAGCAGGGACCACATCCATGAAGGCTGTTTGCTGGAGTTATGAGGAGCCTCTGAAGAGGTTAAAGGCAGAGTTCTGGCTTGAACAGGTGCCCCTCAAGTACCTTATACTCCAAAATTACTATCTCCTTTATTCCCTTCTTGTGGAAACAAAACTTTCATTCTTAGGGCAGCTGGTTTCAGCTAAACATTAAGGCCAAATTAATTCACCCTTGGATAAAATCTGATAGCCCCTTCACACTCCAGAATGTTAAGCTGCATTTTAAAATATGCAAATACTTACAAACACAAATAAATCTTTAACTGCTTAATGTTCAGGTTGTTAATGGATAAAGCTATTTTTGAACCCAACAACCAGGTTAGTCCTGTAAAGTTTTGTGTTTTCGAAAACCTTAACTTTTATTTCCCATGTTCTTAATTTCTGAGTTTCTAGATCTATAAAAGATCCAAATTTTTCTCACATGCATCTCATGTTTTAAGTTAGTTCTCTGCCAGAGAGGATAGGAGAGCCATTTGGATACAATAAATGTGAGTAAATTGTATATATAAATTAGGAGTGATCTATAAGTTTTTAAAAGGCTTTCACTGAAAGCCATGGATACAACTTTAAAAAAATGAAAATGAGATCATTTTTAATGGCATCACCAAGAAAGAAAACAGTTTTACTACAGCACAAGCCTGCTGCCTACTAGGCTGGATGCACATGCTCTGACCTAGTATGGCAATTCTTAGGGTCTCAGCACTGGATGCTCTATTTACAAGAAACTGAGGCCTGAAACTAATGAAGAACAAAGAAAAATGCCTGGCACTGAAGGTTTGGGGGCTGTTTTGTACAAAAATGATTTGAGGAGGAACACTTCCAGTTTTGCTCAGCACCACAAATCACGCTTTTCTGCTTACGTGTTAAGAATTTTTATTTCGTGCTTTGAGACCGTTTCCTAATAAGAAAATACCTTATAATTTACAAAGAGCAATTTATCCTCCCTTACATTTGCTGACCACGAAAACTGGATAAAATTTCCTTAAGCTTTACCAGAGTCGGAGGATTGAGCATAATGTGAGCACAACAGAGTTCAGATGCAGCTGGTTTCCATCCGGAGGTCTCCCAGGAGAAAGCCCCTCCGGAGGCGGCAGCTGGGGTAGGCGAGGAAGTGAGACCCCCGCACAGGGTCAGCTGCGTGGCTCGGCCGGGCTGTGGTCGGCCCGGCCTCTGTTTACCTTTGTTTCAGGTAATCCCGCTCCGGCCGGGCCAGGGATCCCGCCCCAGGCCCCGAGCTGGTGACACATCCTTCTTTGGCCAAGTCGGGCCGAGGTTGGGCAGGGGGCGGGGAAGGAAAATAAAGCCTCAACGCCTAACGACGTGACTCTCAGTTCTTCCAAAACGTTGGCATTTGTTTCTGTGCCAAGCTTTCCGGTTAACAAGTTCCCGAGGGCTGCGCGGGTCGAACTGGCCTAGGAACCCGCAAGTGGGAGGGAGCAGGCCGTCCCCCGCCTTCCCTCCTCTGTAGACGCCCACGGGGCAACCGATTTCCACACCTCCCGGGCTGCCGCGGCGCCGGACCGAGCTGGGCGTGGAGGGGCGCCCGCACCGTCATAAAACTCGACTTCCACGGCTCCACTAGCCGAACCAGCGCACGGCCGATCCGGCAGTCCCCTCTGGACAGGCCGGTCCCCGCCCCTAGGCTCCGGCCCCGCCTGCCCGGGCCTCAGCGTACCGCCCCCCCGTATCCCCCGCCCGGCCTCACTACAACCCTACGACCAGGCCAGGAGCTCTAGGGCTCCGGGCCGCCCCGTGAGCGTCCCAGCCTTTACCTCTGTGGCCGCGGATCCTCCCCTGGCTGTTGCCCTCGGTCGGCGGACTGCGCTTGCCGCTAGGACTCCGGCAGCGGCAGCGGCAGCGCGGGATACAAGCTGCGAGAGCGGCGAGTGAGGAGCTGTGAGGCCTGGCCCCGCCCCGCCCAGCCTCCCGCCAGCCCTCCCTGCCGCCTCTCCCCACCCAGGGCCGCGGGCTCAGTGCCCCGCCCCTCCCGGCCCGCCCCGCCCCATCCAGCGGACCCCTGCCAGGAAGGGGGCCGCCAGGGGCACCACGAGAGCCGCAGCAGCCGCTGCCTGTGCAGCTCTCTGTGCGTAACGTCCGCGGGGACCCGCTTCGTAGTACTCACTACTATTTGGAAATGCGAGTCTCTCGGACTTGTTATTACTGTAATTGTTATTATCATTATTGTTATCGTTATTGATTCTTTTGCCCTCTGGCAGACTGCATGGTTTCTTTGAGGCCGTAGGCAGCGGACGTGCAGTCCTCGCCGCTGACTGGACGCCTCAGCTCACTTCGACCCTCCCAGGGTCCCGCACCTGCGGCCACTTTTTGTCGTGAGTAGTAAACAAGTTGAAAGAGATATTTATTTTTAACTGTTATGTTGTTAAATATAACACAAATACAGAAAGCCATATAAAACCAATGCATAATTTAATGTATTATTCGGAGACATCCCCCCCTTATAACAACTCCCTATTTAACGCCATCTAAAATGGCCTGACTTAAAACCCTGTCAGTAGCTTGGAGGACACATCCTTGGTAGGGCCTCCTAAAATTTTCTTCTTCCTAACTGCCACAGGAACTCAAAGACCACTTGTCCATAATTATGTGCTCTCCAAGAACACATTTGTAAAATAAAAATATCCCCAGAATTAGGAACCTCCAACTAAAAGTTTATTTGTAAAATTCTTTTTTAAAAGATTTTATTTGTTTATTTTTAGAGAGCGAGGAAGGGAGGGAGAGAGAAAGGGAGAGAAATATCAACCAGTTGCCTCTCCCATGTCCCCAACTGGGGACCTGGCTGGGAACCCAGGCAGGTGCCCTGACTGGGAACTGGATCAGAGAACTTTTCAAACTCTATCCACTGAGCCACACCAGTCAGGGCTATTTGTAAAAGTCTTAGTTAAAAAGATAACATGTACCATATTTTGCCATGTATAATGCTCACTCCCCCCTCAAATTATTGAGGGAAAAATAAAGATGTGCATTGTATGTGGGTAGTACTAATTTGTTACCAGTACATAAAATTTTTTGTATCTTTGTATCTGCTTTTGTGTTTTGTAATTATTTGTTACAGAAAATTTCTTGTACCATAATATGTTAAAAAATAAATGGTAAAATTCCTTTATGATACAAAAATGAAGTATCTAAATATAAATAAATAATGGATTAAAAAATAAATATTTTTCCCCTGAAAGTTTGGGCCAAGAACATGGGTGTGCATTACACACGGCAAAGTACAGGTATATATGCATGTAAATAACTTAATAAATTAATCAATCATAACATTGAACAGCATGAGTAAGGAGCATCTTACTCCTTAAGATGGAAGATATATAAAGACTTAAAAGTAGTCAAAGAGTAGGTGGCCTGTGAGGATTGGATTGTTCCTGGGCACCTGGGTAATCCTCACAGAAATGAATTCTGTGTCACCAGTGCCTAGCACATATAATAGGTGCAAATGTGTATATTTATAGTGAAAGGAAAGAAGATATATACATATACATGCATATATGTGTGTATATGTATGCATATGTAACTACAAAACAGGTTTTGCCTACTAAACAATTTCATCCAAAGTCAATTGTTCTAATAGCTAAAATGAATTCTGAGATGTCTCAATGCTTTGGAAAAAAGCTGTTATACTTTAAACTTTGTACTGCTTTCCAGTTTTTAAAAAGCACTTTCACATGCATTATGGTATCTTATTTGAGGTTGTCAACAAAAGTTTGCTGCCACCAATTTAATGCCAACGGGAGTCCCCCAACCTGGGGTGCAGTTAATGGAGAAACTTTATTCAAGTAAACAGCTTGCAAATAGGGAAAGCACCCTCAAGTGAGAACCAGAGGAAACAAAGGGGAGGCCAGAAAAGAGGGGTTGTGGGAGAGGCTGACTTTAATAGACAAAGCACCTGCCTTGGTCCCTGATTGACCAATCAGGGACCATTTTTATAAGAAAAAAGATCCAAATTTTTGCAGTCTGATTGGTCCAAATACCACTGTCTTTTTTTCTCCCATTTTTTTTTATCCCCTTTATCCCCCTCCTCTCTGGATCCTACCACCCTCCAGCATTCCCCCTCCACTTAGTTAATTCCATGGGTTCTACATATAAGTTCTTTGGCTTCTCCATTTCCTATACTATTCTTAACTTCCCCCTATCTACTTTGTGCCTACCTATTATGCTTCTTATTCCCTGTACCTTTTCCCCCATTCTTCCCCTCCCTCTTCCCACTGATAACCCTCCAAGTGGTCTCCTGTTCCTGTGATTCTGTTCCTGTTCTAGTTGCTTGCTTAGTTTTTGGTTTTGCTTTTTAGGTTCAGTTGTTGATAGTTGTGAGTTTGTTGTCATTGTGCTGTTTATAGTTTTAAATCTTCTATTTCTTAGATAAGTCCTTTTAACATTTCATTTAATAAGGGCTTGGTGATGATAAACTCTTGTAACTTGACCTTATCTGTGAAGCACTTTACCTACCCTGCTATTCTAAATGATAGCTTTGCTGGCTAGAGTAATCTTGGATGTAGGTCCTTGCCTTTCATGACTTGGAATACTTCTTTCCAGCCCCTTCTTGTCTGTAAGTTTTCTTTTGAGAAATTAGCTGATAGTTTTATAGGTAAAACTATCCCCTACTCCTTTGTAAGTAACTGTCTCCTTTTCTCTTGCTGCTTTTAAGATTCTCTCCTTATCTTTAACCTTGGGTAACTTAATTATGATGTGTCTTGGTGTCTTCTTCCTTGGGCCCAATTTCTTTCAGACCCTCTGGACTTCCTGGAAATCTATTTCCTTCACCAGATTGAGGAAGTTTTCCTTCGTTATTCATTCAAATAAGTTTTCAATTTCTTGCTCTTCCTCTTCTTCTGGCACCCCTGTGATTTGGATGTTGGAGTGTTTAATGTCCCAGAGGTTTCTCAGCCTCTCCTCATTTTTTTGAATTCTTGTTTCTTCATTCTGTTCAGAATGAAGAGCAGATGATTATTTCTTCATTTTGCTTCAAATAGCATTGTCCTGATTGGCCATTATGGAGCTGCTGTGATTGGTCAGTAAAGATGCAAATGAGGAAATCATTTCAAAGCTCTGATTGTATGGGGCAGATCTCAGCCCATTGGTTGAGAGGCAATTCTAGGAACTTCTTTGTAAGAGTCTGCTTAGACAGTAGTAACTTGGTCCCTGAGGCTTGGCTACTCAGTCTGTGGCTTTTCACTGGTGTACAGTGTACATGAGGGGCCTCTGTCGGCAATGGCTGCCAAACACTCGGCATGATTTTGGGCCCAATTAGCCACAAGGAGCCTCTTTGAGAAAGGGGAGGGGGCAGGGCAGGACAGAAGGACTTTGCAAAGGTCACAGTGCAATATTTACCTGAGAAATACATAGTGAACTATAAAACAATTTCAGTACTGCTGACCCTGCCCCTCCCTGCTGGGTTCCTGGTTTGTCTTGACAGTTTTATTGCCTGAGTGTAGGACTTTTTTGGCTCCTTTGGAATACATTTATATAAAGGAAACATCACCTAACTGGAAATTTGATTCAATATGATAGAGTCAACCTCTTTATCAAGAGCACTTTGGTGAATTGGAGCTAGAGAGCTGCCAGTTGGCCACTATTTATTGAGCACCTTGACTTTGTGGTTGGTGGCAGAAATACAAAACATAGAAAAATGAATAAGACACACTCTCAGTTCTCAAAAGGTTAGGCCAAATTAGAGGGTGAAATTTGGCAATAAATGAATTTTTAGTTTATTTGAATGGAAGGAGAATAATCCTGAGCACAATTAATTCTCATAGGTGTAGGGAGAGATTAGAGCAAGCCTTCTCAGGAAAGAGAATATCTGATTTTTTTTAATTGTGGAAAAATATCAAATATTGCAAAGTAAAAGAATAATATAATGAACTACAATGCACTCATTATTTAGTTTCAACAATTCTTCCATGGCCAATTTGTTCCAGCTGTACCTCACCTTCTCTTTCCCTCCCTGAATAATTTTTTAAAATATATTTTATTGAGTATGCTATTACAGTTGTCCCATTTTTACCCCTTTATTTCCTTCCACCCTGCACCCCACCTCCCACTGCATTCCCCCCTTTAGTTCATGTCCATGGGTCATATATATAAGTTCTTTGGCTTCTCTATTTCCTATACTATTCTAAACCACCCCCTGTCTATTTTGTACATACCATTTATGCTTCTTATTCCCTGTACCTTTTCCCCCATTCTCCTAAGCCTCTCCTCATTTCTTTGAATTCTTGTTTCTTCATTCTTTCCTGGTTGAATGTTATTCCTTGTTTTTAGTTCAAATCCTTTTTTGTGTCCCAGTTTCCTTCCCTTCACTGTTGGTTCCCTGTACATTTTCTTTTATTTCATTTTGTATAGCTTCCACTTCTTCCTCTATTTTGTGACCATACTTAACCATTTCTGTCAGCATCCTGATTACCAGTGTTTTGAATTCTGCATCTGATGGGTTGTCTATCTCTTCATCACTTAGTTCTACTTTTGGAGCTTTGATCTCTTCTTTCATTTGGACCATATTTTTTTTTGTCTCAGCACACTAGTTACGAAGTAAGGGGACAGAGCCTTAGGTATTGACCACAGTGGGGCAACTCTCTTCACTGCGTTGTGGTGCTATATGTGGGGGAGGGGTCTGAGGGGGAACAGTACCACTTGTTTGGCTCTCAGTTGGCTTTCAGTCACTTCCCCCACTACCCACAAGCAAATTGGGCCCTTCTAGTGCTGACTCCGGGTGGGTGGGTGGGTTTGTATATGTCTAGAACCCTGTGGACCTTTCCAATGAACTGTCCTGTGAGGCTGGGAGTTTTTTCTGTCATTATACCCCCCACAGGTTTTTACAGTCAGATGTTTTGAGGCTTTATTTCCCCATACTGGAACCCTAGGGTGTGCGGTCTGTCTAGCTCCCCAGTTGTTCCTCCCCCTTATTTGCACATAAATGTGGCACTGACTGGTCTGCCAGCTGCTGCCTTGCCCACCCTGGTTCTCCAGCCACCACTTCCTCACTGCCCCAGCTGCCTGTCTCAGTCCCTCCTACAGGTCTGGCTAAATCTTTCTTCTTTAACTCCTTGGTTGTTGGATTTCCATACAGTTCTATTTTTCTGGCAGTTTTGATTATTTTTTATTTTTAAATTTGTTGTTGTCCTTGTTTTGGTTGTGTGTGGAGGCAAAGTGTATCTACTTATGCCTCCATCTTGGCTGGAAGTCTCCCTCCCTGAATTATTTTGAAGCAAATCACAAACAGCATATTATTTTACCCATAAATATGTATCGCTAAACAATATGGTCTACTTTAAAAATAACCACAAAATCATTAAGATAGTTTTAAAAATTAACAATTTAAAAACATCTAGTAAGTGTTCAAATTTTCCAAGCTTTTTTGTAAATGTTTTGTATAGTTTATTTCTTTAAGTCAGGACTCAAATAAGTCTTCACATTGCATTTGGTTGAAGTCTGTTAAACCGTTTTCTTTCCTTGCACTTATTATGCTGAAGAAATTGATTGCTTGTCCTGTAAAATTTCTCATACTTTACATTTTGCTGATTGCATTCTTCTGATGTTGTTTAACATGTTCTTCTACCCTGTATTCCTTATAAAATGATAATATAACTGGATACTATTTTTTTGCTATTTAAAGATTTTATTTATTTATTTTTAGAGAGAGGAAGGAATGGAGAAAAAGAGTGAGAGAAACACTAATGTGTGGTTGTCTCTTACGTGCCCACCACTGGAGGCTTAGCTGGCAACCCAGGCATGTGCTCTGATTGGGAATCAAACCAGCGACCCTTTGGTTCTCAGGCTTGCACTCAATCCACTGAGCCACACCAGCCAGGGTTATGACTAGAGACTTTATCAGATTTAGGAAAATACAATCTATAATAAAGAGAACAGTCAATCAAAAACAAAACTCACACATATTAGAATTAGCAGACAAGGACAACAAAACAGTTACTGTAACTATATCCCAAAAACTAAGCACAGACATGGACAATATAAAAAAAGACCCCAAATTGTGATTCTAGAAATGAAGATTACAATGTTTTAATAAAATATATTGGTAGGACTAATGGCATCTTAGACCAGTGCCAAAGAAAAGATTAGTAAACTTAAGCTCACACCAAGAGAAACAACCAAAATAAAACATACACAAGAAAAAAAATAGATGTTAAAAGTGAGAAGAGCATAGGTGACCTGTGGGGCAATTGAAATGGCATAATTATGTGTAATGAACTCTCAAAAGAAAGAGATGGGGACAAGAAACATTTTGATAAAATTCAACATTGCAAATACCTTCTCTGTCAAACAAAATACACCCAAATTGTCAAGATGATTAAAAAATAACAGTCTTGTGCTCAACACAAAAGGTGTTAAATCGCAGGTTTGAGTCACTTCTTCACTCTTATTTGGAGACTGTATAAGTTTGGCTGTAGAAAAATTTAGCTAAATTGAGGAATCATAAATAATAGTTTACACATAGTTTAACTTTTTAAGTTAAATTTTAGAACATATAAATATATGTTCATTTTCCATAACCATTCTTTGAGTATGAGTCTGTGAATTCGAGTTCTAAGACATCTTTGTTGCATAAATCACTCTCATGTTGTATCCTCTATCACAGCAATTTTCAACCTTTTTCATCTCATGCTACATATAAACTAATGCTAAAATTCTGTGGCACACTAAAAATATTTATATTTTGCTAAACTGACAATGAAATATATAGAATTTTGATTGACTTATAATAATAATAGTAATAATTATCTACCCTTTTTGCTTCAAAGTGACTTTTTAAAAAATCAGGTGCCTATACTTGTGTATAAGGATTTGTGGTACCAAGAATTAACCAACCAGATGCAACCTTATCATGCAACATGACCAATAAGATGCAACTCTATTATATGACCTATATATTTATGGTTTAAGATAGGGCATTCATACCAGATGGCTATTTTTGTGTTGGCTGTTGTTATTTTTTATTTGAAACTCTAAAGGAAAAGAAGTCAGTGTCCCTGACTAAATAGTCTGGTATTGCATGTTTTAAAAATTCTTGTGGTACACCCATTGAAAATAGCTTCTCTATTGATCTCTAGTTTGGATTATGTTAAAATGGAGGAAAAACTTTAAGTCAGTAGCAAAACAATGTAAATGCAGATTGATTTAATCCTTGTAATCTTTCATTAAAGCTTGTCTTGTGCACTTTTAGTCTAAGTTTTATTTATTTATTTTTTTAGCAAGCTGCTATTAGCTAGTGTTTTAAAGCATTTATCCTAATTTTCACAGAAACAACAATCTTCTTCCTTTCTGCTCTCATATTTCATGGGCTATATCATGTTTAATTAAATTTTATAAAAATTATAACAAGCACAACTTACATCTGTAGGTTTAAGAGCAAACACAACTGATTTTTTATTGTGTTGTGTTCAAGTGGTAGAAGCAGAAAATGCCAGTATACTAACTGGAGAGGAATTAGCTCTATGTACCCAGCTGTAAGTGTCCTGGGTACCAACTAGTATATTTTACAGAAAGAATGGAGAATGTTAGTTAATTTAGTAATTGATCTAAGTGGATTTGGTTTTAAAAACTTGTCATTTTTCTTGTTTTTAAAATTGAGTTACAATTTACATACAGTAAAATCTATCCTTTTGAATGTATAAGTCATACGAGTTTTGACAAAAACTTGTAGTTGGGTAACTACTACTACCATGATCAAGATATAGAATGTTTTTGTTACTAACTCAAAATTTCCTTGAGCTTCTCCTTTGTAGACAGTTCCTCATTCTGCTCCCCCAGTCCCAGCTCCTGGCCACCACTGATCTCTATAAAATTCTCTGGAAATTCATCCAAGTTGTTGCATGTATCGTAAGTTTGTTCCTTTTTATTGGTATGGATGTACCATGATTTATTTGACTATTTACCTGTTGAAGAATATTGCATTGTTCACTGTTTAGGGCTATTATGAACATTCATGTACAGGTGTTTGTAAGAAAATAAGTTTTTTTCATTTCTCTCTATATTGATGTCATTATGCTTTAAATTTTTATTTCTCTAATGGATAATGACATTGAATATCTTTTCATGAGTTTATTTACCATCTGTATATCCTTTTTGGTAAAATGTCTGTTCATGTCTTTTGATCATTTTTTAATTAGATTGTTTTTTCAATGTTGAGTTTGAGATTTCTTTATACATTCTAGATACAGATCATTTGTTGGATATGTGGTTTGCATATATTTTTTCCTAGCCTATAGTAGCTTGTCTTTTCATTCTCTTAATAGAGGTTTTTTTTTTTTTCAGGGCAAAATTTTCTAACTTTGATGAGCTCTAATTTATAAATTTATCCTTTTATGGATAATGCTTTTGGTATCTGAGAACTATTTGCCTAGTCCTAGATCCTGAAGATTTTCTATTATATATTTTTTCTAAGTGTTATAGCTTTATATTTTACATCACATCCATGATTCATTTTGAATAATTTTGTAAACAGGATGTGAGTTTTAGGTGAGGTTCATTGTTTTTTTGTTGTTGCTGTTTCTTCTTTTTTAATTTTTATTTTGCTTATGGATGTCCAATTGCCATATCCTTCCTCCAACTGTCTAGATTTGAATATTTGTCAAAAAATCAGTTGAGTATTCCAGTAGCAACAAGTACACCTAGTGCCGAGATTGTGGCTTCTGATATCATTGTCCAATAAAAGGAATAAGGCTCCTTAGAGAAATGGTTGATTTTAGCAGCACAGCAGGAAATATATCAGATGATCCTGGAACATGTTATAGTATCAGGAAGTCAGGAAGAAATAAAAAAAAAACCCAACACATTAATGGGGGTATGCCAAAGTGTACACAGGAACAAACTGGAAACCAATGGCCAAAGTCAGAACAATTTGAGCAACAAAATAAATAAAGTAGTATTTGATTATAGCTCATATTATAAAATAAATACACAGGAGTTCATACTGAGATAAATGATTGAATGATAAATAAATAGGAGAAAATAGACAAATCCCCACACAGGACTCCAAATAATTAATGCAGACACTCTGCCCTCAATGAGAGGAACATAACTCCCCATTGCTTAAGTGGGCAGGAATACATAGTAACTTCCTTCCAAATAATGCAGTGTGGAAATAGGGGAAAATTTACTCTACAGTGGAGAAATCTGACAAATGCTACCTCAACTGAGTGATCAAACTCAGCATCAGTGGTCATAAACCATGTTGATTACATGTATTCTTGATATCATGTGATAAAAATGGCATTTTACTTCTGTGATCTTCCTTCCAACAACCCATTGCTCTAGTCTTATCAGGAAAAACACATCAGACAAATTCCAATAGTGGAGCATCCTACAGAATATATGACCTATACCTCTCAAAGCTGTAAATGTCTTGAAAAACGAGGAAAGTCTGAGAAATTGTCATAGCTAAGAGGAGCCTAAAGAGATATGACAACTAAACACTAAGGAAATCTGAATACACTATGACCATTGATTAGTACTAATGTTAACTATCAATACAGAGTGGGGCAAAAGTAGGTTTACAGTTGTTTGTGTGGAAAATAATACAATAATAAATAAATAGTAATACAAGAATAAACTCTGTGTTTTGCATACTGATAACTGTAAACCTACTTTTGCCCCACCCTGTATTGGATTCTTAATTGTAGCAATGTACCATACTAGTGTAAGATGTTAATACTAAGGGAAACTTGGTGGAGGGTACATGAAAATTCTTTGTAGTACTTGCATAATTTTTATGTAAATCAAAAACTGTTCTAAAAATAAAGTATTTTTAATAAAAATATCAGTCGGGCATATTTGTATGGCTCTATTTCTAGGTTTTCCATTCTCTTCCATTGATCTATTTGGCTATCCCTCTGCCAGTAACATAGTCTTAATTATTGTTTGGTATTGTCAGAGGTATAGCCATGTAGTAGGCCTTAATAATCGAGTGTTTTTTTGCCCGTTTTTAGTTGTTTTCTTATTACTGAGTTTTGAGAAGGTGCCAGTGCACTAGAGAGAAATCTACTAGCTGCAAGCGCTCAGTGTGCCTTGGGACCTGTTGGTTGGTTTTACAGAAGGAATGGAGAATGTTATACTTAATAACCTGATTAAGTGAAAGTTGCCTATAAGTATTTCTATTGTTTTTGTTTCTAGTTTTCTTCCCAGGGTTGAAAGATGTTTACCTGAATGAATTAACATGAGTCCTTGGTGAAGATGTGGGACTACACTATATTTACAGACTTGGGTTAGCTGTTGGAGGTTAGGGTAACCTAGATCCACTAGAGATGCACTGGACACTGAATCTAGGTTAACCTTCTAGAATGATGCCTCCTGAATCACACTTTGACAAGCTAGATCCCTACTTACATAGTCTGGCTTTTTAACAAGAGAATCCTTAAGGCCATGCCTTTCATCTGGAATTTAACTTGTTTCATAACTTAGTGAATCACATAGTTCTTAGTACCTGAAGTTATTTATTTACCCCCTCCCTCTTTTTTTCCCAAAACCTTTTCAAATATTTTTGGATTTGGGTGGATGGGATTCTGTATTCCCCCAATTTATCTGCAATTGCCTAATTAAAGGGGTTTTGACCCTTCCCAACCTGCCCCACCCCAGGCCCCTTTGGTTGTCTGATGAAGCCTATAGATCTCTTCTTTGACTAATGTTCTAAAGCCTATTTCATAAAATATATAAGATTACAAAGGAAGCCAATTATTGAGTTACAGTTATCAAAATACTTAAACAAATTATAGTATATTTATATATGCTTCTTTGTAAACAGATTAAATATCAAGATCTGGTGACAAATTCAATTGCTATCATTAATTCAAAGTAATGATGAGTAAACATGATACTTCCAGATATCTGCAACAACCATTAGCTAATTGGTTAATAACATCTGTGAATTCTATTGGTGACAAAGTCCTCAGTACTACTGATACTGCTGTGGTATATTGCTTCCACTTATAACAGAAAGAAGTGCAGATTTTTAGTTACAGGTTATTGAAAATAAGAATGTGATTTTTTTCTCCATCTGAGTTTTTGACTTAATGGAATCCCATACCTGTGCTGTGAGATTCTTCACCCTTTTTACATTTTACTGTTTTAATTGTCTCATCTACTACCATTTCCTGTTCATTTTTAATTAACCCCTCTGGGATGCATTTTAGAAGGAAATTAAGGGTGTGAGGGATATTGGTGAATGCAGACTTGACTCCTGGAACTGCTGCCTGTCATTCTGCTTCCCATCCTTCTCTTACTCCCACACTCAATGCTCTGTCTCCCAGGACAAGCCAGCTGTTATACGCAGCTAACTCCCCAACCATGAAAACTAGCCCTAATCACAGGGCTTGAACTCTGTGTTAGTTTCTCTTTGTTTCATTGATTTATCTGCAACACCTACTCTCTCCTTATGATCCTGAAGCTTGTCATGTTGGGAAAATGTTTTGCTTCAGACATCTTGAATCTGGGCAGTTCTGTTGGAATGTGTGAGAATTCAAGTGGTTTTCCAGTTTCAACTCCTATAGATCCTGGAAGGCAAAATAGAATCACACATTTCAGTCTTACTGATAAAGCAGAATATTGACTTCACTGTGAAAAATGAGCACTCAAGGATATAAGAAACATATTTCCAGTATTGTGAAGCTAAACAATGAAGGCAATTATTTTACTGAAGTGGGGACAGTTGTTTAGCCTTTGCAACATTCTTGTCTTTTCAGTTCCAATGCTTGGAGACAGACCTTACAGTGAAACTCTCAGTGGTGAGAACAAGATGTGTTTTCTGCCTTTGGTGACACTGCTGTTTTTAAAGTGCTTTCCTGCTGTGGGACTCTTGTTGATTTCTGCCCTAGAGGTCGAGGGCAGAGATGTTCCAGTTCTCTTGACAAGTTCCCAGGAGACTGGGAGTGGACTGGATTCTGGCCAGGGTCATTTATTCTTGAAGAAATTAGAAACCAGTGCGATATTGCTCTGCTTATTCAGAAGGAGTAAGAAATAAACCAGCATGTGACAGGGCAAGGAAGTTTATCTCCATCTAGACAAACTTATTTTTATAGGTCTGTAGAAGTGATAAAAACGAAGGCCAAGAAAGCAGAAATGGCTGGTAGTAAAATGAAAGAGAGAGACTGATAAGGCAAGTTTCTAACCAACAAGTTACTTTTGTGTAGAGTTAGGATTCTTTCCTTTATTCTCTCTCACCATTCTTTTTTTTAATTAAGAAATTTTGCAGTATATAAAGATATGGAAAAGTAGAGTTAATTATATAATAAACATCCATGTACAGACACCACCCAGATGGGACAAGCATTACAATACCTGCAGAGTGAGGGAGGCTCTGATGAGCCAATAAAAATGCCTAAAACAGAAAGGGTCCCAGTTAAACATCTTCCTGGCCCAGAGAATGTGAAGCCACTAGCCAGGTAAGAACTGGTCTATCCTCTTCACTCCTTGCTGCCAATCCCCTACCATTTGGAGGGAGAAAAAACCTTCAGGTATTGAGTTAAGAAGACAGGCAGGGAGAACGAAGAGCAGAAAGCCCTTCGTTCCCTTTCTTACTGCAAGCTGCCAAGCCTAGGCTGATGAAGGGGGGAAGTTTTACCACTAAGTGAAGTTGTGAGTTTTGATTATTGTGGAGGATTATGCAGTCTAATTGCTAAACTGAGACTATGTTTGTAGCTTACAATGACTGTGGGACTTTTCCATTATTTAAGAGAGAACAGAGAAACCATGGGACTCACAGAGTTTTTGTTCAGGAGCAGGAACGGTGTCTTCCACTGGAAAGACACCTGTTAAAGGAAACAGTGGGAGACAAAGCCAAGCTGAGTTTGGTTGCCAGGAGTCACGCTTGTTCCACATACCACCTGGAAAACATTTAGCCAAATCTAAGATGTCATCAGTACTAAGGCAAAATATAATTTTAGATGCTGCTAAGAAAGAAGAAAACTGCTACTTATCATACATCACAATTAAGGCAAAAATTTGTGATGAATAAAACACCAAATTTTAAATAAAGATAAACTCAGTATTACTGAGTTTTCTTTTTGCCTCTGGGTTTAGTATGCCTTAACACATCACTATCACTGATCTTTACTTAAAATTCTGATGTCTTTGTTCCCAAATTTTTTTGCATCAATTTTGATTTTGAAGGATATTTAAAAAATATATGTATCTTGATTTTTGAGTTTTTTTGACACCCACTAAACTTTTGTGTCTGAGGCAAGTGCCTTAACCATCTCACCTGCCTCACCCAGTTCCTCTGGGAGATAGAGATGGTGATAGAAAAAAAAAGAAGGGAAGAAACAAATTAAAAAAAAAAGACAGATCCTTTTGTTTATTTTCTTGCCCATGTAATTACAAATAGAAGAAATAGCTTAATACATCTCCTAAACAGGGACCTCTTTAAAGTTCCTTTTAAAACATTTTTTATTGAATTTATTGGAGTGACATTGGTTAATAAAATTATATAGGTTTCAGGGGTACAATTCTATAGCACATCATCTGTATATTGTATTGTGTGTTCACTGCTCAAAGTCAAGTCTCCTTCTACCACCATTTATCGGCCCTCTACCCTCTTCTGCTTTCCCCACCCGCTTTCCCTCTGGTCATTACCATACTGTTGTCTGTGCCTATGAGTTTTTTTTCTTAATCCCTTCCCCCTTTTCACCAAGCCCACCAATCCCTCTCCCCTCTGACAGCTGCCAGTCTCTTTTCTGTCTGTGAGTCTGTTTCTATTTTGTTTGTTTGTTTATTTTGTTTATTATATTCCATGTATAAGTGAAATAATATGGCATTTGTCTTTCTCTGACTCTTAGCATAATACTCTCCAACTCCATCCATGCTGTCCCAAAGGTAAGGCTTCCTTCTTTTCTATGGCTGAGTGGTATTCCATTGTGTAAATGTACCATAGCTTTTTTCCACTCATCTACTGAAGGGCACTTGGGCTGCTTCCAAATCTTAGCTATTGTAAGTAATACTGCAATGAATATGGGGTACATATATGCATATATTCTTTTTAAAAAACTTTCTTTTTATAAACTTCACCCAAGGATATGTTATGTTTATTGATTTTAGAGAGGGAGGAAAGGAGAGAGAGAAACATCAATGTGAGAGAGAAACGTTGATTGGTAGCCTTCTAAACACACCCTGACCAGGATGAAACCTGTAACCTAGGTATGTTTTCTGACCGGGGATTGAACCTGCAACCTTTCGGTATATGGTAGGATGCTCCAGCAAACTGAGCCACCTGGCCAGGGTTGTGTGCATATATTCTTTCCAATAAGTGTTTTGGGTTTTTTCAGATATATTCTCAGACATGGAATCACTGGGTCATAAAGCAGTTCCATTTTTATTATTTTGAGGAAACTTCATACTATTTTCCACAGTGGCTGCACCAGTCTGCATTCCCATCAATAGTACACAAGGGTTTCCTTTTCTCCATATCTTCACTAACACTTGTTTGTTGATTTATTGATGATAACCATTTTGATGGGTCTGAGGTGATACTTTATTGTGGTTTTAATATGCATTTCTCTGATGATTAGTGACTTTAAGCATTTTTCATATGTCTATTGGCCATCTGTATGTCCTCTTTGGAGAAGTGTCTATTCAGATCCTTTCCCTGTTTTTAATTGGATTGTTTGTTGTTTGGTGTTGAGTTGTATAGATTCTTTATAACTTTTGGATATGCACCCTTTATAAAATGTATCATTAGTGAATATATTCTCTCATTTTGTTGATGGTTTCCTTTGCTGTGAAAAGCTTTTTATTTAGATATAGTCCCATTTGTTTATTTTTTAGTTTTTATTTCCTTCCCCCAAGGAGACATATTAGAAAAAAATATTGCTATGAGAGCTGTCTGAGATTTTACTGCCTATGTTTTCTTCTAGGATTTTTATGGCTTCAAGTCTAACATTTAAACCTTGAACCCATTCTGAGTTTATTCTTGTGTATGGTATAAGAAGATGGTCTAGTTTCACTTTTTTGCACCTGTCTGTACCATTTATCCAACACCCTATATTCAATAGACTACTTTTACTCCTTCTTTATTTTGCCTCCTTTGTTGAACATTAGCTGACCACAAAGACACAGGTTTATTTCTGGGCTCTCTATTCTCTTCCACTGATCTATATGACTATTTTTATGCCAATACCATGCTGTTTTGATTTCTATGGCCTTGTAGAATACTTTGATATCAGGTAGTGTGATTCCTCCAATGTTGTTCTTTCTTAAGATTGCTGTGGCTGTTTGGAGTCTTTTGTGGTTCCATATAATTTTTTAAAATATTTGTTCTAGTTCTGTGAAATATGCCATTGATATCTAGATAGGAACTGTATTGAATCTATAGATTACTTTGGGCAGTATGGACATTTTAATGATGTTAATTCTTTCTATCCATGAACATGGTATATTCTTCCACTTATTTGTATCTGCTTTAATTTTTTCTTCAGTGTTTTGTAATTTTCTGAGTATAAGTCTTTTACATCCTTGGTTACAATTATTTCTATGTATTTTATTTTATTTATTTTATTTATCCTCACTTGAGGACATGCTCACTGATTTGAGAGAGAGAGGAAGGGGGAGAGAGAGAGAGAAAGAGAGAGAGAGAGAGAGAGATAAACATCAATGTGAGACACATTAATCAGCCTCCCCTTATACATGCCCCAACCAGGGACTGAACCCACAACTCAGACACATACCCTGACTGGGAATTGAACCTGAGAACTTTCAGTTCATGGGACAACACCCCACTAACCAAGCTACATCGGCCAGGGCCTAGGTATTTTTTTATGCAATTTTAAATGGGATTGTTTTCTTAGTTTCCCTTTCTGATAGTTCATTATTGATGTTTAAAAGTGCAACTGATTTCTGGATGTATGTTTTTTTTAAGTATATTTTATTGATTATTAAATATATAATATTTACAGTTGTAAATATTATACAACGATTACAGTTGTCCCATTTTTTCTCCCCTTTATCCGCCTCTGCCCTGCACCCCTCCTCCCACCAGCATTCCCTTCTCCTTAGTTCATGTCTATGGATTGTACATATAAGTTCTTTGGCTTCTCCATTTCTTATACTATTCTTAACATCCCCTATTTTGTGCCTACCAATTATGCCTCTTATTTACTGTACCTTTTATTTATTTAGTTTTATCCTTCTCCTTAATTCATTCATTTATCAGTTCTAGTAGATTTTTGGTGGAATTTTTAGCATTCTCTATATACAGTATCATGCCACCTGGAAATAATGACAGTTTTACTTTTTCCTTTTGTTTCTTCTTGTCTGATTGCTCTGGCTAAGACTTCCAGTATTACATTAAATAAGAGTGGTGAAAGCAGACAACCCTGTCTTGTTCCTGATATTAAGAGAAACACTTGTAGTTTTTGCCCATTGAGTATGATGTTGGCTGTGGGTTTGTCAAATATTGGCCTTTATTACACTGAGGTATATTCTTTTTTCCCACTTTGTTGAGAGATTTTTAAAATCATAAATTGGTGCTATATTTTATCAAATGCTTTTTCTACATCTATTATATGATCATGTAATTTTTATCTTTCATTTTGTTTATGTGATGTGTCACATTTATTGTTTGGTGGATATCATTCAACTTTGCATCCCTGGAATAAAACACACTTGATCATGAGTATGATCTTTTTAATATATTGCTAGATTCAGTTTGCTAATATTTTGTTGAGGATTTTAGCATCTGTGTTCATTAGGAATACTGGCCTATAATTTTCTTTCCTCTTCTCCTCCTTCTCCTTCTTTTGCAGTGTGTTGATTTGTTTTGGAATTAGTATAGTCCTGGCATCATAAAATGAGCTTGGTAGTCTTCCCTCCTGTTGAATTTTTTTGGAATAGCTGCTAATGGATAGATGTTAATTCTTTAAATGTTTGGTAAAATTCACCTGTGAAATCATCTAGTCTAGGATGTTTGTTGGGAGTTTTTGATTACTGCTTCAATTTCATTAGTTATAATCTGTCTATTCAGATTTTCTGATTCTCCCTGATTTAGTTTTGGAAATTTGTATGTGTCTAACAATTTTTCACTTTGTCCAGATTGTTCAATTTGTTGTCATATAGTTGTTTGTGATATTTTCTGACAATCCCTTGTATTTCTTTGGTGTCAGTTGTTACTTCTTCTTTTTCATTTCTGATTTTATATGTTTGGGTTCTCTTTTTTTCTTAATGAGTCGGGTGAATGGTTTGTCCATCTAGTTTAGCTTTTCTTTTTTTAAAGATTTTATTTATTTACCTTTGAAGAGAGGGGAAGAGGAAAGAATGGGAGAAAGAGAGGGAGAGACACATCAGTGCAGGAGAGATCACATACCTCCAGCTGGGGACTTGGCATGTAACCCAGGCATGTGCCCTGATTGGGAATCAAACTGGCAACCTTTTGGTTCACATGGTGGCACTCAATCCACTGAGCAACACCAGCTGGAGCTAGTTTGTCTTTTCAAAGAATCGGCTCTTGGTTTCATTGATCTCTTGTATTTTTTTAGACTCTATTTCATTTATTTCTGCTCTGATCTTTATTATTTTCTTTTAAAAATTAAAAGAAAATATTTGTATTGATTTTATAAAGACAGAAAGTGAGGGGGTGGGGAAGAGAGAGAGACATATGAGAGAAAAACATCAATTGATTTCCTCCCATATGCACCCTGGCTGGGGAACTGCAACCTAGGTATATGCCCTGATCAGGAATCAAACCTGCAACCTTTTCATGTAGGGGACAACACTCCAACCAACTGAGCCATATTGGTTAGGGCTATTATTTTCTTTCTTCCACTTACTTTGGGCTTTATTTGTTGTTCTTTTCCTAGTTCCCTTAAGTGTAAAGTTAGATTGTTTATTTGAGAGTGGTGTTTTTTATTTGTTTGTTTCATGAGGTAGGCCTATAAGGTTATGAATTTCTCTTAGGACTGCCCTCACTGTGCCCCTTTTGTTTCAAGGTATTTTTTGATTTCTTCCTTGAGCTCATTATTAACCCAGTCATTGTTCAGTAACATGTTATTTAGCCTCCAAGTCTTTGTGTGTCTTTCAGTTTTTTTCCTGTGATTGATTTCTAGTTTTATATCATTGTGGTCAGAGTAGATGCTTGATATGATTTCAATCTTCTTAAATTTATTGAGACTTGTTTTGTGTCCTAATATGTGGCCTATCTCTGGGTAACCTGTTTGGGGATACAAAGAAATGCACACTTTGTGGCTGCCCCTGCTGGGCCTTAGTGTGCACAAAAAGGACCAAGCTGTGCACCAAGACAGGCTTTTACCAGCACCTGGCCTGGGGGCAAGTCAGCAAAAGCCGCAAGGCACCTTGAGGTCCACCTCGCCCTGCTTCTGCCTGTGGGCTGCCTGTTAGGCTCAGTTATTGAAAGAGCCTCTGGTGGTACTTGAGTTGCATGAGGTAGGTTCTCAATAATCACCAGGTATGGACACGTAGCGTTCTCCAGATTGACACACATTCAAACTCAGTGCCAGTGCTGAGTCTGGGGCTTCTCAGCAAATGTCCCAGGGTATACCAGGTCTAGCTTCCATCTGCTGTGTGCTCACACACTTCTGGGTGGGGCAGGGTTTCAGGGAGTAATGAGGATGAGCCCAACCAAATTTATCAGGCCCAAGCAGACCAAGATTTGGCCGTGTGAATAGAGGGCTCTGCACCAGTCAGCTGTGGGAAGGAAAAGCGGCCCCTGTCCTAGAACCACAAAACTCAGTCTGTTCTGGATTCTGCCAGAAGCCTTATCTCAGCAGGGTGGAGCCTCTGGGAGTCAGTGGGATGGGGCTACTTGATCTCCTGTGAGGGGGAGGTGCTGGTCGCGCCTGGGGGAAGGTAGGGGGAATGTCCCCCATACCAGAGCCACACAGCTCAGTCTGTCCCAGATTCTGCTCAGACCTCCACAGGGTGGAGCCACCAGGAGTTGGAAGAGTGGGGTTGCTGGGAGCCCTGAGAGTGAGGCTAGTGGATATCCTGAGGGGAAGGCACAAATCAGGTTCACAGGATAGTGGGGAGAATGGCTCCTATACCAAAGCCATACCACATAGTCATTGACACCCCTGAGTCTGCCCAGACCTCTACACCCCAGCCCAGGCAGTTGACTCCTCAGCAGGATGCAAACTCCACAGTGTGTGGCTACAGGGGGTCCAGAGTGTGGAGCTATTGCTTTCCCCCAGGCTGATGCCAAAAGGAGGGGAGTGCTCTACCCAAGAAATATGGTGTCTGTATTGTAGGAGAGTGACGCACTACTGGTGTCCTGGTGGCTGTCCCTTCAGCTATCTCTCCAACCCCAAACACCAGTCTCTCCTCGCATGACTCTAGTATACACCATTGTCACTCTGCAGGCCCAGGGTGAGTGGCTGCAAATGAGATTTTGTGTGTTGGCCCTTTCAAAGTGTACCTGTGTCTCTAGCAGACTTCTGTCTCTCCTGTCAGACAGAATTCCTGCTGATTTTCACAGCCTGATGTTGTGTGGGTGCCTCTTCTCAACTATGGTGTTCTGAGTTGGGGAGCCCAGCTTAGGGGTGAGTCCCCACACTTCTTAGGGGGAACCTTTGCAACTAAGATAGCCCTCCAGAATCTCAGTTACCAGCCATGGGAGTGGGGGCAGTTCTTTATGCATCTCTGCTCCTCCAACTAGTCTTGGTGTGGCTACTTCTGTAATTCCTTGGCTAGAAGACTTCTCTTTAGCTGGTTTTCAGTTCGTTATTCAGGCTGATTGCTCTACATTTTAATTGTAATTCCAGTTTGGTCCTGGGAGGAGGTGAGTGTAATATCCACCTACTCTGCTAGCATCTTGGATCTCTGATCTTGAAAGTTTTTACTAAAATATGAGGTGATCTAACTGATACCCCCAGATAACACTGAACAGGGGAGCTCTTATTTTTTTTTTTTTTGAGGAGACTCCAATTTACTGTCTGGATAACAAAAGTCCTCAATAAGTGGCCAAATTGGTGCTGTCAATGCTGTTGATATTAAAGTATGAAGCAAAATTCTTGTGTTTATTTCCTCACTCCTGCCATTTAAAGAAATTCCCTCTTGTACCAATGAAAGTGTAAAAGGAGATTTATGATACCTATGTGTAATGATAATACCTGTTATACAGCTCTCTAACACTTTCATCATCTCATTTAATTCTCATAATATTCCTCATTTCATTCCCAAAACTAACATAGGTGGTAGGCAGGGAAGTTATTGCCCCATGTTAAACACAAGGCATCAACCTCATTTTTTCAGACAAGGCAGACCCAGCTGAATGGGAACCAGAACCCTGATATCTCTGCTTCAAGGACAGTCCTTCTCCTGTACAGTGCTGTATACCACTGAGGACATGTGGAGAGACACTTTAAGAGGCCACATTTGAGGGATTGCTACTATAATCAGAGCTGGTTAGCAGCTGATCTCCCTGAGGCTATATCCAGTCTCCTAATGCTGTTTCATATTAAACAGGTTTGAGAGTGAGTCACTTTGGCTGGCACAAACCAGCAAAGTGATTGCTTCAGTTGTGCTTTGAAACTTGAAGTCCTCTCCTTGCCTGGAGGTAACAAACTGAATTCAAACCTCAGCTATAATATTGCAGCCATTCTGGGACTGACTTTGTTTTTCACTTATATAATTTCAGGCTTCATTTAGCATTTACCCATTTTCCCTTTCCATGCTTACATGGTTTGGTACAGAGTGCTCTTATGTTAACTCCTTTGTTTACGTGATATTGGAATAGAAAAGGAGGCACACCCTGCCCAGGAAGCTCTTAGTCAAAAAAGGAAAGTGAACCCTCAATTAGCCCACGTGGTCTGCTGCCTGACACACAGGTAAGCCTTATAGGTGATAACATTTTGATCAGTTTCAGGACAAAATTTGGATTTTCTGCTGCTTCTCATCCAGGATGGAGGAAGTTACTCTTGGTAATTGATTTGGAAGCTAAAAAGTTCCCCTTCTAAGCTCCATTGGCCTTACAGCTGAGACAGCACCTCTCTATCCTGGATAGTACAAAGGGCCTAAGTAGGTAAGACAGTGAAAGCAGATGGAAGACAGATTACAATAAAAATAGAGGGAACCATGGGTTAGCACTCTAAATGAGGTCAAAGAATAGTTGCTTTCCTAAAAGAGAGAATTAGGAAATGGACTAGTAATGTTTTTTGGGGGGGGGGGATATTAGAATCTAAGTTGGCAGAGTTGAAACAGTTTTGGGAAATGATCTCATTCAGGGTGAAGTCAACCAAGTGGCTAGTGAAGTGGAGAGGGGGTAGAGGTCACCTGTAACCTCGCAGGACTTAGGGAAGGGAGTAAGACTGAGGTCCAGTGAATGTGGAGTGAGTGAAGAGAATGATAGATAATAACGATGACCCAACTGAGGGTAGAGAGTTTTATAACTGAATGAAGAATAAGTGTTTGGATATGGTGGTATGGAACCAAAAGAATAAATATGTCTCTTTTCCCAAATAGCCATGGGGTGTGTGAAGAATGGAAGAATAAACATCCTCATTCCCAGTGGGCAGCAGGAAAGGCAGCACCTTTCAACAAACGTGTTTCAACAAAGGTTGTGTTTCAACAAAGGTTGTGTTTCAACCAAGGCTGTGTTTCAAGAAGAGGAAGGGTCCCAGTGGGAAAGTCTTACTTTGTAGAGAAGGGAGTTAGCCAATGGATGAGGAGGGTTAAAGAGGGCCAACAGAAAGGATCGGGCTATAGGGCAGGGAATAGTAAAAGAATGAGCAAAGGAGGGGAGGGAGGTGATGGTAACTGAAAAAGGTCATCAGAGGGGCTAACATTCAGGATGGAGGCAAGGCATGCCAGTAGTGGAGAGGAAGGTAAAGCAGCATCAACCAGTCTGGAAAGTCTTTTGGGCCTCTGGCAATGAGAGGTCTTAGAGCCCAGGGCTCCAAGGGGATACAACATGGCTCTAAAATTATTTTGTGCTTCAGTATGAGCCAGCCTCAAGTAGGCAGGATAGAATTGTTAGACCTGAATCAAAGGAAGAGAATTATAAGTGCTCCCAGGCCTCCTGGGGGGGTGCATCTGGGCATGGGTGCTGATAAATTAGCCAAACCTCTCATGTTGGTGACATGCCCTTATCCCTAGTGTCCCCTCAGAGCCCTCGGGCCTTAGCCATAGAGTTCTCAGGTTTAGCAGAAGGAAGGATTCAGCACCTAAACTCCATGACCAGCCGAACTTGACCTGGTGACCATAAAATAAAGCTGCCCTCAAGAGTGTTAATCAAGAAGCGCAGTGAGGCTTCCCAACACTGCTTCCCAGTGCTAGTGTGACCACACCTCTTCCAACCCTGGGCAGGAGGCCAGTTACTGGAGATTTACATATGAAGCTGGGAGCTTAGTCACAGAGAGAAAAACTGTAAACTCAGGTTTTGGGAAAACTGTGATATTAAATCAAGACAGGAAAAGCAGCAAGATAAATGCAATGCTGAATCAGTTGAGTGGTGGATCTAAACTTTATGTAACTCAGATGTCAGTTGGAATTACTCTGCCCCTTAATATCTGTTAGGATTGATTCAAGCCCCATTCTGGGGAAAGTACGGTGCCCTCCTCGGGTTCGTGCACAGAACCATGGACTAACAGTTTTTTAGTTCCTCATTCTCTGATTCCCAACTTTGGCTGAGTTCTTCTCCATTCCAAAGTGGACTTAACCACAGGATCTATATCCCTTTCTCCTTGATCTCCTCCAAAAGTAGTGATGGCAGTAGTCATGGCAGATAGAAAGAAGCATGTTTTAGAACTTCTCCTGCTTGGGGTAGGGTTGGGGGTATGGATCAGCACTGGACAGTGGCTGACATAGAGTTAATATCAAATAGCTCTAAAACCCTTCATTGTTTCTGCCAACTCCCAGACTCCAGACTCCCACCAGATTGCATCTCTTTCTCCTCCCTTCCCTCCCCATTTCCTTCTCTCTTTCATTCTTTTCCCACTCCAAGTCCCTTTTTCATTTTTTAAGAAGAGGTGTTTATTTGCTTCTTTGTTAACCACTGGCCACCCCTGTCCCAGAGCTTACCTAGCTTTTCAAGATATTTTCCTAAACAAGATAGTCCTTTTTTTCTAAGAGAAATTTTGGAGCAAGCTGGGTAAAAGACTTTCCTTACCTATTTTTGTTGGTCTTGTCAAAAGACAGCTGGCTCCCAGAGTCTGTAATTGGGCTTAACCTACAGGTTCATTTTAAGTGATTCCTGATACATATGGGCAGAAGAGGCAGGGAGTCGTACTAAGTAGACAGTTCTGGGCTGTCCCAGTGACCTTCCCACCCAGTCCATGGTTCTTACATATTCTCAGCATTGTGTCTCCCTGAGCAACTTCTCTCACGGAAACTTCCCAGACCACCTGTATGCTTACTCTTGGAAAATGCATCAGCTTGTTCACCAGTCACTCTCTTACAGGTAATAGGCTGGTCATCCCTCAGTTCTCTCTCTCTCAACTCCCTTCCCTCCAGGAGGAGGACAGACACAAAGTGGCTCTTTGTTTAGGAACTTGAAAACTCAGTGTCTCTTTTCACCTAATTAGAAGGAAGTATTTTTCCATTCACTTTATTTTCTTGCTGGAATTTGCTAACTGGAATTGAGTGGTTTTGTTTGCAGACAAGGTTTGTTCATTAATTAACAGCCTCCAGGCCAGTTTGTCCTTATCAAGACTTAATATTTAACTCAGCACTGGCTAAACCTGAAAGAGTGCTGGTAGGTTCTGCTATGATGAGAAAGGACCTCCAAGGTGGTGTAGCAGTTCTCCTTTTCTCTGCAGGAAGCTGTTTTGAAGACTAAGACCCTTCAAGGAGTGTAACCTGAAATGTTTGGGGATCCTTAACAGAGATTGGGGATGGCCACCGCTTTGCCAGTGCCCTGTAATAATGAACTGAGACAACTGACTTGGGATCTAAGAGAAAAAATAGCCCAAAGAGTTTTAAAACTCATTATTTTTTTCCCACAAGTTCTTTTTATTTTCTATTCAAGAAAGCACTAAGTAATTGCCAGCTATTTCCTCACTGGTTTCTTCATCCTCTGGTATCTGGTTGTGATAGGCAGAATTTTGGCCCTAAGAGTTTTGCTCCCTGATATTACTCCTGTGCTTATGCTATATGAATTGGCAAAAGAGACTTTGCAGATGTAATTAAGGTTATTAGTTAACTGACCTTAAAATAGGGAGATTATCTGAGTGGGTCCAATGTAAGGATGTGAGCCCTTAAAAACTGAGGGCAGAAGAGGAAGGCAGGGAGATTCCAAGCAGGAGAAGGATTTGTTATGCTGTTTTGGGATCTGAGGTAGAGGGGCATGTGCAAGGACCAGAGAGATGCCATTTGGAGCCAAGGGCAGCCCTCAGCTGACAATCAGCAAGGAAACAGGGACCTCAGTCCTACAATAGCAAGGAACTGAATTCTGCCAAAAACCTGAGTGAGTTTGGAAGTGGATTCTTCCCTAGAGCCTCCAGGAAGGAATGCAGCCCTGTAAATACCTGGACTTAGGCCTTATGAGACTCTAAGCAGAGAACCCAATTGACCTGCAGAAACCATGGGACAATATATATGTGGGGGTTACTTGTTGCAGTAATAGACTATGATTGCATGGGGTCTCTGTCTGTTGTCCAAAAGATGTGAATAGTGGAGACCCTCCTTTCTTAGGAGGAGATGACTAAGCAAGGGTCTTCATGGTAAGGTTGGGTGGGCAGACTTGGTCACAAGTTTGCACTTGAACATAAACTGTGTTCAAAGATGTGAGGCAGCCTGGCCTTTTGTTTTATAATCTAGATCTGCACGGTCCACTCTGGTAGTCACCAGCCACAGATAGCTCATATTGAAATTTAAATCATTTGGAATTAAATAAAATAAAAAATTCGGTTCCTCAAATGTATTAGCTACATTTTAAGTGTTAACATCCATATATGACTAAATGGCTACTGAATCAGAAGGCACAGATATAGAACATTTCCTTTATTGTGGAAACTTCTATTGGATGGTCTGGGCTAGAGGTTTAGCAGTGATGACATTCAGTTGCAACTGTTCTTTGTCTCACCTGGGGCACTGAGAGGTAGGATCCCTCTCTGCCTCCTACTCTGCTACTCTGTAGCAGAATTATTACAAAACAGATGCATGCAAATTCTTCCCAACTGAGGCAAGAAATGTATGCATTTTATGGAGACTTTCATGTCTCTATTTTCTTTTTTTATCACTTGCATAAATTACCTCCTGAGGATAGAAAGCCCTGGAGTAGAACGCTCCAGGAATACCAGAGACAAGTATCAGGCCTCACTTTTCTCCCTCAGTGAAAGAGGGGTTACCATGTAGTAAATGGCCAAGAAGTCTCTGGAGCTGGACTGCCAAATCTTTCAAGGGTTTCCTTTTGCATAGTAGGACAAATGTAGGTGCAGAGGGGATTTGTTATCCCCTGAAGCAGACAAACCCAAACATGACATAGCTATCTACCTCTCTTTGTTGGTTTCCAATGCCCAAAGGTGACACTAATGTGTAGAGGGAAAAAAACACCTATTCTCTCAGGAGATATGCATCTAGCCTCAGGATCAGACTTCTGCCTCAGGCCCAACCAGCACACGTAAGAATTAAGACTTCCTGGCCAAACTGACTTATAACTGGTGGTCCACGCACTAGGGCTTGCAGGTGATGAGTTGGAGAGGTATGGCACAGGCCAAGGGAAAGAGCCTGGCTTTTGGGTTAGAAGACCTGAGTCTGACTCCTTGATCCATACTGTGGTGTTTCCCTGAGACAGTTAACAAAGATTTCTGAGCCTCACTTTTTTCACCTGGATCACAGATGAAACAATTGAGGGTAACAATTTCTGATTCTTGGGGTTATTGCAGAGCTGTTGTGAGGGTTCAAGGAGAGAATTGCACAGATTGTCTGGTGCACAGGAGTTTCTCAGGGAATGATATTGTAGCTAATGTTATTACTCATGTGGGTTATATCAAGAATGACCATCCATCTGATAGCCTGGCCAGTCTCATGTGTGGTCCTGTCTCCGTTCCCATTTTAATCACCACTCCTATTGCCATACCCTCAATCCAGTCTTTTCAGCAATTTCACTCCCCACAAAAAAACTCATATAATTTCAAATGTCCTATTCTCTCACTTCTACCCAATATATTCCTCTGAACATCAGATTCCCTATGATTCTTGCATATCACTAATTCCTCCAACCCATTATGTCACTGAGAAAATAGAAGCAACCAGAGAAGAATTTTCATAAATTCCTATCACCACATCTACCTGTGCATCTGTGCACTAAACTCTGGCATCTGTGCGCTAAACTCTGACTTTCCTCTTGTTATAATAAGTAAACTGTGCTTCCATCTAATGCCAGTCTTATCACCTCTGTACTGGATCCAGCCCCTTTTCCCTACTCTAGAACTTCACTTCACTCGCTCATCACCCTGTATCATTACACTTTCCCTTTTCACTGGATCATTTCCATTGCAACGGATATACACCAATATTTCTCAGAGATAAAAAAATCCTTCATAGACCCCTATTCTTCTTCAACTGTTACCTTTTTTCTCTGCTCTTCTTTTTAGTGTCCTTAGCTGGTGTTTTCTCATCTCCCTGAATTCTAAATGCTGAAGTATCCCAGGGTTTAGTCCTCAGAACTCTATTCTCTGTCTGTACTCACCCCAAGAGATTCACACAGTTCCATGACTGAAAGCACCTTCTGTATACTGCCAAATTTATGTGCCCTGCTTGGACCTCTCCCCTGAGCTACAGACTTCTATATATAACTACCTACTCAATATCTCCACTGGATATCCAATAATAGATATCTTAGACTTAATATATTCACAAATAAATGTTTACTTTTCAACCTTCAACCTCTCAAACTGCTTCTTCCGTAGTTGCCCCTGAAGCATTAAATGGAACTCCATCCTTCCATTGGCTTATGCTAAAAATCTTGGTTTTACCTAGATCCCTCTTTTTCTTTTGCAAACCTTATCTACTCTGTCAGACAGCAAGGGAGATCAAGAGTCCAAAAAGGCTATTTCATCCAGGCCAGAGAAAAGTCTCGAGTCACCACAGGATACTCCCCTCTAGTGACCAGAATTATTACATAACCTAGGTGTATTCACCCTTCATTCAGCAAATATATTTGGAGCATTTACCATGTTCTAGGAAATGTTCTAGGTGCTAGGGATATAGCAATGAGCAAAAACAGGTAAAATGTCATGGAGCTTGCTTTTTGCTGAGAGGAGACAAAACTTGTTAGGTGATTGAAAAAAAAATTTAGGGTTAAGGGGACAGAAAATGATGGGAGGAGACTGTTTTAGATAGGGTGGTCATTGGAAACTTCTGTGAGAGGTGACATTTAAGTGTAGACATTTAAGCATAAACGGAGTCAACCACACAGATATCCAGGAATAAATCATTCAAGCAGGAGGAGAATGTAGAGGTCCTGAGGCAAAAACATTCTTGGGGCATCCCAGGAGCAAGATAAAGGCATCTGTAGCTAGAGTGGAGTACGATGGGCAGTGGCAGGAAATGAGATCAGAGAGAGAGCTGGGGTGAGATCGTGTAGGCCTTGCAGCCTGTTATGAACTAATGTTTTGTGATATAGCCTTTCCTATAAGACAGCCCTCAACACCCCACCCATTGGCCCCCACCTTGGGTTGTCTGACCTGGGCCTCAGGAACTGAAAGCGCCAGGCCACCTACATGACCACCAACCCTACAGGTAATGCCAGCACCTAGGAATGACAGTGAGTCAGCACAGGTGACTATGCTATATTCACTTAGCTTTCATTAATGCAGATTCCATCCAAATTTATAATAACCTAATAACACTAATAATCACTCAGAAACAATCAGCAATAACATCACATGAGAGAATTGGGGAATAACAAACCTGAGTCCCAAGAGTCCAGATCAGAGTCCGGGCTTGGGAGGCAGCCGGTCAGCATCTTGCAAGGCAGAGTCTGTGGTGGCTTCAGAGTCAGCTAGAACAGGGTCGATGGAACAGCAGCGTGCCATTCTCTCCCTCTCAGCTGTCTTAGCTGTCTGTTTGAAGGCTTTTGCTTTCGTATTTTTGTACAATGTAATGCTGCATCAACCTTTGATTAACACACATGTTGTGTGCCGCCCCGATAAGCACATGCCGATTATGTCACTTTACTGCATGTGCTCTGAGGCTGGTGTTACTCTTCAGATAACTACATACTGTCCATGTCGCTCCACTGCACATGCCCTGAGAGAGTGATATCACCCCTCAAATAAGCACATGCTGTCCACCATGTTATACTGTGCATGCTTGAGGGGTTGCACTATCCAAGACATTGCTCCACTGCACATGCTCTAAACATGGCTACTTAGTTGACAGGACTGACACTATCTTAGTTCAGTCTTGCTTTCCACACAGCCCAAGAAAGGGATTTGGGATTTTATTCTAATAAGCAGGAAGCCAATGGAGGGTTTGGAGCAGAGGTACATCATGATCTGACTTACATTTTAACCAGATCAGTCTGAAATCTGAGTGAAGAGTGGACTGTAGTAGGGAGGGAGTAGAAACTGGAAGACTGGTTGGGGGCCTATGCTATTAATTCAGATGCAGAAGGATGATGTTTGAGTTAGATGGTTACTGTGGATGTGGCAGGAAATACTGGATTTAGAATTCATTTTGAAGTAGAGCTTATGGGTTTGCTGAGCACATTGTGGGTGCTTGATTTCTATCTGTTGAGTCAATGGATACACAGAGTATTCTGGGGTGAGGCAGGACTTTTCCCTGGTCTGGATGAAACATCCCTGTCATTGACTACCCCTCCCCTCTTTGTTCTCTTTCCATGCTCACTCGCAGCCGTCTGGTGACTAATACTTTGTTCCACATCCCCTGACTCTAGGGAGGAGTGTTCTGAACACTGAACACTAGGACATTGTCCTTGGAAAATATCTACAACTGTAATTTAGTAAATTGGGGTTCTGGGTTATTTTTAATTCTCTTGCCAATTTTCCCCAATCTGACCAACTCTCTTTATGCTGATAAAGTTGAGTTTTCAGGTTTTTCAAAAGCTGAAAACTCGAGGCTCAAATCCTGGGAAATGGTGGTCCCACGTGGTCCTTTCACACTGTCAAGCCCATTCTGAGCAATTAAGTGGACTCCTTTTTGAAAAGTTTTTCCCATCTTAGCAATACATGCATCTTATTACTCTTTAAACTCATATTGTGCAACTTCTAAATGTAGAATTAATATAATTGGGTAGGAACCCAGTTCTCACAGAAGATTTATAGAGTTCTTTACTGCAAAGACCTCTTCTTCAATTCCAAGGGCAGCAATAATGCCTACTAAGGCTGGGACTGGGGTGAGGCAATTGAGGTGCTTAGGGAGCAATATTTAAGAAAGCACTCATGTTCAGGGTCTTATAAGTACAGGGTGTGAACCTGAGAATAAGGGCCTCCTGAAATGCTGTGCTCTGGGCACCAGGATTGCCTCACCCTACTCCTGGCCTTGTTGCCTATAGAGAAACATTTTGGTTTATTCACCAGGCAGCTGTAGCATCAAGAGTAGGACCAGTTCCCCACTGTTTGGCCATGACTGTGCGACAGAAAGCTGCTCTTAGAGAAAGCAAATGGCATGGAGAGGAGCCATGTTCAGGAAGCTCTGCCAAGCTGGAAATTAAAACCAGTGGGAAAATGGGGATGAACATTATGGAGTTTTGCTTCATAATCAACTCAGCAAACCACTGGCAGTCTATTTGTTGAGGGCTACCTGGATCTATTAATCGTATCTATAGCATTTCTATCTCATTTGTGACTCCTCAGATATAGCGTTTATAAACTGTGTATTTTCTATGATGCCTCTTTTTACATACGACAAAAATTAGCAGAAGAAATAATGGCTGCAACATAAATGCTTGAGGCAATCAGTTAAGGGATTATTTTTAAGGATGGGTTAACAAATTCCATTTTTAAAATGAGTCCAAATTGACTGAGTGCTTCTAAATTAGTTCTTTAGTTTTCACTCTTAACTGCTGACAATGCCACTATTAATTTCAATTATTTAAAGGCAACCTTAATACGTGTGAAACAAGAAAAACAAGAACAGAAAGTAATAAAGGACTTTCTGCAAGACAGGCTGACATTTTGACTGGCACAGAGATTTTTTTTCTTTCACACACTTGTGCTTTGACATTTCACTTGGCACAAACATTTTACAAATTCTTGACCTAATCTGATGCACTGTTGTTTAGCGATTGCTGACGTGACATGTTTTAACCTCAAGCTCACTGGATTTCAAATGTTACCTTTAACTGTTAGTCAGGGTTGGATGACCTCCAAAACACAATCGAGGCAAGAGTCTGTGTACCTCGGAAGTTAAATGTATTTGCCTAGAATGATGAAAGAGCAGCTTGAAGTAGGAGTTGGGGGAAGGGCAGGAAAGGAGTATCATTAAGGGCAATTGTTGGGTGAAAACAGGGCAGAAAACAGATCCCTACAGAACCCTAACACCTTCAAGAGACAGCAGTCCCAAACATACAATACCTAGGAATAAACCTAACAAGAAATATGTGGGGCATTATGACTAGGTATGTGAAACTTCAGAATAGAAAAGATGTAAATAATTGAGAAGTACATTATCTTTCTAAAAGGGAAGACTGTGTTGTGTAAAAATATCACTTCTCACATTGTTTTTTAGGTACAACTTTACTGTCTCTAGGCCTCATTGCCTGTGGGTATTAGGAAGAGGTTACATTCATATGAACACCCAGATTTTGCTAGCTCATTAGCTTTTATTGACATCTGCCTCTTCATTCAAGAATATGCCAACTCACAATGTTCTGCTCTAATCTTTTTAAGGGGGCTATATCAGTTAGAAATGCTTTCAGCTGCAAGAAATAAAACAACACCAACAGTGGTTTAAACAATAAAGACATTTAATTGTCTCCATCATTAGTCACGAGGCAGGCAGTTCCAGGTGTGATGCATTGGCTGACTCACAGAATCATCAAAGACCTAGGCTCTTTCTGTGTTCCCACTCTTGCCAACCTAGGAAATCTGTTTTTGTCCTCAGGCTGTTGCCTTGTGGACCCAAGTGGAAAGAACCACAGCTCCAAGCATAATGTTCATACACAACCATGTTCAAAGTAGGAAGAAGGGGCAGCACCACCTGCAGCCTGTTTTCTCTTCAATCTCATTGCCCAAAGCTGGGTCATATTGTCCACCTCTAGACCAATCATTGGCCCAGGGGGACTGTAACTGCCATGATGGGCTTTGATCAAATGTGATTCATCCAGTTGCTGGCACCAAGGCTGCCAGAACAAAATCCTGGTTCTCTTAACTATGAAGAAGGGGACATTGCTACTGGACAGTCAACCAACAGCATTTGTCCAAAGATGCAATACCTACAGGCATTTGAGAGAGACCCCCTCACAAGGCTACTACTCTGCTGGCTGCTTCAGACTCTTTTTTGATCTGTAATACACAGGCTCTCCTCCCTAGTGGTTGTTCCCCCTTTTCCAAGTGTCAAACCTGGTTGGCTGCCTGCAGCAAAGAGGGGCAGAGTGGCCTTCTGGGCAGTGTGCACTGTGTTGCCAGGATCCCACAGCAATATTCCTTGTGACCAGTCTTGCACACACAGAAACAGCTTCTGCAGCTCTTGCCCCTGATCTCTCTTCTACGGTGACTTTGTAGCAGATCCTATAGGTGGACTTGACATCCATTCTCTTCTCCCTTCTCCCACCTCCATTCTAGAGGTTGGAAGCTAAGCATCATTTTATAATCTCCTTTGTGGGTGGGGGTAGTTATGTGTGTGACAGTTTAGGGTAATGCTGTTTAAGTAGAAGTTTGCCAGGGGTTTCCCGAAAAAACCTTTGCTTTCCTGGTAAAGGCCTTGGCTGCAGCTTGGATCACTGTGTTACTTAAGTTTAACATGATCTAGGCAAAGCATTAATAAGATTTTTAAGGGGAATGACAGCAAAATTATTCTAAAGCTTCTCTGGAAGAATACACAAGTGAGAATGGCTAGGATATTAGTTTTATTTGGGCAGGGATTATATGAAAGTAATTTCCTTTTCTGTTTCTTCCAAGGCTTTTATGCTTTGTAAAGACTTCCTAATTTTGAAATCTATTAAATATTTATCTTATTTTTCTGGTTTTATTATTTTATATTAAAAAACTATATATAAAAATCAGCATAAGTGTCAGATGGGCACTAGACTTATAAGGGTGAACATTTCATAAGTTATATAAATGTCTAATTTACTATATTGTACACCTGAAACTAATATGTGTAATACTGTATGTCAACTAAATTCTAAATTTTAGAATTTAGAAAAAAAATTCTAAAAATCACCATGAGCAAAGCTATGAGGCAGGCAACAAACTGGGAAAAGTATCCCTGTTTCAGCATGGTGACTATCAGCAGGAGCTTGCTATCAGGGGGTAGAGGGGAGAGCCGTGTCACTGGAATATGGTGATATTATTATTCCCATATGTTATTATTGTTTTTTATCTCCACTTTATCAATGAGGAAATTAAGAAGTTAGGTAACTTGCCCATGTAGGATGAACTGAAATCCAAATCCAGGTGTTTCTGAGGATAAAAAGCCAGTCTGTGCTCTTTCTACTATGTCCCACTGCTGATGAAATCTTAACTGAGAAATGTTGACTTTCCAAGTGAATTAGCAATAATCAGAGGAGTCGGGCAGAAGAGGGCTATTTGAGACATGGAGAACAGGAAGGATATATTAAAGGGGAAAGATGAAAATGAAAGTTTTCAATATACATCATCCAAATTGGGTCTAGGATCCTTGGGAATGGGCAAGTAGGAAGGATGGACCCCAAATCCATGTTACCTGTAACCTGGTCCAAATTCTTGTCACACATAGCAAAGGCAGTATATTGTGGAATGTGCACAGACCTTTTATGTCTAATAGATCTTTGTTGATCCCCTTTTATCACTTACTAACCACATGTCAAAATGAGGATAAAACTGAATCCTTAAGTAATCCAACCAAAGACTCCATCACAATGCAATTTTCTCTCCTCCAAGGATACAGAGCTTGGGAGCTCTTGCTCCCTGTGTTCTGATTCCTGCCAGATTGCACTCCCAGACACCAGTGGGATAGTTCCAGAGCTACACTTAAAGATGTAGGTGTAGCAGTGAAACTTGTTTGCTGCTAACAAGAATTCAATAAGCACAGTTTTATTTTGATTGCAAGTATCCACCCATACTTTGTTCATTAAATACTCCACACTGTTTTCCCCGGCTTGACATTGCATTAAGATTGCACAATTATACACACAGCCATCCAGAGAATAATATTTTTTAATAGGTGTATTATATTTAAACAGGAATGTCCATTGTGTATTGACAAAGTTTAAATGTAGTTATTATTATTTTTTAGTTTTCATTTTTTAGAAATGAGCCTTTCACTTAAAATATATTTTTATATTTAATGTTTTCCTTTATTGGATTTATTGGGGTGACACTGGTTAACAAAATTATATAGGTTTCAGGTGCACAGTTCTATAACACATCATCTGTAGACTATTGTGTGTTCACCACCCCAGTCAAGTCTCTGTCCATTACCATTTATCGCCCCATACCCTCCTCCACATCTCCTCCTCTTGGCAATCACTACACTGTAGTCCATGCCCCTGAGTTTTTTTCTCTTTTTTTCCATTTTGCTCAATCCCAACCTCCCTTCCCCAATAGCTGTCAGCCAAAGGTTAAATGTAATTAAATGAAAATTATTATGCTCACCACAGATAATTTCTATCTGTATTATTCATATGGCTGAATAATAAAATCCATAATGGAATAGTTCCACTTAAAACTAATGTTGCTCAATTTATGGCCCGCTTTTCAAAATTTTAACTTCAATCACTTTCTTACTCAACACAATTATAGCTATAACTAATTTGAATTGATTAAATTTGAAAATAAAAATCAATTTATGAAAGGTCACAAAACAGTAAAATGTAGCAAATTTTTATTTATAAGTGCAGATCAGATAGTACATGGAAATTGGCTTACATTGTTTGCAGAGAAATTCTTAATGCAAGTAATATGACAAAACAGCAGCTTATTACACTGATTAATGCATAGAATTGAAGATTATCACAATCATTTTTATAAATAAAAGTGACTTATATAAGAATTTATTTATTTATCCTCTTACATTTAATAATGAACAAGAATAGTCAATTAAAAAATTGTCACATTCTTTTCCTAGTTTAATGTATTTGCTTTTTATTTTATAGTCACTCTGAGCTATTGCTTTGATGTCTGTAAAAGCTACAATTTTGCTATAAACCTTGAAATTAATTTAGAAACAATCCAATGTCCAATTTTTCAGTAAATAATTAAAGAAACAAGCAGGTAAAACTAATTATAGTGCATTGGTATGAACATATTTAAAGAGTGTGTGTGGATGGAAAGAACATATTCTTGCATCAGATGGTTCTTAAATATTTGCAATGCTGTGTTTGTATATGAGACATGCCTATCAAGGCAGTTCCTGGTACATAGTAGGCACTTAGAAATGTTTGTTGAATAAGTAATTAACACATATTACCAGACAAATAAGTGCATATTACCATGTCTTAGACAAAGTCTCCAAAAATTATGGAATTTTAAACATTAAAAATTTATTCTAATGATATGTGGCATATTTACTGGAAGTGTTAAGGCACAAATTTTTCAGACAAGTGTGTTACCTCACATCTGTTTTGTATGCTGCACAGCATGTCAATCATTAACTACATTTTCCAGACCCTCTTTCGTTTCTGTACCTGTGAACTTAAACTCAAATATTATTAGAAAGGTTCCATCCTTCCCCTAGTGAAGCTACATTTCTCACTTCTTATTTTAGAAAGAATCTCTGTTGGATTAGATGTACTTATACAATTTTCTCTGGTTTTTCAAAACTTCTTATAAAACTTCTTTCATTGTAGGCCCTCAGACCTGAAGGAATGCTACATACTAAATTCTTCTTTGACTTTCTAGTTTATTCTATTGCTTCTTAGGGGGGTCATAACATTTTGGTTTCCTACATTCACTGCAAGTTTCTCCTGAATCCATACAACTTTGTCCCAGGCCTCATTCTCTAAACCAGTCAATCCATTTGCATGTTTACATTATTAGACTTAAAAAGGACTTCTTTTACTAGCCACATTGGCTTAACAGGTGCTCTTGTTTGAGGAGGGCATAGAAGACATCACTCCTGCAGGGAGTGTCGTTGGAGACCACCAGGGATCACTGAGCAAAACAGGTTGGGATAGGGATGGGATACAGTGAGCAGGGCCTGGAGCACCTGGGGATTCAGCTATGAAAAGTTTACATCAATTGTTTGAGTAGAATTTACCCAAGACTTTTATTTTTGCAGGGGGCTAGGGAGATAAAAGTTTTGGGGGAAAGTAGGGTGGTCATGGGACGTGTTCCATTAGGAAGTACTTGGCTTCTGCCTCTCAGCTTCTCTCCTCCTGAGGGTCTTGAGGATACCCAAGTAAACCCCACACAGGGCAGTTCTGCTCTACCTAGCCCCCATGTACTGGATGCTGGATTGCCCATCCATCTCCTCATTCAACCTTCCCAACAGATCCACTTTTATTTAGGCACCCATGTTTCCCCCACCCCTCCCCCACAACCCATTGTTCAAGGGAAGTTGACCCTTCCTCAGTTCCAGGTCTGGGCCTGATTGGTCCAATGGGGCTCTCACCTCCTTTATAAGGAATTAGATTGGGCTTGTGATCCAACTTGAACTAATGAGGTATGAAGAGAGGTGCTAGGGCTCCTGGAGAAGAGTTTCAATTTCCAGGAGAGTTCCGGCAGCAGCTGGCTTTCTCTTCCTATAGCTGTTCTTATGCACAGTTTGTGGAGCCAGGCTGGCTGCAGCCTTCTTGCCTCCAGCCTGAAGAGGAAGCCAGAGGAGGCCATTGCTGGAAGGCCGAGGAAGTGAATGCATCTTTATTTTTTAATCTATAATTTAGAAAGTCAGTCTCTGTCTTTTTCTTACGTCCCTTCCTTCCATGAAGAAGGACTTTAAAAAAAAGTTATGGTAAAATATACACAACATAAAATGTTAGCATTTAAACTATTTTAAGTGTATAATTCAGTGGCATTAAGTTTATTTGCACCATTGGGCAACCATCACCACTACCCATCTCTAGAACTTTTTCATCACCACAAACTGAAATTCTGTACCTATTAAACACAAAGAGACTTTTAATCAGGCTGGATTCCAGGGCATAGACTGGGCCCTTTCTTCCAGAGGAGGAGGTCACTGTGTTTTTAAATGCCATAAACATAGGAGTGGCTTTCCCTCTTGGTTTTTCCTTCTATCCACATAGCAGGAGGGATGAGCTGTGTCAAGGCCTGCCTCCACCGGGGAGGTCTGAACATCTTGGTCCTCTACTTCCACTTTCAAGAGAAAGTACTGACGTAGGGCTGGTGGTTGGTTAGATGAAAAAAAAAGTCATTTGTTGTTTATCCAAAATTCAAAGTTAACTGGTAATCTTATGGTTTTATTTGCTAAATCTGGCATCCTTAGGTAAGGAGAATGCAGCCCTTGAGGCCTTGAGGTCTTGAAGGACCCGTGGTAACAGTAGTAGACATCAGTGTCTGGCAATAAGGATCTAGCAAGAAGCTGGCTATCTGGGCAGGGACTAGCATGGAGAGAGGATTGTGGGTCTAACTGACACTCCATTTCCTCATTTCTACTTGCCAGGATGGAGCATACTCTGCACCTCACATCCCACCTGAACTGTCATTGTGGTTGGAGAGAGGAGAATAGAGAAAGAATCCTAAACTTGTTGAGTATTAACTCAAAAGAACCTTAGAGGATGAAAACCCCTGAAAGTGACTGAGTACTCTGCATTGTCTAGATTAAGCAGAAATGAGAACTCAAGAACTAAGGTTAGTTATAGTACAATAAAGTCCCATTTTTCACATTGAAGCCTGTGAATAAATTTGTACCTGCTATAAAAAATGGTACTGAAGAGATTATCTACAAGGTCCCTTTCGTATTGACAATTCTGTAGCTGTAGAGATGAAGCTTCAGGCCCTTGAAAGAAAAGGAAGACATGGGTTAGGCAAGGGTAGGAGCATTTCAGAACCTCCTATTGACTGCTTGGTTGCTGAAGACCCAGCAAATGGCATGGGTGGGAAGAAATTTGAGGAAATTAATGACCACTGTGTAAGCTGTTCTTGTGTGATTTGAGTTTGCTGCTTCTTAAACATTTAAAGTGGAAATTAGCTAGAGTCAATTATTATTATTAACAGTGAGAGGCAGCTGATTTACACTGATTAAGCTGATTCAAGAGGTGTTTTCTTAAGGGAACTATGAACGGGCTATCTAGGGAACCAACCGGTGAACAAGCATGTTTTTATAGGGAGAGCCCCAAAGGACTCTTGACCCAGGGAGTCTGAAAGCTGAGAATTGTTGAGGAATGAACCATGTTTATCTTCCCTCCTAAGCGAGCAGTAATGCAGCAAACAGTGGATCCTCTCTGCTGACACAGTGGGTAAAAGACATGAAGGGGAACTCCCTCAACCCTGCAGAAAGAAAGGCTGCCTAGACAGTGGGGGACACACACTCCAGACAGGATGCCAGGAAGAAAGCCTTTCTAAGAGTGGACAGGGTTTAAGCCAATACCAAGAGACTTGAGAAGAAATTGATGATCCAGTGGAGGGCTGGTGGAGGGGAAACATCTATACCTGGGGCCAAGGAAGCAGCTTTGTGCTCCTCCCCAGCAGCACCCCACACTCATCAACAGTCAGAGAGCACTGGGCTTGGCAGGCCCTGGCAGGAGCAGGAGCAGGAGCAGGAGCAGGAGCAGGAGCAGGAGCAGGAGCCAGCAAGGCTGTTCCTGCTTAGTGAGGAAGAGGTGAGTCACAAACGTTTTTTGATCAACTCCCTTTCCAGGGAACCCATGGCCTGGCACAGGGAGCAAGGGTAAGTTATGCTGGAGCACTCAGGCAAGCAGGATGTGACTGATGCCTACTAGTAGATATCAGTCGTATTGATCAATATTTACACTTATGGATTTACATGTGAAGGAGTGAGCTTTGGGGGTAGAAGTACCCTGCCCTATGTATCTTTACTGGCTTTGAAGGCCCTTGTAAAAACCATAGATGGCTAGAGTAGAGGTGGTCAAAGGCCATAAGCATGTCATCCTCCATTTTAAAGGTTGCTATTTGTGAAGAATAATGAGAAATAAAAATTGAAGTATTGGCTACTCCTGGTGTTAACTAGCAGGCTTTGGTTTTCTAGATCCTGGCTTTTGATACCAGTACTTCCTGCAGAGATTACTAAGAACTTTACACTAAATCTGGGAAGACCTGTTTGACAGGAAACACCTACCTAAATGAAAGATTCCACTCCAAATTGGAAAGAATGGGGAAAAATTGGTCTAATAAAACCATGAAACCAGGTATCATGAAGGATAACCACATAACAAAAGGAATATGAAATCAGAGAAAACTTCAGGTGGAAGTATCCAGTAAATGGGTTAAGCAATGTCCATAGGCTTTGAGATCTATTCAGTATGGTGCTGAACCAGGAAATATACAAAATGTATTTAACCTTTTTGCACAGTGAGGTAAACATAATCCCAAGGAGATGGGGTTCAATGGGAACCAACGGCTGGCCCAGGCTTGTCACACCTGTGGGAAGGGTGTCAGGAAGGCTCAGAACAAGCCAAAGCTTGTGAGAAAGAAAAAAAATGCTAAAGACAAGCAAAAGGGTTTTTAAAAAACTAGTTGGAGCAAGAAAAACATGGAAGGTATAGGCCTGTTGTTTGGGAAATTTACTGCAATGCTTGCAGATGATAAAGACCAAGGGAGAATGACACTTCTGTCTCCTCCAACAAGAAAATGCTTTTCAAGCTCCATGGAGCCGCACAATACACAGAGGGAAGGAAAGATAAGGGAAGTGACCCAGGCTCTAAATACTATGTGTCAGGAAAGTGCTTACCGGAAAATTGTTAATTAACTTGGTGCAAAAAAAATGAAGAATGGTGAGGAGATAAAAAAGACCTCTACACAAGGGGATTTGAATACTTATTTTAGACAGTCCCTTTATGTGGACTACCCTCTCCCAGCACTCCCAGGAGTTATCTGCTAAGCTTAATGGGTTGGCCTTCTCCACCCACCTGCAAACCCTCCTAAAGGTTCCAGAGAAAGGCCATAACAGAGTTAAAGCTGCAGATTACAGATCAAGGTCAAAAGCCCTGCCAACTGCCAATTCTCAAAGGTAGGTACATGGAGCAGAAAAGGTGGGAGAGCAATAGGAGGTCGTCAGGTCCTGGGGGGATGGGATGGGGCCACCTTGTCATTCTCTGCTAAGCTGACACCTGTTCCCAGCAGGTGACTTAATCACCAGTCCCTTAAAATAGCAGCTTGTTCCCTAAGCATTCTGGGTTCCTGTAAAAAAGGCTCGTCATTGGTTTCTTTTAAAGAGCCATACTCAGTCACAGTGAAATTTGGGAAAATATTTTAGAAAGCACAGAAAAATGTTAGAAAGTCAACTTTGACCTCATTCTCTAGAGATAGCTTCTATTAGCATTTTGTTTGACAATGTTTATTATTTTTCTCTGAGAGAGCATACATAGGATTAAAATTTGGATTATAGAAAAAAGCTTAAAAAATAAAATAAGAACTGCCTGTAATTCTACTACCACTGACATTTTGATGATTTCCTTCCAGTCTTTTTCTTTGCACACACATGCAACACATACATTTTTAATAAAATGAGAATCATACTGTATACACAATTTTGTATCCTTGTTTGCACTTAAAATTGTATTCTGAGACTTTTTTAAATCATTAAATGCTGTTCAAGAACATGATTGTAACTGGCCACCTGCTATTTTACTGTGCCAAAGTTCATCTAACCATTTATTACTTGGCTTATTTCCAGTTCTTCACCATTTGAAAATAACAACATTATAAACATCTACGTGTGAAAATCTTCACTTAGGATCAATTTCTAAAGTTGAATTATTAGGTTAAAGACCAGAAACATTATTGAGACTTTCAATAAATGTATAATGCTGCCTTGTTCTCCAGGAAGGTCATGCCATTTCACCCCACTCCAGCCCCAATGGACAACTGAGGGCCCATTTCTTGTCAAATTTTATTAGATTTGCAGTTTCTGTCTGGCTCTTCAAGGCCTCCCTGCTTTGTGCAATGCCATCACATCACTGCCATCTTGTGTTCTTCCTCTGTGGCTTTTCTAGGGAAAGAGGATGTTCTGGTCCCTGGAATATTTGAAATGCTCTTCCTATAGTCCTCTTAAGACCTTTATTGCTGCATGGTCACGTTTGTGTTTGCTTTGAGGGGGTATGGACTTCCCTCAGTTTGACCAGCTGGATAACTCCTAGCTGTCCTTCTGGACTCAGCTCAGACCTACTTACCTCTGACACTGCAGGCTGGCTTAGGAGGCTCTCCTCTGTATTCTCCTCAGTACTTCCCCTGTCAAAGCACTTGTCACATTGTACTGTGTGCTCAGCTGTCTGCTCTCCAGATGTAAGCTTCCTGAGGTAAGGGACTTGTCTTTCCTTTCCTTTCTTTTCTTTTTTCTTTTTCCTTTGGTGCCTGACACAGCATGAGGGAGATGTAGGTATTCAATAGAGGCTGAATAATACTTACTTTATTTAAAAATTTTGAAGGTTCACCTCTATTTCCATACCCTGTATTCTATCCTATTCCCTCTAAATAGTTACTGAGATTCTTTCTGATTATATAAGTATCTAGTTGTTCTATTTATTTTTCCACTTTATTGAGATGTAATTGACATATAACATTATATACATTTAAAATGTACAACAGAATGATTGAAACATATATGTATTGTGAAATCATTATCACAATAAGATTAGTTAACATATCTACCACTTCACATAATTACCATTATATTTTTTTGGTGTATTGGTGAGAACTTTTTTATTTTTTAATTTTTAATTTTTTAATATATTTTATTGATTACGCTATTACAGTTGTCCCATTTTCACTCCCTTTTACTCCCCTACTCCCCTCCACCCTGTACACCCTCTCCCACCCATATCCCCCCCTTTAGTCATGTCCATGTGTCATACTTATAAGTTCTTTACCTTCTACATTTCCGATACTATTCTTACCCTCCCCCTATCTATTTTCAACCTACAATCTATGCTACTTATTCTCTGTACCTTTTCCCCCCTCTCCTCCTCCCACTCCCCTGTTGCTAACCCTCCATGTGATCTCCATTTCTGTGGTCCTGTTCCTGTTCTAGTTGTTTGCTTAGTTTCTTTTGGTTTTGCTTTAGGTGTGGTTGTTAATAATTGTGAGTTTGCTGTCCTTTTATTATACATGATTTTTTTTATCTTCTTTTCTTAGATAAGTCCCTTGAACATTTCATAAAATAAGGGCTTGGTGATGATGAACTCCTTTAACTTGACCTTATCTGAGAAGCACTTTATCTGCCCTTCCATTCTAAATGAAAGCTTTGCTGGATAGAGTAATCTGGGATGCAGGTCCTTGTCTTTCATGACTTGGAATACTTCTTTCCAGCCCCTTCTTGCCTGTAAGATCTCTTTTGAGAAATCAGCTGGCAGTCTGATGGGAACTCCTTTGTAAGTTACTGTCCCCTTATCTCTTGCTTCTTCTAGGATTCTCTCCTTCATTTTTACCTTGGCTAATGTAATTATGATGTGCCTTGGTGTGTTTCTTCTTGGGTCCAACTTCTTTGGGGCTCTCTGAGCTTCCTGGATTTCCTGGAAGTCTATTTCCTTTGCCAGAATGGGGAAGTTCTTTATTATTTGTTCAAATACGTGTTCAATCTGTTGCTTTTCCTCTTCCCCTTCTGGTACCCCTATAATTCGGATGTTGGAACATTTAAAGATGTCCTGGAGGTTCCTAAGCTTCTCCTCGTTTTTTTGAATTCTTATTTCTCCATTCTTTCCTGTTTGGTTGTTTTTTTCTTCCTTCTGGTCCACTCTATTGTTTTGAGTCCCAGTTTCCTTCCCATCACTATTGGTTCTCCGTCCATCGTCCTTCATCTCTTTTATGGTAACCTGAAGTTTTTCATCTAATTTGCGCCCAAAATCAACCAATTCTGTGAGCTTCCTGATCACCAGTGTTTTGAACTGTGCATCTGATAGATTGGCTATCTCTTGGTTGCTCAAAAGGATGAGTCCTGAGGCATTGATCTGTTCTTCTGTTTGAGACATGTCTCTCTCTCTCTCTTTTTTTTTTTTTTGGTCTGGTTGTTCCTGTTATGGTGAGGGGCGGAGCCTTAGGTGTTCACCAGGGCTGGGCACCCAAGTCACTAGATTGTGACATCGTATGTGGGGGCAGGGGCGGGAGGGAACAATGGCGGTAGCTCCGTTCTTCTGGGGCCTCAGTCCCTTCTCTGGGATCCTGGGTTGCGTGCTCTGCCCTGGTCCACACTCGCTGCCTCACTGGGTCTGCCAACTGCTGCTTGCATACTCAGGGTCCACCTGGTGCGATCTTGCGCGCCCCAGATGCCTTATGCACTCCCAGTTGCCTTATGCGCCCAGTTCTCCCTGTTCTCCGAGCGCCGCAACTCGCGCCCGGCTGCTCCTCTCCGCCCCTCCTACCAGTCTGGATAAATGGGTCTACTTCAACTTCTTGGCTGTCCGACTTCCATTCAGATAAATTCTCTTGTCAGTTCTGGGTGTTATTCTGCCTCTAAATTGTTGTTGTTCTAATCTTCGTTGTGTGTGGAGGTACAGTGCGTCCACCTATGCCTCACCATCTTGTTGGAAGTCTTGGTGAGAACTTTTAAGATCTCTCTTAGCAACTTTCAAGTATAAATACAGTACTTTTAACTATAGAAACCACACTATACATTAGGTCCCCAGAACTTATTTATCTTACAAATGGAAGTTTGAACCCTTTGACCAACATTTTCCTGTCCCCTCACCCCTTAACCCCACCCCAGTCCTGGCAACCACCATTCTCCTCTGTTTCTAAAAGTTTGACTTTTAGATTTCACATATAAATGAGATCATACAGTTTTTGCTTTTCTATGTTTGACATTTCATTTAGCATAATGCCCTTAAAGTTTATGCATGTTGTTGCAAATGTAGGGATTTCTTTTTTTGTCATGCTATCTAATATTCTGTTGTATGTGTGTATCTCATTTTCTTTATTCATTTGTCAGTGGCCCTGTAGGTTGTTTCCATGCCTTGCCTATTGTAAATAATGCTGCAATGAATATGGGAGTGCAAATAGCTCTTTGAAACAGTGATTTCATTTCCTTCAGATAGATATCCAGAAGTGGCATTGCTGAACCATATGGTGGTATATTTTTAATTTTTAAGGAGCCTTTATACTGTTTTCCATAGTGGCTATACCAATTAACCTTCACACCAGCAGTGCACAAAGAGTCCCTTTTTTCCACATCCTCAGGATAACAAATGGAACTTCATCACTACTTTGAAACTCATTTCAGTTCTTCCTGTTGGTAAGTCGAGTCTCTGTTAAGAGAAAGGGAGGCCAGGCTAGAAGTTAACATGGAATAGGATGAAGTAACCAAACACAGACCTGAGATCTGGGGGCTGGATTTGCAAGCAGGGAGTGATATGGGTATGGCTTCATTTGTACCTTGGAGGAAGTCCTCAACTGAGCTCACATTTTGGGGAAAGAAGCAGGATTATAGTATCCACATTCAAGAACTCTCTATCCCCCACCTCAGAGATGTTTTAGGTTGTGAACTTGAAGACTGCATCCGTCTAGTGTGCTGCTTATATGGCAGAATGGGCCACCAGCAGGACTGTGGCAGCTATTTAGCTTCTTGTTCCTGGTGTTTCAAGGTTGCAGTGTGGATGAGATAGAACCCAATGTATGGGCATTAAGGGATGGCTTCTTGCTTCCTTTAAAGCAGACAGAGAAACCTTGTGACTGCTTATCCTCAGGCATGCTTTCGTCTCCATAGTCCAGAGCTAGGCACCTCTGGTGGAGATCACCTGTGTTTACTCCAGTGTACCTCTAAATCCTCTCATTTTGCTCATGACCCATGATGTACAAGAGATTATGAAACACTGTTCTAGCTAAGACGACTCTTGTACGGAGGGAGGGTTAAGTGTAAATATGGACATGACTCTGGGAAACTTCCCATCACCTCATCCTCAAGATTTATTAGAAGGGGCAGGTGGATTCAGTCAAGTTCACTCAGCAGCACCCCCACAGGTCTGAGAGAGTAATGGCTCTTAAATCTGTTAGACCAATGAGTCATTCCTGAAATCTAATGTGATAAGAATCTTTTGGCAGGCATGTTAGAACAATTTTCTGGTCTCTGCCCCAAGAAATTGTAATTTAGTAGGTTGGAGTGGGGCTCATAAATCTGCATTTTTTATGAGCTCCTAGCTGATTCAATATTGCTGGTCTGAGGACCCTACTTTGAAATTACTGTAGGGAAGGATGAAAATAAAGCCCAGGGAGGAGGAAAGGGGCCACTGGACTCTGGGAGTCCCTAGGGCATCCATTCACATATGGGATTGCTTTTTTTTTTAGAGGTGGGGGTAATCCATAAAAATTACCGGATTATATTCTCCGAGCACCTAAAGTTTGTTTTGGTTTTGTACATTCTGTTTCTTTTTCTCCCCTACACCATGATGGGAGAAGTTCCTTAGAGTTCAAAGGGGCAGAAAATAGGGACTGAGGGATGGAAGGAGAGCTGGAGAGGTTCCAGGAAAGGGAGAGGAATGAAGGACAGTGGACACAAGGCCTGGTGATGGAGGAGCATTCCAGGCAGTTTTGTGGAGAGGTGTGGGAGCAGCTGCGGGTCATGAGGGATGTGGATGGGAGAACAAAGATAATTTATTTGAGTGCCATGGCCCTCAGGGTGCCAGAGTATGACCCAAAGCAGCCCAAAGGTGTTTGAGAAAGTGAAGGAAAGAACTCAAGTTATTTTAAAATTACATTTTCTTATTGGATGGGGTGTCTTAAGGTGTGACACTGCTTAGAGATTCTAGTCTTTAGCTTCACTAGGGTTACAATGACATGATAGTTCTGATGTGTCATGTGCAGGAGATTTGGGGTACCCAGGGGGGCCTCATTTGGTCTCTCATCCTCATTAAGACACTTTCTGTTTCTCACTGGGCCAACTGTTGGCAATAGTTCCCTACTGATACCCTGCCTTGAGGCTTTCCTTCCTCCACCCCAGTCTTTAGGCTAATCGGCCTAAACCAGAACTCTGATAACAATAGCTACCCTTGTATTAGAATCCAAGACTCCCTAATGTGAGAACAAGACTCGCATTTCCCCTCTAAGCCTCTTTTAATGAAGGGTTTGTTATAGGTTCCACTGACTACTGATTTGAACCAAAATGCCTCTCCAGGCATTCATATTTCTTGTTCCAAACTATGCTGCTAATGTTCTTTCTAGCCACATGTACCACACACTCCACACCTCTGTTGCTTGGACATTTACTTCTGTGCCTTTGCATTTACTGTTCCTGCCACCTGGAATGCCCTTCGTACCATTTCTGTCTAACAGAATCAACTCATTCTTCAAGGTGTAGCTTAAATGTCTCCCTATTTATTTAAACAAATTTATTGACTTTATTGAGGTGACATTGGTTAATAAAATTATATAGGTTTCAGGTGTACAATTCTATAATACATCATCTGTATATTGTATTGTGTGTTTACCACTCAAAGTCAAGTCTCCTTCCATCACTAATTATTGCCCTTTGCCATCTTCTACTCCCCTTGCTCCCTTTCCCTTTGATAATCATCATACTGTTGTCTGTGTCTATGATTTTGTTTTGCTAAATCCCTTCACCTTTTGCACCCAGACCCCATATCTTCCCCTCTAACAGCTGTCAGTCTATTCTCTGTATCTTTGAGCCTGTTTTCTTTGTTTACTTTGTTCATTAGATTCCAAATATAAGTAAAATCATATGGCACTTTTCTTTCTCTGACTGGCTTATTTCACTTAACATGATATTCTCCAGGTTCATCCCTGCTGTTGCGAAAGGTAAGATTTCCTTCCTCTTTTTTTTTTTTTTTTATGGCCAAGGGGTATTCCATTGTGTAAATGTACCATAGCTTTTTAATCTACTCATCTACTGAAGGGCACTTGGTGCTGCTTTAAAATCTTGGCTATTATAAATAACACTGTGAACATAGGAGTGCATATATTCTTTCAAATCAGTGTTTGGGTTTCTTCACATATACTCCCAAAAGTGGGATCACTGGGTCATAAAGCAGTTCCACTTTTAATTCTTTCAGGAAACCCCATATTGTTTTCCACAGTGGCCGCGCCAATCTGCATTCCCACCAACAGTGCACGAGGGTTCCCTTTTCTCCCCATCTTCACCAACAATTGTTGTTGATTTATTGATGATAACTGTTCTGACAGGTATGACGTGATATTTCATTATGGAATTAATTTGCATTTCCCTGATGGTATTGACTGAGTATCTTTTCATATATGTATTGGCCATTTGTATGTTCTCTTTGGAGAAATGTCTACTCAGGTTCTTTGCCCATTTTTAATTGGATTGTTTGTTTTTTCTTTGGTGTTGAGTTGTATAAGTTTTTAATAAATAAATTTTGGATATGAACCCCTTATCAGATATATCATCGATGAATATGTTTTTCCTTTCAGTGTGTTGTCTTTTCATTTTGTTGATGGTTTCCTTTGCTGTGCAAAGCCTTTTTAGTTAGATGTAGTCCCATTTGTTCACTTTTCTTTTATTTCCCTTGCCTGAGAAGACATATAAAAAAATATTGCTATGTGCAATGTTCAAGATTTTACTGTGTTTGTTTTCTTCTAGGATTTTTATGGTTTTGACTCTAATACTTAAGTTTTGAGTCCATTTTGAGTTTATTCTTGTATGTGGTATAAGAAGGTGGTCTAGTTTAATTTTTTGCATGTATCTGTTCATTTTCCCCAACACTATTTATTGAATGGACTATCTTTACTCCATTGTATGTTTTTCCCTCCCTTGTTGAATATTAATTGATCATATAGGTATGGGTTTATTTCTGGGCTCTCTATTCTGTTCCATTGATCTATACATTTGTTTTTATGCCAGTACCATGCTGTTTTGATTACTATGGCTTTGTAAAATAGTTTGATATCAGGTAGCATGATTCCTCCAACCTAGTTCTTCTTTCTCAAGATTGCTGAAACTATTTGGGGTCATTTATGGTTTCATATAAATTTTTGGAATATTTGTCCTAATTCTGTGAAATATACCATTGATATCTTTTAAAAAAATATATTTTATTGATTATGCTATTACAGTTGTCCCATTTCCCCCTGTATACCCCTCCACCCTGCACACCCTCTCCTGCCCACATTCCCCCCTTTAGTTCATGTCCATGTGTCATAAGTTTTTTAGCTTCTACATTTCCCATACTATTCTCGCCCTCCCCCTGTCTATTTTCTACCTACCATTTATGCTAATTTTTCTCTGTAACTTTCCCCCTTCTCTTCTCCTCCCACTCCCCTGTTGCTAACCCTCCATGTGATCTCCATTTCTGTGGTTCTGTTCCTGTTCTAGTTGTTTGCTTAGTTCGTTTATGTTTTAGGTGTGGTTGTTAATAATTGTTAGTTTGCTGTCATTTTACTATACATATTTTTAATCTTCTTTTTCTTAGATAAGTCCCTTGAACATTTCATAAAATAAGGGCTTGGTGATGATGAACTCCTTTAACTTGACCTTACCCAAGAAGCACTTTATCTGCCCTTCCATTCTAAATGATAGCTTTGCTGAATAGAGTAATCTGGGATGTAGGTTCTTGCCTTTCATGACTTGGAATACTTCTTTCCAGCCCCTTCTTGCCTGTAAGATCTCTTTTGAGAAATCAGCTGACAGTCTGATGGGAACTCCTTTGTAGGTAATTGTCTCCTTTTCTCTTGCTTCTTCTAGGATTCTGTCCTTCATTTTAATCTTGGGTAATGTAATTATGATGTGCCTTGGTAAGTTCCTCCTTGGGTCCAACTTCTTTGGGACTCTCTGGGCTTCCTGGACTTCCTGGAAGTCTATTTCCTTTGCCAGATTGGGGAAGTTCTTCTTTATTATTTGTTCAAGTATCTTTTCCACTTGTTGCTCTTCCTCTTCTCCTTCTGGTACCTCTATAATTCGAATGCTGGAACATTTAAAGGTATCCTGGAGGTTCCTAAGCCTCTTCTCATTTTTTTGAATTCTTGTTGCTTCATTCTTTTCTGTTTGGTTGTTTCTTTCTTCCTTCTGGTCCACTCCATTGATTTGAGTCCCAATTTTCTTCCCATCACTATTGGTTCCCTGTGCATTTTCCTTGATTTCACTTAGTGTAGCCTTCATTTTTTTCATCTAATTTGTGACTAAATTCAACCAATTCTGTGAGCATTCTGATCACCCGTGCTTTGAACTGTGCATCTGACAGGTTGGCTATCTCTTCATCATTTAGTTGTATTTGCTCTGGAGCTTTGATCTGTTCTTCTGTTTGTGCCTTTTTTGTGTGTGTGTCTTGTCGCGCCTGTTACATATGAGAGGCGGAACCATAGGTGTTCTCACCAGGGCAGGTCAACCCACGTGGCTGGGTTTTGATGCTGTATGTGGGGGCGGGGTCCGAGAGGGAACAATGGTGCTTGCTCCACTCTCTGTTGGATTTCAGTCCCTTTTGCCACTTCCCTCAAGAAAAGTGGGCCTTTCTGGTGCTGATTCCCATGTGGGTGGGCTTGTGTATGTTCTAGGACCCTGTGGGTCTCTACAGTGAACTCTTCTGTGAGGCTGGGAGTCTCTCCCTGTGCCTCAACCCCCACAGGTGTTTTCAATCAGTATTTTGAGGCTTTATTTCTAGGTGCTGGGGCCCTGGGTTGGGTGGTCTGTCTCGTTCCCCAGTTTCGCCTGGTTTATCTGCGCCTGAATGTGGGACCACCTGGTCAGCCAGCCGCCTTTGGCACAGTGCCTCGCTTCACAATCGCTGCCTCGCTGGGCCTGCCTATTGCCACCCCGCACCTGGGGTCTGCCAGCTGCTGCCTGCATGCCTGGGATGCCTTGCGCACCTGCTGCCACTGCTTTTTGTGCCACAACTCCTCTCTGCCCGGCCACCAGACTCTGCCCTTCTTATCGGTCTGTATGAATGTGTCTATTTTAACTTCTTGGTTGTCCGATTTCCATACAGTTCAATTTTCTGTCAGTTCTGGTTGTTATTTTGTTTCTAAATTGTTGTTGTCCTTATTTTGGTTGTGTGAGGAGGCACAGTGTGTCTACCTACGCCTCCATCTTGGCTGGAAGCCCCAGAACTGCCACCATTGGTATCTTGATAGAACTTTTGTTGAACCTAGATAGTTTTGGGTAGGATGGACATTTTAATGATATGAATTCTTCCTATCCATGAACACTGTATATGTTTTCATTTACTTGTATCTTCTTCAATTTTTTTTATTTGGTGTCTTATATTTTTCTGAGTACAGGTCTTTTATATCCTTGGTTAAATTTATTCCTAGGTATTTTATTTATTTTGGTGTAAGTGTAAATGGGATTGTTTTCTTAATTTCCCCTTCTGATAGTTCATTATTGGTGTAGAAAAATGCAACTGCTTTTTGGATATTTATTTTGTGTCCTGCTACTTTACTGAATTCATTCATCAGTTCTAGTAGTTTTTTGGTGGAATGTTTAGGGTTCTCTATATATAGTATCATGTCATCTGGAAATAATGACAGTTTTACTTCTTCCTTTCCAATTTGAGTGCCTTTTATTTATTTTTCTTTATTTATTTCTATGGTTAGAACTTTCAGTACTATATTGAATAAGAGTGCTTTTACAGCACACATTCTTTTCTTGTTTCTGATATTAAGAGAAATGCTTTTAGTTTTTGCCCGTAGAGTATGTTGTTGGCTGTGGGTTTGTCAAATATGGCTTTTATTATGTTGAAGTATGTTCTCTCTATTCCCAATTTGCTGAGAGTTTTTATCATAAATGGGTGCTGTATTTTATCAAATGCTTTTTCTGCATCTATTGATATAATTGTGCATTTTTTATGCTTCATTTTGTTTATATGGTATGTCACATTTATTGGTTTGTGGATATTGTTCAACCTTGCATCCTGGGAATAAGGCCCACTCAGTCATGGTGTATGATCTTTTTAATGTATTGCTGGATCCAGTTTGCTAATATTTTGTTGAGAATTTTAGCATCTATGCTCATCAGGGATATTGGCCTATAATTTTCTTTCTTTGTAGTGTCTTTATCTGGTTTTGGCATTAGTATAATGCTGATCTCATAAAATGAACCAGGGAGTCTTCCTTTCTCTTGAATTTTTTAGAATAGTTTGAGAAGGATAAGTGTTAGCTCTTCTTTGAGTGTTTGGAAAAAGTCACCTGTGAAGCCTTCCAGTCTAGGACTTCTGTTTGTTGGGAGTTATTTGATTACTGCTTCAATTTCATTAGTTGTAATATGCCTTTTTGGATTTTCTGATTCTTCCTGATTCAGTTTTGGAAGATTGCATTTATCTAGGAAGTTATCTATTTTATCCAGATTGTCCAATTTGTTGGCATATAGTTGTTTGTAATATTTTCTCACAATCCCTTCTATTTCTGTGGAGTCAGTGTTTACTTCTCTTTCATTTCTAATTTTATTTACTTGGGTCCTCTCTCTTTTTTCTTGATTTTGGAAAAATGTTTGTCAATCTCATTTATCTTTTCAAAGAACCTTTTTTATTTTTTCAAACTATTTTATTCTGATCTTTTATATTTTTTAGACTATATTATTTATTTTTGCTCTAAATTTATTTCCTTTCTTTGCATTTACATTTATTTATTTATTTATTTATTTTTATTGTGTTTTTTCATTACCATTTAGTCCCCTTATACTCCTCCTTCAATCACCACACTGTTGTCCATGTCCATGAGCCATTTTCCCTTTTCGTTCAATCCCTCCACCCCCTACACCTTAGCTGTCATCCTGCTCTCTATTCACAAGTCTGTCTCTATTTTCCTTGTTAGTTCAGTTTGTTCATTAAATTTCACATATGAATAAAATCATATGGTATTTGTCTTTCTCTGACTGGCTTATTTTATTTAGCATAATGTTCTCCAGACCCATCCACACTGTTGCAAAGAGTAAAACTTTCTTCTTTTTTTTTATGACCAACTAGTATTCTGTTGTGTAAATATCCCAGAGTTGTTTTATTCACTCATCTATTATTTCCTGTCTTTTACTCATTTTGTGTTTTATTTGTTGTTCTTTTTTCTAGTTCCTTTAAGTGTAAAGTTAGATTGTTTATTTGAGATTTTTCTTGTTTCTTTTTTTTTAATATATTTTATTGATTATGCTATTACAGTTGTCCCATTTACCCCTTGTCTCCCCTCCACCCTGTACCCCCCTCCCACCCACATTTCCCCCTTTAGTTCATGTCCATGTGTCATACTTATAAGTTCTTTACCTTCTACATTTCCCGTACTATTCTTGCCCTCCCCCTATCTATTTTCAACCTACATTCTATGCTACTTATTCTCTACACCTTTTCCCCCTCTCTCCTCCTCCCACCCCCCTACTGCTAACCCTCCATGTGCCCTCCATTTCTGTGGTTATATTCCTGTTCTAATTGTTTACTTAGTGTCCTTTGGTTTTGCTTTAGGTGTGGTTGTTAATATTTGTGAGTTTGCTGTCCTTTTACTATACATGTCTTTTCTTTATCTTCTTTTCTTAGATAAGTCCCTTTAGCATTTCATAAAATAAGGGCTTGGTGATGATGAACTCCTTGAACTTGACCTTATCTGAGAAGCACTTTATCTGCCCTCCTATTCTAAATGAAAGCTTTGCTGGATAGAGCAATCTGGGATGTAGGTCCTTGTCTTTCATGACTTGGAATATTTCTTTCCAGCCCCTTCTTGCCTGTAAGGTCTCTTTGGAGAAACCAGCTGACAGTCTGATGGGAACTCCTTTGTAGGTGACTGTCCCCTTATCTCTTGCTGCTTCTAGGATTCTCTCCTTCGTTTTTACCTTGGCTAATGTAATTATGATGTGCCTTGGTGTGTTTCTTCTTGGGTCCAACTTCTTTGGGGCTCTCTGAGCTTCTTGGATTTCTTGGAAGACTGTTCCCTTTGCCAGATTGGGGAAGTTCTCCTTTATTATTTGTTCAAATACCTGCTCAATCTGTTGCTTTTCCCCTTCCGATTCTGGTACCCCTATAATTCGGATATTGGAACGTTTAAAGGTGTCTTGGATGCTCTTAATCTTTTCCTCAATTTTTTGAATTCTTATTTCATCATGCTTTCCTGCTTGGTTGATTCTATCTTCCTTCTGGTCCACTGTATTGTTTTGAGACTCAGATTCCTTCCTTTCAATATTGGCTCTCCTCCGCGTGTCTTCCTGCATCTGTTTTATGGTAATCTGCATTCTTTCATCTAAATTTCGTCCAAAATCAACCAGTTCCGTGAGCTTTCTGATCACCAGTGTTTTGAACTGCGCATCTGATAGATTGGCTAATTATTGGTCGCTCAAAAGGATGAGTCCTGGGGGACTGATCTGCTCTGTTGAAAACATATTTTTTTTTCCCCTGTCTCTCCTTTTTTTTTCTGGTCTGGTTGCTCTTGTTACGGTGGGGGGCGGAGCCTTAGGTGCTCACCGGGGCTGGGCACCCCAGTGGCTAGAATGTGATGTTATATGTGGGGGCGGGGCGGGAGCGGGGCGGGAGAAAACAATGGCGGTAGTTCCGTTCCCCTGGACTCAGACCCTTGTCTGGGCTTCTGGGCCGCGAGTTCTGCCCTGGTCCACAATCGCTACCCCTCTGGGTCTGCCAGCTGCGGCTTGCATACTCAGGGATCACCGCTGCCTTCTTGCGCCCCCGGATGGCTTTTGTGCCAAGTTCGCGCCAAACTTTCCCCCGACCTCCGCGCGCCACGCCCACCCGGCTCGTCTTCCCCTACCAGTCCGGATGAACACGTCTACTTCAACTTCTTGGCTGCCCGACTTCCATTCAGATAAATCCTCTGCCGGATCTGGGTGTTATTCTGATAGTAAATTATTGTTGTAAATTATTGGTTTTCTAATCTTGGTTGTACGAGGAGGTACGGTGCGTCCACTTATTCCTCCATCTTGCCGGAAGTCGAGATTTTTCTTGTTTCTTGAATTATGCCTGTAATGTTATGATTTTCCCTCTTAGGACTGGTTTTGCTGTGTCCCATACATTTGGGGTTGTTTTGTTTTCATTTTCGTTTGTTTTAAGATATATTTTGATTTTTTTCCTGATGTCATTGTTAACCCATTCATTATTTAGTCACATGTTATTTAGCTTCCATGTATTTGTGTGTTTTTCAGGGGTTTTTTTTCTTGTGATTGACTTCTAGTTTTGTACCATTGTGATCAGAGAGGATGCTTGATATGATTTCAATCTTCTTAAATTTATTGAGATTTGTTTTGTGTTTTAACATGTGGTCTATCCTAGAAAATATGGGATATATTTTTCTCCCTCTCCTTTTCCTCCCCCCTTCTCCTCCTTCCCCCTCCTCCCCTTCTTCTTCTCCTGCTCCTCCTCCTTCTTCTTCTTCCTCCTTCTTCTTCTTCCTCCTCCTCCCCCCTTCTTCTTCTTCTCCTTAAACACTCTTTAACATTTCTTATAATACTGATTTGGTGGTAATGGGCTCCTTTAGCATTTTCTTGTCTGGGAAACTATTTCTTCTTTAACTTTAAATGACAGCCTTACTAGGTAAAGCAGTCTTGATTATAAGTCCTTGCTTTTTATCACTTTGAATATTTCATGCCAAACCCTGACAGTCTTACAGGAGCTCTTTTGTAGGTAACTGCCTTTCTCTTGCTGCTTTCAAGATTCTTTCTTTGTCTTTAAACTTTGCCACTTTAGTCATTGATGTGGCTTGGTGTGGATCTTTTTTGGTTCACCTTGTTTTGATCTCTACGTGCTCCCTGAACTTGTGCATCTTTTTTTCTCCATCAGATTTTGGAGCTTGTCAGTCGTTGTTTATTTTTAAATAGGTTATCAATAACTTGCTCCCTCTGTTCTTCTTTTGGTACTCCCATAAGGTTGATGTTCCACTTCATATTTTCCTAAATGTCCCTTAAACTATTCTGATTTTTAAAATTTCTATTTGCTGCTCTGCTGGGGTGTTTTCTGCTACTTTGTCTTCAAAATCACTGATTTGATTCTCTTCATCCAATATACTGTTGATTCCTTCTAGTGTATTCTTCATTTATGACTGCTTCTTTTTATGGTTTCCATGTCCTTTTTATGCTTGCTATCTCTTTGTTAAAGTTCTCACTAAGTTCCTTGAGCATCTTTATAACTATTTTTTTGAACTCTATGTCTGGTGAATTGCTTGCCTCAATTTCATTTACTTCTTTTTCTGGGGATTTTTCCTGTTCTCTCATTTGGTGCATGTTTCTTTGTCTCCCCATTTTGGCTGCCTCCTTGTGTTTGTTCCTATGTATTAGGTAGATAGTGGCCTTAATTTGTAGGTGTCCTTTGGGATCCAGTGTTTCAGTCTCCCTGGTCATCAGATTTGGGTGCTCCATGAATGTCCTTTGTGTGGGTTGTGTGGGCCCTCCTGTTGTAATTGAGTTTCTATGGCTTTGGGCCATTTGTGCATGGGGTCAACCCTCAGACTGGCTGAGAGCAAGGATCAACTTGTACCTCAGTGTATAAGCTGCTCTGCAGGTGCTGACCGCACAAAGCAGAATTCATCTCGGTAGGGTCTGGTGCCTGCTGAGATCTCCCTTTGGCCATGCCACTTGTGAAGCTAATTGAATACAGCTTCCATGTCATCTGAAGCTGGCCAATGGGTGTGTTGGATCTGGGGCCTTTGAGAGGGACTCTGGTGCAGACCAATATTAAACATTCCCTGTGACTGGCCCTGGGCAACCTGTTTGGAAATATAAAGAGATCTAGTTTGTGACTGCCTCAAGCTGTGCAGCAAGGCCTGCTTTTACCAGCACTATGCCTAGGGTCAAGTCATCAAAATTCCCAAGGCACCCTGAGATCTGCCTCTGTCTTACAGGCTCAGTCACTGAAAGAGCCTCTGGCAGTACTCAAATTGCATGAGGTATGTTGTCAGTGAGTCACCAGGTAGGAGTGAGTGGTATTTACCAGAGTGATATAGCTTCAAACTTGGTGCCACTTCTGGGTCTGAATCTACTCAGCAAATGTCCAGGGTATAACAAATCTAGCTGCCACCTTCCAGGTGCCTGCAGACTTTTTGGTGGGTTAGGGTCTCAGGAAATCATCAGAGTAAGGCCAGCAGAGTTTATCAGGCCCCAAAGGGCCAAGATTTGGCTGTGTGAATGGAGGGCTCTGCACCAGTTGGGCATATGAAGGAAAAATGGCCCTTGTCCTGAAGCCACACAACTCAGTCTGTTTAAGATTCTGCTAAGAGAAAGAAAGAAGGAGCTCATACCCTTTGCAACAGCATGGATGGAGCTGGAAAGCATTATGCTAAGTGAAACAAGCCAGGCAGTGAAAGACAAATACCACATGATATCACCTTTAACAGGAATCTAAACAACAAAACAAAACAAAACAAAAAACTAGCAAAATATAACCAAAGACACTGAAATAGGGGATAGTCTGACAGTGGCCAGAGGGGAGAGAAGAGGGAATTTCAGGGGGGAATGGGTAGGGATTACAGGAACAAATTTGGAGGACACATGGACAAAAACTAGGGGTGGGGGGTAATGGGGGGAAGGGGGGAGGGTTGGGTGGAGGGGCTGGAACGGGAGTAGGGGGGAGAAAACTGTACTTGAACAATGATTGAAATAAAAAAAAATAAAAAAGAAAAAAAAAAGAAAAAAAAAAAGATTCTGCTAAGAGCTGGAGCTCAATAGAGCAGAGCTGCCAGGAATCAGGGTGTTTGGGCTAGTATATCTCCCATGAGGGGTAGGTGCTGGTCATGTCTGGGGGCAGGTGGGAGGAGTAGCCTCCATTTCAGAGTTATACAACTCAGTCTGCCTTGGATTTTGCCCAGACCTTGGCACAGCAGGGTCACCAGTCGTTGAGAAGATGGACCCATTTGGAGCCCTGAGGGTGGGGCTAAAGGATCTTCCATGAGGGGAAGGTACCAGTGAGGTTCACAGGAAAGGGGGAAAATGGCCCCACCCCAAAGCTATGCCTCTCAGTCACTGACACACCCTGAGTCTGCCCAGATTTCTTACACCCTGGCCCAGGCAGCTGATTCCTCAGCAGGTGTGAACTCTGCAGGGTGGGGTAACAGGGAGTCTAGAGGGTTGGGCTATTGCATTCCCTTAGGCTGAGGCAGTATAGAGGGTAGTGCTCCACCCAAGAAATATGGTATCTGTGGTGTAAGAGAGTGACACAGCATAGGGGTCCTGGTGTTCTTCTCAGCTCTTTCCTCAAAGCCACAAAGCTCAGTCTCTCCTCACTTGACTCCAGTTTGCTCTGCCTTTCCTCCACTGGAGCCAAGGGTGAGTGGCTGCGAACAAGATTTTGTGTGTTGGTCCTTTAGGAGGACATGTGTGTCTCTATCAGACTCCAGTCTCTTCCTAGTAGACAGAATCCCCACTGATTTGTATAGCCAGATGTTATGTGGGTGCCTTTTCCTGGCTCTGGTGCTCTGGGCTCAGGAGCCTGGAGTGAGCTGAGACTCCATGCTCCTCAGGAGAAATGTATGCAGCTGATATAATCCTCTGGAATCTCAGTCGCTGACTATGGAGACAGGGCCAGCCCTTTTTGCATCTCTGCCTCTCCTTCCAGTCTTGATGCAGCTCCTTCTCTAAATCCTTTGTCATAAGACTTCTGTTCAGCTAGTCTTCCATTAGTTATTCAGGTTCATTGTTCTATATTGTAATTATAGTTTGGTCCTGGGAGGAGATGAGCATAACATCCACCTGGTTCGCTGTCATGTTGGATCTTCAAATGCCTCCCCTTCTAGAAAACTTCTCTAATCATTTGTTCTTATCCTTCCTGCCATTGATCTTAATTTGTGCTTTTCTATACTACAAAATGTGCTTCTACTGTGGTTGCCTATGTTCTAGTCTTATCTGTCCCCCTAGATCTGTGCTATCCAATATGGTAGCCACTAGCTATATGTGGCCATTTAAATTAATATTAAATTAAATTTAAAATTCAGTTCTTCACTTTTACTAGCCACATTTCAGGTGCTGTACAGCCCCTGTAGCTAGTGGTTACTGTAGTGGACAGTACAGATAGAGAACATTTCCACCATTGCAGGAAGTTCTATTGGACAATGCTGGGATCAAACATCATTTACTCCCTCTTATTTTTATTAAATAACATTTTGTCATATTGAATCAGTTGGAATTTTATTGGTTGTTTTGTCTTGATTTCTCACCCGGCACTGGAACTTTATATTTTTAACTTTTATAAAGGCATATTGTACTACCTTTTTCTTGCTCTCTTTTTTGAGGATGCCCTATGTTCTACTGAGTTGAAGCCTTACCTCTCCTTTCTGTGGGTTACCTTCATTACAAGCCCTTTCTGAGAGATGTTTAGTGTAACATCTTCCTCCTACGTGTGTTCTAGGTCAGCTTCCATGGCCTAACCCTTGGACAGCATTCCTTAGTAATGAGGCCTCTGCCTTGGGGGAAAGAGCAGAGAGGCCTTAAGGTTACACTGCCACTCAGGAGAGGTTGTCTGTCCTTCTACACAGACCCGCATGCCTGCAGGGGGCAAAAGATATGGACACTGTGACATGCATGACAATTAGCAATGGCATTTTGAGGGATCCTTTCTCATTTAGTTCTTGCAAAATCAATTGTATGAAAGAGCCCACTGAGAAGGAGCCACAAGGCCAAAGTGACCACGAGAGGGCACCAGTGCACCTTAAACAGCTCTTACCTCCAAAAACCTCAGGATGGTTTCTGTGTTGCAAGAGCAGGACAGAATGGAATATACATCAGATTGGAAAGGAATAGAAAAAAAAAATCATCGCATTGTTATGTCTAACTGGAAAGTCTACTTACTATATATTTATGCATCCAGGGTCTCCTTAAATACAGGAATCACAAGGACATTAGAAAATAATAGGCAGAAAGGGATTAGAATGAAAATACTTCATATGAGGATGTGAATAGGTCAGTAGACTTTAAAACAGAATAGACCTCCCTTCGAAGCAAGGTAGCTATGGAAACATTAACAAAATCATTCTGTTACTTCATGGCTGCACTGGTTCCTGCAGCCAGGAAATGCTGTCAAGGGAGTGCAGAATATTATTTTCTTATAAATAATACAACAAAGGATCCTATATGGAAAGTTGTAAGAAATTAGATTTCAGAGGTAGAGATGTTTCAACAGAAATACCCAACCACTTTAATTTGGTTTCTGATGACTTGGCTTTGGGTTTGCAATTGTTAAGTTTTTCTCCATTTTTGTTTTCTGTTGCAAAAAGGGAGCCATTGAGAGATTTATTTCCATGTATCTGGATATATCATATATACACATATGCACGCACATTTTGCATGGCTGATAGAAGTCATTTGTTTATTCCTGGTTCATCCCTGATGAGGGCAGGTGACCTATATTTAGCACTAAAACAGGGATTTACTTTCTTGTAGGGGACATGCCTGGCACTATGCTGCCTAAGGCCACAGGGTTCTGCCACTGACTCTTGGACCAATCACTCATGCCCTTGAGCTTCCAGGAAAACCCCCATGAGCACATACATGTATGTTCCCTGAAGATGTTGATCATGTAGGTAGAGGTGTGGGTAAATAAAGTAGGTTGATGTAAGAGGAGTAAGTTTTTGATAAGAAGGGTAAATGTGGTACCTGGCCTGGAGATACAGTAAATGTCATGGTGGGCGACTAAGGGTGAAAATCTGATGTTATTATGAGGCCATTCAGCAAGGGGTTCAGCATGCCCCCAATCTAGCCTAAAAGTACCCTTTCTCCCCACAGACTTTTAAGGGAGATGTATATAAAAAGAATAATAACAAATTGGGAATCAAATACCCAATAAGATAGTACAACATGCTCTGGCTAGAGGGTGAGTTGTCCACGTGCCTGATGGTCTCAAGACTAAGAAGTGGGATCTCCTAGCTCCTTCTGCACCTAAATATTGGGATTTACTTCTACTGAGCTGGCCACATAAACAAAGGAAGTGAGAGAGGTGGGATAGGTAGCAGTATACAGAGAGGGCAATGGCTTACCTTCATGTGTGAAGAAAGAAGAAATAAAAAGAGCAGAGTAGATAGACCTGCCTATTTAAAAAGAAAGAAAGTGACCCATTCAATATCCTGAAGGTGGGGGGTAGGGTAAAAATTTTTCATAAACTTGTCCTAGGGAAAGAGATCTTAGCATCTTTCTTGTGCAGAAAAGTGGATCGAACACTTCAGCGTGCATCATAATCACCTAGAGCGCGTATTGAAACACATGTTGGTGGACTCCACCCCACAGTTTCTGATTCAATGAGTCTGGAGTGGGCCAAAGAATTTGCTGAGAAATGCCTTGGGATGCTGATGCCCCTGGTTCAGAGACCGTGCTTAGAGAACCACAGTTTTAGAACGTTGTAAGTGGTTTAGACAAAAATATCAACAATGTACATAAGACATGGATTTATTCTATTTCTGAAAGAGAAACTGAAAGGGTCAGGACAGTTCCCAACCCGCCAGACTGCTTATGACCCAGTCAGGCCAGTTTTCCAACCCAGTGGACTGCTCAAGACTCAGTTATCCCAACTCAATTGATAGCCCGAGGCTTAATGGAAACTCTCTCTCACCAGGCACAACAGACATCTGGCTCCAGCCACAGTGGCCGGTGGTGGGACTGATGCTCCTCTACCCGGGAACAGCCCACCTCTTACCTAACCCATTGTCCTGGCTCACATCCTGGAACCCTGAGGCACTTACCTGGAAGAACAAGAGACTAACCCCTCCCATATCCACTCACAAACCCCTAGCTTTTTCTTTTAAAAACCCCTTTCCTGCCTCCCCTCTGGGCTGCAGTTGATCTCAACTCAGCCCCCACCCATAAGGGCAGCATCAAACAAAGGCACTTGGATCAGATCATTCGGTTCCTCCCGCCTCTATTTCTCAAGCATTTCTAACACAAACCTAACAAAGAGTGTATTATTTTACAAAATTTATAGTTTATACATCATACAATTAATCATTTTAAGTGCATAATTCAATGGTTTCTAGTCTGTTCATTCCCAGAGTTGTACAACTCTGTGGACACTTTCATCATCCCCAAATGAACTTCATTCTGCCCAACTCCTCTAGCCCCTGTCAACCCATTAATCACTTTCTGTCTCTGTAGATATACCTGCTCTGGACATTTCATGTAAGTGGAATCGCACAATATGGCTGTGTATGTATGTGTGTGACTCTTCTTTTTCACTTAGCAAAATGTTTCCAAAGTTTATCCATGTATCAGTAAGTACTTTATTTCTTTATATTGCCTAATAGTATTTCATTGTATGTTTAGCTACCACATTTTATTTTATTTATTTTAAAAAATATATTGTATTGATTATGCTATTACAATTGTCCCATTTTCTCTCCCCTTTATTCCACCCTGCTCTGTATCCCCCCTCCCACCAGCATTCCCCCTCCTTAGTTCATGTCCATGGATCATACATATAAGTTCATCGGTTTTCCATTTCCCATTACTATTCTTAACTTTTCCCTGTCTATTTTGTACTTACCATTTATGCTTCTTATTCCCTGTACCTTTTCCCCCCATTCTCCCCCTTGCCCTCCCCACTGATAACCCTCCATGTGATGATCTCCATGTCTGTGGTTCTGTTCCTGTTCTAGTTGTTTGCTTAGTTTTTCTTTTTCTTTTTTTTAATGTTTGGTTGTTGATAGTTGTGAGTTTGTTGTCATTTTATTGTTCATATTTTTTATCTTCTTTTTCTTAGATAAGTCCCTTTAACATTTCATATAATAAGGGCTTGGTGATGATGAACTTCTTTAACTTGACCTTATCTGGGAAGTGCTTTATCTGCCCTTCCATTCTAAATGATAGCTTTGCTGGCTAGAGTAATCTGAGATGTAGGTCCTTGCCTTTCATGATTTTGAATACTTTTTTCAAGCCCTTTCTTGCCTGTGAGGTTTCTTTTGAGAAATCAGCTGATAGCCTTATGGGAACTCCTTTGTAGATAACTGTCTCCAGCAAGGTAACTTGTTGCTTTTAAGATTCTCCCCTTCTTTTAATCTTGGGTAATGTAATTATGATTTGCTTTGGTGTGTGCTTCCTTGGGTCCAACTTCTTTGGGACTCTCTGAGCTTCCTGGACTTCCTGGAGGTCTATTTCCTTTGCCAGATTGGGGAAGTTTTCCTTCATTATGTTTTTAAATAACTTTTTGATTTCTTGCCTTTCCTCTTCTCTTTCTGGCACCCCTATGGTTCAAATGTTGGAATTTTTAAAGTTGTCCTGGAGGTTCCTAAGCCTCGCCTCGTTTTTTTTTAATTCTTGTTTCCTCATTCTGTTCTGGTTGAATGTTTATTTCCTTCTTTTGCTCAAAATCATTGATTTGAGTCCTGGTTTCCTTCCTGTTATTGTTCATTCCCTATACATTTTCCTTTATTTCACTTTGCATAGCCTTCAATTCTTCCTCTATTAAATGACCATACTCAATAATTTCTGTCAGCATCTTGATTACCAGTGCTTTGAATTGTGCATCTGATAGGTTGGCTATCTCTTCATCACTTAGTTGTATTTTTTCTGGAGCTTTGATGTATTGTTTCATTTGGGCCATATTTTTTGTCTTGGCATGCCTGTTACCTAACATAGTAAGGGGTGGAACCTTAGGTATTGGCCAGGATGGGGCAACCCATTTCACTGTATTGTGGCACTGTATGTGGGGGAGTTGTCCCAGAGGGAACAACACTGCTTGCTTGGCTCTCGTCTGGCTTTCAGTCACTTCCTCCACTACCCACAAGCAAATTAGGTCCTTCTGGTGTTGATTTCTGGGTGGGTGGGTTTGTGTACATTCTAGGACCCTGTAGGTCTTTCCAATGAACTCTCCTCTGAGGCTGGGAGTTTCTCCTGCCACCACAACCCCCACATGTTTTTTCAGTCAGAGTTTTTGAAGCTTTATCTCCCCATGCTGGAACCCTGGGTTGTGTGGTCTGTCTTGCTCCCCAGTTTTTCCTCTTGGTTTATCGATACACAAATGTGGGACTGCCCAATCTGCTAGCTGCAACCTTGCTGGGTTCACCAGCCACTGCTTTGCCATGTGTCCTCCCTACCCCAGCTGCTCATCTCTGCCCTTCCTACTCATCTATTGAATGTTTCTTTAACTCCTTGGTTGTTGAATTTCCATATAGTTTGATTTTCTGGCAGTTCTTTGGTTGTCTTTTGTTTTTAAATTTGTTGTTGTCCTTCTTTTGGTTGCATGAGGAGGCAAAGTGTATCTACCTATGCCTCCATCTTGGCCAGAAACCTTACAGTCAGAAGTTTTGAGGCTTTATTTCCCCATGCTGAAACCCTGGGTTGCATAGTCTGTCTCGCTCCCCAGTTGTTCTTCTGGTTTATGAGCCTGCAAATGTGGAAAGCCTGGTCTGCCAGCAGCTGCCTCACCTGTCCCAGTCCTCCACTTGCCACCTTGCTGCAAGTCCTTTCCACCTCAGCTGCCCATACTGCCCATCCTACCAGTTTGGATGAATGTTTCTTCTTTAACTCCTTGCTTGTCAGACTTCCATATGGTTTGATTTTCTGGCAATTCTGGTTATTTTTGTTTTTAAATTTGTTGTTGTTCTCTTGGTTGTGCAAGGAGGCAAAGTGTATCTACCTATGCCTCCATCTTGGCCAGAAGTCTCTACCACATTTTATTTATCTGTTCATTAGTTGGTGAACATTCGGGTTGTTTTTACTTTTTGTCAATTATGAATAATACCACTATGAATATTCATGTGCAAATTTTTGTGTGGATATATGATTTCATTTTTGGGGGGTATATACCTAGGAATGGTATCTCTAGGTTATATGACAACTCTATGTTTAGCATTTTGATAAATGACCAACTAGTTTTCAAAAAGTAGCTGACATTTCACATTTTGTATTCCCATCAACAGTGAGGGTCAATTTTCTCCACATCCTCACCAACCCTTGTCTTTTGATTATAGGCATTCTAATGGGCCTTAAGTTGTATGTCATGTTGTTTAGATTTGTATTCCCCTAATAACTAATGATATTGAACCTCTTTCATTTGCTTATTGGCTATTTGTATATCTTTTTTGGAGAAATGTCTGTTCTGATCCTTTGACCATTTTTAAATTGGGTTATTAGTCTTTTTATTGTTGAGTTGTAATATAGTCATGCACCACTTGACAGGGATATGTTCTGAGAAATACATTATTAGGAGATTTCATTGTTGTATAAACATTATACAGTGTACTCACACAAACCTAGACAGTATAGCCTACTACTGTAAATGTACATGCTCTACTTTTATATTACAGGCAGCACAGTAGGTTTGTTTACACTAGCATCACCACAAACACATGAGTAAATGCATTGTGCTCTGACATTAAGACAGTTACAAAGTCACCAGGCAGTAGGAATTTTTCAGGCAGTAGGAATTATAATCTTATGGGACCTCCATTGTATATGTGGTCCATTGTTGACTGAAATGTTATATGGTACCTGACTGTATATATTTATATTCTAGATGCAAGTCCTTTATAAAAGCTATAACTTGAAAAAATTTCTTCCATTATGTGTGGATTGTCTTTTCACTTTTTTTCGATGTTGTCCTATGAAGAACAGATCATTTTTAATTTTGATGAAGTCCAATTTATTCACTTTTTTCTTTTATCATTTATGCTTTTAGTATGGTATATAAGAAGCTATTGCCTAATTCAATGTCATAAAAATTTCTATGTTTTCAGGGAATGGGTAGGGATTACAGGAACAAATTTGGAGGACACATGGACAAAAACGGGTAATGGGGGGAAGGGGGGAGGGTTGGGTGGGTGGGCTGGAATGGGAGTAGGGGGGAGAAAACTGTACTTGAACAATGATTAAAATAAAAAAAAATTCTATGTTTTCTTCTGTTTTATAGTTTTAGATCTTATGTTTATGATAAATTTGGCATTGATTTTTGTATACGGTACAAGGAGGGAGTCTAACTTTATTTTTTTGCACATGGATATTCAGTTGTCACTCATTACTTTTCAAAACTGGTAAATTAAAAAAACAGAGCAATGAAAGAGCCTCTTTTTTTTTTGTGGAAACCTTTTAGATATCGATGTGGTTGAAACAGCATTTATTTCTGTAGCTTTACTCATATATAATCAGATACATTTATTCATCCAATAAACATTGGGTTGGCCAAAAAGTTAGTTTAGTTTTTTTCTGTAAAATAAAAGACACATTTCTCATTTTCACCAATTATTGTATTGATTTGGATATTTTGAATAAGTTGGCTATTACCCATGTTGTATGTTGATTATTTTCAATTAATGTCTCTATATGATTGATATCAATTTCAACTGGTCTATCTGACCATGGAGTATAATCCAGAGAGAAATTTCCAGCACCCAACTTTACAAACCACTTTTGACATGTTTGATCAGTCACAGTACCTTCTCCATACACTGCACAAATCTTTTTATGCATTTCAGTTGCATTTTTACCTTTCTTGAAATAATAAAACATAATATGTCAAAAATGTGTATTTTCTTCCATCAATATTAAAATGGTTACACAAAAAATTCACCAATTTTGATGAGTTTTTTTAATGCATGCTGATATGACAGCTGTCACAATGCCGTCTCACAAAATTATTTCAATTGAAGTTAAGGACAACTAATCACTACTAGAACCATCTTACTGAAGAAAACCTCAAACTTTTGCCAACCTAATACTTATAGACCATCTATTTTGAGCCAAGCATATCTAAGTTACATGATACAGTGGTAAATAAAGTCCTTTCCTACATGTACCCAATAGGTAAGTGAGGAAGATGAGTATAAGCAAATAAATATATAATATACTGCAGTCATTATAAGTATTATAAAAAAACAGAGTAAAAGAGTAGAAATAATGTGGTAGCTGGGGAGAGAATGCTATTTTATATTGACTAGGAATTTCAGGAAATGCCTCTCTAAAGAGGCTACATTGGTTTGGTAACCTTAAGTAAGGGGGAAGCCATGCAAATATCTGGAGAACGAGTGTGCAAAGCATAGGGAAGAGCAATGCAAATATCATGGGATAAGAATGTGCTTGAATTTTTCCAGGAAGAATAAGGCAATGACGTTAGAGTGTGGCCCTTGAGGTGAAGATGAGTAGAAAATGATGTTGGAGAGGTAGTTAGGAACCCATGGGAAAACTAGACTTCCCAAGAGTTTTCTGAATTTGCCTGGCAAAGCATTTTGGCCTATAATATTAGCATTGTCCTTGAACAAAATCAATACCATTCTTCTATCCAATTTTTAAGCTAGTACCTGCCTCAAAACTTTTAGTAGACAAATTAAGAATACAAGTAAGTATATGAACATAATCCTAAGGCATAGATTTCTTTGAAACAAACACCAAAATAATTCAAAAGGAAAAACTATTTCAAAAGGAGAAACTTTCGACTCCTTCTTTTGTTTTTCTTATTGATTTCCATTAACTAAACCTTCCCTCCTTTGGTTAAGGTCCCTGGCCAGGTATAGTGGCTGACCACCGAAATCTCCTCTTCCCTTCAACCTGGTAATAAGAAGCAGATGCCCAGACAGAGAATACATTTTCTATAATCTCTTGCAGTAATTGGGGCCATGTGACCAGTTCTTAACAATGGAATGTGAGTGGAAATGATGTGTACCACTTCTAAACAGAAGCCTTTAATAGGCAGGTAGGCCTTCTCTGTAATATTTGCTTTTTTGCTACCTGGATGCAAAAGTTTCAGAGAATAATGTGGCTCTGGGGGATGGTGTAGCCAAAAATTGGAAGGAGTCTGGATCTCTGAATCAGTGGGCAGAGGTAGTACCTGAACCAGGGAGAGTTGCTGGGTCCTGAGTATGTCTATCAATTATGCCAGAGCTGAGGACAGCAGGTCCTTCCATAGACCATAAGCAGGAAGTTATTGGTTCAACAGCATGTGTTGTTTAACCTTAAAGAATAAAGATTTAAATTAAGCACTGTAAATAGCATTCAATAATCTTTAGATGCACCCTGACCAGTGGTTCTGTTGGTTGGAGTGTCATCCTGTAACCGAGAGATTGTGGATTCCATTCCTGATCTGTGTGCATACAGAAGACAACCCACTGAAGCTTCTCTCTCACATCGATATTTCTCTCTCTTGCTCTCTATGAAAGCAATGAGGAAATGTCCTTGGGTGAGGATAAAAGGAAATAAAAAATAATCTTTAGATTTACCTCATCAGAACCTAGCTACAGTTAATCAATATTGGCAGTAGTTCATTCTTGCACAATTCATAAGTTAGGGCATAACTTCCATCAACTTACGGTAAGACATTATGATACCTATTTAGCTCTTTAGGGCAGGGAATGTGGAGCTACACCTTACTTTTGATCAATGGCCAGCTCACTAGCTGTTAAAGGAAAGAGAAGTTGTGTGAGTGGCAGAGAGAATTCTGGGCTAATGGTCACATGGTCACTAGTGAATCTGGTCTCAAACTTTGGTGAGAAAAGTAAGCAAAGGCACATTAAATTTGGGCTAGTAAAATAAGTAAGAGGTGAGGTGAATTTTGGTGATTGCAGGAAATGGTGTTAGCCACATAGTTGTAAAGAGTTTGTTAGTTTAAAGATACGAAACCTGCCTGTAACCTCACCTGGGTTTGTGGTTTTTTAAAATTATTTTTGTTTTTTCCCTAATAGAGTTCTTTTTTGGAGACAAAATTTTTAAAAGTTTTCTCACTTTTTTCAGCTGGAAAAAGAAGATGCTCATTACAATCTAAGCTAAGATAGGTAGAAAATGCAAACTGCCACCAGAGCAGTTATGATGCTGACAGTGGTCATTTCTCTTAGAGGAGTGAGGGGGCTGGGATAAATGAAGACGGGGTAAAAACTGGGGAAGGCAGAGGATGGACATAGTTAGCCCTCCTACCACCTAGAATTTTCCTCACAAGCTATCCTGTGTATGAGCGTATGTGTGTGTGTTGTTGATGTAAACTTTTTATTTGTAAATAATCTTAAACCTCTAGTAACATAGGATACCCATATACTCTTTCCCCATAACCACCTATTGTTAACATTTTGCTGAACTTCTGTTATCATTTCATATGCTTGTGTACTTTTTCTATAATATATACATTCTTACACATATTTTTTCTGAACATTTTGTTTTACTTATTTTTCCCTGGTATTTATTTATTTATTTATTTATTTATTTATTTTAATCTTTATTATATTTTTCCACTATCATTTAGTCCCCTTATATCCCGCTACCCCTAGCAATCACCAGCAATCACCACCACACCTGTTGTCCGTGTCCATGAGTCCTTTTTCCTTTTTGCTCAATCCCTCCACCCTCTAATCTCCCCTCCTACTAGCTGTCATCTGTTCTCCATCTACGAGTCTGTCTCTGTTTTGCTTGTTAGTTCAGTTCATTAGATTCTACAAATGAGTGGAATCATATGGTATTTGTCTTTCTCCAACTGGGTTATTTCACTTAGTATAATGTTCTCCAGTTCCATCCATACTATTACAAAGGGTAAGATTTTCTTCTTTTTTACGTCCAAGTAGAATTCCATTGTGTAAATGTTCCATAGTTGTTTTATTTACTCATCCACTGATGGACACTTGGGCTGCTTCCATATCTTGGCAATTGTAAATAATGCTGCAGTGAACATAGGGGTGCTCATATTCTTTCAAATTAGTGTTTCGGGTTCCTTTGGATATATTCCTAGAAGTGGGATCACTGGGTCAAAAGGCAGATCCATTTTTAATTTTTTGAGGATTGTCCATACTACTTTCCATGGTGGCTGCACCAGTGTGCATTCCCACCAACAGTACAAAAGTGTTCCCTTTTCTCCACATTCTCACCAGCACTTCTTTGTTGATTTATTGATGATAGCCATTCTGACAGGTGTGAGGTGCTATCTCATTGTGGTTTTATTTTCATTTCTCTGATGATTAGTGGTATTGAGTGTCTTTTCATATGTCTATTGACCATCTGATGTCCTCTTTGGAGAAGTGTCTATTCAGGTCCTTTGCCCGTTTTTAAATTGGGTTGTTTGTCTTTTTGGTGTTCAGTTCTGTAAGTACTTTATAAATTTTGGATATTAACCTCTTATCACATATATTGGTGAACATGTTCTCCCCTAAACAATTTGAATGAAGGTTATATACATCATGACCCTTTACCTCTAAATATCTCAGTGTGTATTTCTTAAAAATAAGAATAACCTCTTAACCACAGTTATCAATTTCACTAAGTTTAACATTGATATAGTACTTTAATCTACTTCTTTATTCCAATTTTTTCAGTTAACCCAGTGATGTCCTTCATAGCATTTCTTCCCCCTTCCCATAATGGATCCTGTCTAGGATCAGGCATTGCATTTAGTCATTGTCTTTTTAGTCTCCTTTAATCTGGAACATTTCTATAGCTTTTCTTTGTTTTTTGAAAACATTGACATTTTTGAAGAATTAAGTCTTTAAAAAAAACAGAATGTTCTCAGTTTGAGTTTCTCTGATATTTCCTGATAGTTAGATTCAGATTATACATTCCATGTATAATCTTCAGATGGACCAAATCTGGAGGCACAAAAAGTCCATTTGCCTTTTATTAGTGATGCTTATTTTGTTCACTCACCTTCAAAGAGACCCTTTAAGACCATGTATTTATTCTGCTCATCAACATTCTCTAGATTTTGCAACCACTGATGATTCTTGCTTGAGCCAATCTTTGCTTGATAAATGCAAAATGATGATTTCCCAATCCAGCACTCCCCACATTTACCAGTCAGCATTTGGCATTCCCTGTGATTTTGATTCTGTTATAAGAGCAACTTTCCTCATAGAAAATACAAAGGACTGATTCCCATGATCACATATTTGAATTGTACTTTTGTACCTAAAAATAGGATATTTTACCCTTATATCTGAAACCTACTAGAATGGATATTATAAAAAAACTCTCAATCTTGGCTTAAAAATATTATGTTCTGCCCTGGCTGGTGTGGCTCAGTGGATTGAGCACTGGTCTGTGAACTGGAAGGTTGCAGGTTCAATTCCTGGTCAGGCCACATGCTTGGATTGCAGACCATATCCCCAGTTAGGGGTGTGTGAGAGGCAACTGATCAGTGTTTCTCTCACACATATTTCTCTCCCTCTCTTTCCCTTTCCCATCCCTTCTCTTTAAAAGTAAATAAATAAAATCTTTAAAAAATAACTTATGTTCTATTTAAATATTGTGTAGGTAGAAGGAGGATTATAAGTTGGAGGTCTTTAAACCTTATTAAACAAACAAACAAACAAATAGAAAAGCAAACAGTTGACTGCCATGGACAGAATGGCTGGTTGAAAAAGGCCTTTCCCTTTGTGTCAGATCATCCCTTTTTACTAGAAGGGGAAAGAGCTACTATGTGAGTGTGTTCCATGCCACATATATTTATTATATGGCTTGAGTCTAATCACTTTTCTTCTTGGCTTTTGGCAAGTGACGTGGAATAGAAGGTCAGTCTCTCATGCAGAAGAGTGGACCGATTAAACAGCAAGACTGTTAATTAGAATGCTAAGACTGCAGCAGACACCTTCCAACTGACAAGCTGTGTGAAGGCAGCTGAAATTGTGAAAAGCTGGAGAGAAACCATGTGGAATATTTGTGGGTGCCAAAATCTCTAATGCTCTGAAGAAGAAAATAAAAAACCAAGTATCACCCCCAAGCAGGATTGATTTATTAAACAAAAGATTTTATTATTTTTTTAGAGAGAGGGGTAGGGAGGGAGAAAGAGAAACATTAATATGTTTCTTACATATTAATATGCTGCCTCTTGCTCACCTCCTACTGGGGACCTGGCCCTCAACCCAGGCATGTGCCCTGACTGGGAATTGAACCAGTGGCTCTTTGTTTTACAGGCTGGCACTCAATCTACTGAGCCACAACAGCTGGGACTCAACCAGCTAGGGATTTAAACTCTAAGAAAACACAGGGTAAAGTTTAGTTTAAGCTTTGAGAATGTGCCAAGATTAAACACTGAATAATTACTGTTAAAGGTAGTAATGAGGTATATACATTTCTTTAAATCTTGCTCTAAATGTGGTAATCAATTTTTATCTATAATAATTTGAGATACATTGTTGTTTTGTTAACTTAATTAAGTATTCTATTTTATAGAAGAACAGAAGTGTGGGAAAAATATGTTAACTTCTTTTTTCTGTGGGAAGCCTTTCATTCCAACCTATGGTCGCAGCCCAAGGACAGGAGCAGGAGTAACCTGCTCAAATCACAGTTGTGGTTATAAGAGAAAAGAGTCCATATGTTCGAACTCCAAAACCCAAACCTACAAAAGAAAGTAGCAAGCAAGTTCCTGGAAGGAATGAGAGACAACGAGATGGGTTACAACGGTGCCCTGTACACTTGATAGACTCATGGGGCTCTGAAGTCAGGAAGATGGCATAGACATAGGTTGAAAAGTTGGTGAGGCCTTGAATACACTGTCTTTTTCTGGATGCCTCCTATTCACGTTGCAGAGCCAAATCTCTTGCCATTTTCCAAACCCCTTCTGCCATGCTGTTTTTGATGTTACACATTCTAAACTACTAAGGACCAGAGCCCTGTTGAGAGAAAAATTTCCCTAAGTGTAGGAAAAGGTAAAGGGATTTCCAGAAGAGATGCCATGGAAACAGTTGATAAGCACTACAAAAGGTAGAGGTAAAAGCCTTTCCTAATTAGAAAGAAAGATCTTTGGAAAGTAGGCAGGAAGGATGAGAATGTAAGGTAAAAGCATTGCTGACAAAAGTATTGGGTTTGAGTCATAGCCCACTATTTCCATTCTGTGTGATCTTGGGTATTAGTTACCTAAGGTCTCCACATGTCAGTTTTGTCATTCTCATCGTAGAGTTAAAAGTACTTACCTCTTGGTGTTATCAAGAGTGAATTTAATAATTTAGATAAATGTGTTGGTACAAAGCTTGAAACACCATCAGCATTAAATAAGTGTTAGTAGCTATTATTGTCATGCTAGTATTACTGTGCCTGATATTGAAGTTCCTGTGCAATTTGCCTCCAGCCTGCCTACTTATCCTGGGCCTGACCATTCATTTGTTCCTTCATTCCTACAGTAATGTTTGTCATGAACATGCACCAAGCTCCAGTCAGGCCTGTGCCCATATCTTCTTATTTTTACCTTTCTCCTTACTATGCATCTGAATGAAGTGCTCTTTCCCCTCGCTTTCATCTCATCCCTTAAGGCTCATCCCAATTTCCTCCCAGAATCCCCTTAAACCTCTTTGTGCTCACTTTGGGCTCTACCTTTCTCTGAATCACTATTGTAATTACTGCTGTGTCACCAAGTTTTATGCTGAATTATATAGCGAAAAGCTTTCTGTGATGAAAATTTTCTGTTGCTGTGTTGTCCAATACAGTGTCCACTAGCTGTATGGTGGCTATTGAGCATTTTAATGTGGCTAATGTGACTGAAGACGTTATTTTTTAATTTTATTTAATTTTAATTATTAAACTTTAAATTTGAATGGTTATCTAGGCTTAAAGTGTCAACCATTTACTCTGACAAAACTCTTGTGAGAGGTAATACTTGTGTGTTCTTACTGGCCTCCTGGGTCAAACCTATCTTCTCTTTCCCTGTGGTCCTATTTGCCCATAGAGAAATCAAGGGATGGACTTAGAGGAAGAACAAAGACAGGGTAGAGGGGTAATGCTCAGTAAGAAGGGATTATTATGAGTTAGACTGAAGTTGGTGAAAGGACCCAGTCTGATGCTTCCCGTCTGTTTATGAGTAGTCCTCTAGAATTGGCTGCACTGTTCAGCAGGATTTACAGGAGTCCTGGCCTGGTGATCTGACAGCCTTTCCAGCTTTACATGTGAATGAGGTCTTTCTTGGGGTGCCCTGGGGTTGTGCTATGGCATCCCACCTGGCCTGATCCAGGACTCTGCTTGACCCTTTCTTAGAGTATGCTACCCTGTCATTCAGCTTTGGATTTCAGACTCTTTAGAATTGCCTCTGACTCCTCTGTCTATCTTGAGTCTATTCTGTGTTTCCTAGAGGTTCATGAACTATTAGAGATCACAGACACACCCTCCTTTTAAGATTTACTTATTTATTTATTTCTAGAGAGAGGGGAAGGAAGAGAGAAAGAGAGGGAAAGAAACACTGATGTGAGAGAGAAGCATCAATTGGTTGTCTCATTCATGCCCCAGCTGGGGCCAAACCCAGAGCCCAGGCATGTGCCCTGACCAGGAATGGAACTGGTGGCTTTTTGCTTTGGAGAACAATGCCTAACAAACTGAGCCACACTGGTTAGGGCAAGAGATCACAGACCCTTTTGAAAAGCTGATGAATATAATGGGCACTCTTAAGAAAATGCATATGGTCACATTCCTATGCAATTTTGTATGCTAATTCATCAGGGTCACGGGTGCCTTGAGGCCCAGGCCTAGGTCTGGGACTCTTGGTTAAGAACACCTTTTTTAATCTGACCTTAGGAGTTCCATATGCTATTCCTTTTTCCCTTAGCACCAGGTCAGCTCATTGGCTAATTTTCGATGACTGGTTCAGGGCTCTAGTTCCTTTAATAACAGAAACAGTCACTCTAAATAGCTATGGGAAGTATTTCAGTCACTATAAATATATATCCCCACTGTTAGATTAATAAATTGACATTATAGCTTATCCTTCCCCCATCCCCTCTCCCCTTTCAAAGAGTTTTTAGAGCCTGGCTATATCTAAGTGAAATACTAAACTTCATAAAACAGCAGTAGTGAGCTCCAGACTCTGGACTGAGAATGCCCTCCCCACTCCCACTCTCATCATCTCTAGCTAATTGGAGGTTTCCAGCTCTGGATCTATCATGAAGTAGCATTCATGTCCTCAAATGAACTTTGAATTTGGTTCTGTCACTCAGCGGGACTTTCTTCTGATCTGGCCGGATCTCACAGCCCACACATTTTAGAGTTAGAGGACACATTGAGATCATTTCTTGCAGAGGCAAGGGGAGAGAAGTTGCTGGTCCAAGGTCCCACAGCTGGTGGGTGACAAGGCAGGGCTAGAACCCAGCTGCTTTCTATTCCAGTTCAGTCTCTCCATTTCCTATGCTCTATGGCTGCTTTGTTCTCGAGTTTTGAATAAAGTGACTTAGGAAGTACAACTTTTACCATATGTGTGGGGAAACCTCATTGCGTGCTTTAGATATATTCTTGTAAACTTAATAACAAAGGGAGTTTCACTAAATTATATATTTTATCACGTCTTGCAAAGATTAGAGATGTAATCCTTTGGTAAAAGCTTTCAGCCTTATACATTTGGACATAATAGAAAAACTACGTGCTCAGAGCAAAAAGAATTTTCTGATAAAATAGTAAAATAATGTTCAGAATAGATCAACAAATATTAAAGTATGATACAGCAATATTTTTGTCTAGAGGAAGATATAGCCTGTTTATTTCTTTAAATTTAATATGTATTTTTCTCTATCTATAGGTAAGTAATTTCTTTTGAAAACTTGAACTTAAAACATTTTTTTTCTGAAGGGTTTATTTTGGGTGATCACTATTAATTGTTTATTTAACAGCCTGGATTAGCTTGCTTAGTATCTTGTTTAAATTCTTTACCATTAAAAGTCAGTTTTCCTGAGGGTATTATTAAGATTTATAAGTATGATTTTCTCGGAAGTAGGATTTCTGTAACCAAAATAGACAAAGAAGCAGTTACTTTGGTTTTTACTAGTTATACGATAGTCTGTTTTATAATTTAATAAAAATAGCTCTACAAGTGTATATGAGATAACAAAGTTTCAGATTCTTTAAGAAGGAAGTCTGATGTCAGTTTTCTTTCCTCAGTTACTTGCTGTGATCATCTTTCCTCTGGCCAACACCATCCTAGTAACTGACTCCTTAGCCTAGTCCTCCAGGTCAGTAAGTACATTTTGTGCTAGCAATGATTTCAGAAGGAAGTGCTTAAACAAATAAGTTACAGAGATAGTCCTTACAGTTTATGTTAATTAATCATTTCAGCCTGCTCTCCCACTAAACTTTTAAGTAGAGCAGTTAATAAGAAGCAAATGGATAGGTTTGAATTTCATCTCCTTTTGTTTTCTCTGCTCACTCTCCGGGAAAAGGGGGCTAATGAGCAGTGAAATGGCCAGGCGTGAAAAGCCAGAGAGGAAAGCCTGTCTGTGGAGCCTGCTGGCTGTGTAATTGGCTCCTTGCTTATCACCAGGTGCCCCACGGTTTTATGAAGGTGTCTAAAATATCTAGGATCTGCCCTGACTGTTGTGGCTCAGTTGGCTGGATGTTGTCCTGCAAAGCTGAAAGGTTGCCTACCTGATTCCCAGTTGGGGCACATGCCCAGGTTGTGGGTTTAGTCCCTGGCTGGGGCATGTACAAGAGGCAACTATCTATGTTTCTCTTTCAAATCAATGCTTTTCTTCCTCTCTTTCTCTCTCCCTTCCCTTCTCTCTAAAAATAAATAAATGAAATCTTCAAAAAAAAAATCCAGGATCCAGTGTTAGGAGTAAGCAGAAGAAATATGGTGTTCTAATTGGCATGCTGTCTGCTTTGTCCATGGGATTGGACTGGAGCTGTACCATTCTTTCTCTCTTCGGAGAAAGAATAATAGAGGACAAATGTTTGTGTACAGAGTATAACAAACCTGTTAGTGTTTATAGTACAATGCCGAGACTGCTTGCTTAACCCAATAGTAAGCTACTGCCTAAGCATCTTTCAGAGGAAAATTAAAGGTTCCTAGGTGCACTGAAAGCAATTACATTAAAACTTCACTTGTAGGTCATGTTCAAAACTTCAGGTAAAAAAATCAGAATTCAAATCCCAGCTGAAGATGTCTTCCTGTCACATGCGCTAGGGATGCTGCCAAGGAGATCCAGATTAAAGATCAGGGATTGGTTACACTGGCAGAGGCCTCAAATCAATTTGTCTCTGACCCAACCCAGCACTACTTTAATGAGGGAAAGAAAAAGTTCACTATCATAACATTATTAAGTAGAAATTAAAAAAAGAGAACCAGTTATTTCTTAAAAAAAAAAAAAAGACCAAAGAACTGGTGTGACTCTTGTGTTTTGTCAAAAAATCTACCAGGTCAGTCTGGGTGTCCCACCTGAATTCTGTAAGAGATGCATCAGGAGATCTCAGCTGCTCATTCTGAGACTGCCACTGACCAGCTGAGTGACCTCAGAGAAGTCACTTTCCTGCTCTAAGCATATGTGTAAGATATGGAAAGAGAAAGGACCACTTTCAGTTCTAAGAAGAGCCAATCCTAAAGCAATAATACTTTGGATTCAGAAAATACCTCCTTCCTTAATCTCCAAAGTTGGAAAATGCTCACTTTTCTAATCTCCAAAATTGGAAAATGCTGTCAGTCCTTAAAACCCCTCTTTCATTCATAGGTATTAATTTTCTTTTATTGCAGCTGGAGTTAGCAGGAGTCATGCAGTTAAGTGGCAGGCACAAGGTAACCTTGTCACCTTTCAGAGGAGAATGGAGAACTGTGTTCCTGACTTCAACCCTCAGCTTGAGCCATTCAGGCTTGAATTGTATGAAAAATGAAAGAGTTTGATGGAATTTATGTTTGGTGTTTTCCTTAGTTAACTACATCAAATCAAGTCAGTCATATGGGTCTTTCCATTTATTTATTTATTTATTTATTTATTTATTTATTATTTTTTCCTTTTTATTGAATTTATTGGGGTAACACCAGTTAACAAAATTGTATCTGTTTCAGGGCACAATTCTACAACACATCATCTGTACATTGTATTGTGTGTTCACCACCCCAAGTCAAGTCTCTGTCCAGCCACAAGTCAACATTCCCTGTTCCAATTCTCTGCCACAGGCCTCACAAGTGGCTCCAGGAGTTCCTGGGGGCATCTCAGATATGATTGGCATCTGGGCATTTGATACTTTTACTGTCTTCTTTCTCTAGTTCTGACTTTAAGATGCTGACTCATCACTGCTATTCTAGGTCTTGATATAGGTCCCTGGCCTAGAATTGAGGATTACTGAATGTGTCACCTCTAATTGTGGCCCATTAATGCTTGAAGCAAAACTGTACCTCCTTTCTCTCTTTTCTCGTAACAGAACTTACTCTAGAGGGTTTTTAGTTTTTCATATGAATGGACCCCTCATGTTTGAGACTTTTCAGGCTCAAGATAAAGTTCTCACATCTGTGGATTCTAGATATGGAGTCAAAACTGACCCCCTGGCTACTGATATGATGGTCCATGATGCCCAAAGACAGAAGAGAAAACCCGCAGCTCACTGCTCCTTTTGGTGTGAGAGCTCCCATTATGGGATATTGGGGGAGGAAGATATCTGTGGTTCTGCAGCCTTGCTACCCTCCCATAATACATCCTAGGCTCCCTTTGACCAAGGTAAAAAGTGGAGAACTTGCCTTTGTTGTGGAGCTCTCATCTTTCTTTGCTTCTGTAACTCTTCAATGCCTATTACTGGAGATGTGGTGAGTCCTCAAGATAAACCTGCCTGCTGGGATGCTCCATGGTGCTGCATGCCTGGCTCTGCTTGACCACCATAGACAGGACCCTGTGCTGTGAGCCTCCTCCCTTTCTTCCCTATCAAAGCTTAGCTGTCTAAGGTGCCATTCCATCAAGGGCTTATTTTCTGGGGAAATAGTAAACCACTTTAAGCTGAGATGTTGGATAATGATAATGACCTTGCAATACCTCTTCAGCAGCTGTTCCTGATGGAATGTAATCAGAGCTGAGAGGTGATACCCATCTTCTGGATTTTGGGACTAAAGACCGAGAGCCTTTCCAGGAACATTGGAAATGACAGCTCACCTGGGAGTTTGTGGGACCCTTGGCTGTGGAGACAATTCACACATGGTGTCCTTCACTTATGTCCTTATCATTCTCTAGGGATTCTTATAGCCAAACTATGGTTAAATGACCATTTTTACTCATAGCATGCTGCCTGTCTGAAAAGTCACCTTTGCCTGGTGATATTTATGATAATACATCATTTTCTGCCTGCCAGAGTAAGAAAGGCTGACTGAGGAAATCAGGACTGGGGCTTCATTCAGTAGGCAACATGGGAGTTGAAGGTGGAATAGTGGAATTAAAATGGTGACCTATGGAAGCTATGGAAGAAAGAGAATTAGTTGAGGAGATAAGCAGATAGACGAGGGTGTTGGAGAATTTTGATTCCAGTTATTTTAGGGAGATCTGGGTTATAAGTACAGACAGGTTTAAGGAGAAATAAGGCAAATAGGTGGAGGGAAAGGTGCTGGGTAGGTTGGAATGGATGTTTTTTCTTTTTGCAGAAGCCAAGGTTAAGGTCATTGTTAGATAAGGATAAGGACAATGGTACACCTTTGGAAGTTTTGGTTGTTCACACCCACAGCAATCCTTGTTGAACAGATGGATAAAAGGATGACTAAAAGAATGAATGAATGCTGCCAGTATATTCTCTGTGCTTACAAAGATGTGTTGGGTGAGTCAGAGTTATTAGTATAAATAGTTACAGTGGCAGTGACAGTCCTATTTTAAAAATTAACTTTAAAATCTATTCTAAAATGTTGTTTTAAATCCTACGCACATTCTCTTTTGCATTCCTTTGAGGACTCAAGTCTGTTATTTGCAGTTTTATTACTTTTAAGCATATGGGAGTACATATGATGTCTGTCCAGTTTTTTTCTAGAGCTAGTAAACAGACTGGAAACAGGACCAATGTGATCATATTCACTTTGCCATTGACCTTGTGTAGGCTCTCCAAGGTCAGTAATGGTGGTTGGATTTTTGTCAGAATTGACTTGTATTCAGCAGGAGCTGGTCTCCTGCCTACTAACATTTGTAATCTTTCCTTACTATCTAGCCTGCTGTAAAATTACTAGTACAGTTTCCCCAGGCAATGACTTTGTGATTTTCTACTTTTTATTGATCAATAAACAGTTTTAAACCAAAAAACCCCACAGTGAGAATAGAAACTTATTTGGTACTTAGTAACTACCTGCCTTGGAGGAGAAAGAGGAATTGCAAAGATAAGAGCCTCAGGCTCCTGCTGCCTTCTTGTGGCCTACTACTAGATGAAAATAGAAAAATACAGCCATGAGTTAACAAAACAACATTGGACTATACTATGCTAAAGAACTGATTGTTTCCTATGAAATTAACCCATTGTTTCTTTGACCCTGGATACAGGATCACCTGCTGTAAACTTGAAGAAGGCAAGCTTTGGCTGTTGTGTTCACTGCTGTTTTCCTAGTGCCAAGCATAGTGCCTGGCAGAGAGCCAATACCTAGGAAACATTGGTAGAATAAGTGATTGAAATTAAATAATATAGCTGTCAGACTTGAGAATAAGGGGAGGAATTTATTTTTCTGTTTTATATTGAGATGGGTTTCCAGTAATTTCCTTGCATAAGTCTGACCTCTCCAGCTAGACTTAAGGAGAGACACTAGGCCATATGTGTTTTCTGTTTCCTGTGGCAGTAATTTTAGTTTATGACTATGGGAATGGCTCTAGGTGGTAATGGCTATGTCTCCAATGGTATGGCTTCCCATCATCATATTTGCTTTCTTTTGGTTTTGTTTTTGGGTAAGTAGAATTTTGCAAATAAATGTAGAAAACAAGGCAATATTTTAGCAAAACCAAATCAATAACTTGCTAAGATTAACAGAAAATTTGTGATCTAAATTGAAAACTGTCCACATGGGCACATTTTGAAGTGTGGGAAATGTTTCTTCTCATATTTGTTGATATCATTTGTTTTATCCAGGGAGTGTTTAGAGATAGGATGAAGTGAAAGTATGCTGCTGTTGTTATTTTGAGTAATGTATCATTTTGCTTTTTTGATGAGAAAAGTTGAGAAAGTCGATGTTTGTTTTCCTGTTTTCCATGGTGACATCAACTGACCAACACTGACCTGTTGTCTGTGCAATGACCATGACCCAGGGATGGCACATGCAGTGATGACATAAGCAGGGTACCAAAGAAAAAAGGAAGAAGAGCTAGAGAGCTAGTTTATAGTTCACAAAAGTAAGTATATTCTTCTCACAAATTTCCTTTAAGTAAAAAAATGTACTTTAATTCATCAAACACAGCATCACAGACCCTGGGACCTGGAAGAGCTTTGGGAGCCACTATTTGGGTCTGTTCATTTTACAAGGAAACATCCAGAGCAGCTCATGACTCTCTGCTGTCACGTAGCCAGTCAATGGCAGAGCCCTCCCACTCTGGACCCCAGCCATGGGTTGTGTACAGGGATCGCAACCCCTGATTGTCCTCTACAATGACACCCACAGGAAGCAAATACATGTTCCTGTTACAGATGAAAGCTCAATTAGCCATTTTTCTCTGTGCCTTCACTGGTCTGTTCTCTCTCAGGTGATCTCCTCAGGGTTCTAGGCATCTTGAGCCCCAGTGAGGCCCTTTCCAGGGCATCAACAGGAAGTCTGGGGGTACTACTGGGAGTGAGGTTCACTGCCATGAGGCACTCAACCCACTCTCCACACCAGGGAAGTTGTCTGGTGCCCATGGGCTCTGTGTGTCATGGCTCCAGCCCAGCATACTGTTTTTCATTCAGCCAACTGATTAAAAACTCTGTCCTTTTCAAAATGTTCCAGGAAGCCAAAATAACTCATAGTTCCCACACAATGTTAGAGCAGATTTATGCCCCTTTAAGAACACATGTGGTGTAAAAAGATGAAGGAAGGAGAGGCTAAAGTTTTACATATGGCACCAAGGTAATCCTAGCTGAGTTGGCTTCTCTCTGGAGAGTGCCTGCAGGGTATAATTAGAACAGAGATAGCCACCCCAACAGATCTATACTTGAACAAATCATGGCTAAGACAAAAGTGGAACCAAGGCTAAATTTATCAATAACAGGGTTTAAAAAAAGGAAAAAAAGACAAATGAAGTTGAAATTTCTCCTTGTTTATTTTAATGTGCAAAACACTTTCTAGCTGATTTATGCCATAGCTTCTGTGTGTTTTTCATTTTTTATTTATTTTGCAGTTAATTGGATTTCCAGGCTTTGTGACCAGTCACTGAAATTGATCCCTGAAAAGATGGATTTATTGCTTAGACAGGCAGAATTCTGACAATCTTCAGAGAATAGAAAATAAAAGAAAACAGTCCATACACAGAGCACTGCGGGTCACCATTGGGTCAGACCAGCAAGATATGTTACAGCTGGCAGGTTTATGCCAGAACTTCAGCACAAGTAATCTTGTTAAATGGGCAGGACCAGGATCCAACGACATATTTTATAGGATTTTGTAAGTGATCCATGCTTAGAAGGAAATGTAGCCTGGGTTGGAGACCCCAAGGTAGCTGTCAGATCCCAGGCAGATTGGATTCATGGTAGGAGAACTGACTAAATTTGAAACAGTGCATATCTTTGGTGGCTTAATCTGGGATGGGACCTTATTTTTCCTGGTGGGTAGTTTTGTTAGAATGCCATAATGGCTTAGGGTGCTAAAACAATATGGAACTCGTGGCTTCAGGCACTTTTGCAGTGTCCTGGAAATCTGAGAAGCAATGGAACACTGCCCTTAGCTCTGCAGAAGTCTGATATCCATTCAACTATTTGTCCATCCATCCATCCATCTATCTGTCTGTCCATCCATCCATGTAATAATTTTTCATTGAGCTCCTATTATTTGCTACGAATTTTTCCTGGTGCTAAGCATAGAGGAATGAATAATAAAAAAATATAGTTCCTACCTTGTGGAGCTTATACACTATTAGACAAGCAATTAAAAGTTTGCTGAGTTAGAAAAGAGAAATTTGGGGAGCTGAAGGAACATATTACAGGTGGATCAACCTTGTTCTAGAGATTGGGGGAGGCTTCTAGGAAGAAGGGCTGTGAGCTGAGACCTAAGAGACTAGATACACTACTGGACGATTATTAGACCATATATAAAATAAAACTCTGACCCACAATCTGTGGAAAACCAGCCTAGAATACCAACCCATTATATATAGTTACCAGCCTTGGTAGCAGCTTGCTTTCTATAAGTTAGACCATTATCTCTAGCAACCAGTCCAGGAAGCCAAACAATAACCCCTTTAACAATCTGCCAGCACTTGATTAATAACTGACAACTTCCCTAATTTATGTCCCTCCTTGCAATTTAGGACCAACCAGAGAAAGCCAAATAGGTACCCTTAACCATTCATTCAGGATGTCCTCAGTTCTAGTTACCCTACGTTCATGCCAACAGACTCTGATCAGAGCACATTTGGAGTCTTTCCTTTTTCCATCGTAAAGCCTTGACACTCTTCTTTCTGCCTTTGAGTCTTGCCAAAACTCAAGTGATGGTGACTGGCTTCCTTGCTACAACAAACTGTGACTAAACAGCCTTTGATTGTTATCATTTGGTTGGTCTTTGTTTATCATGTAGCCCATACACAGAGCACTGTGGGTCACCATTGGGTCAGACCAGCAAGATATGTTACAGCTGTCAGGTTTATGCCAGAACTTCAGCACAAATATTCTTCTTAAATAGGCAGCACCAGAACCCAACAGAATTTTTGTAGGATGTTGTCAGTGATGCATACTTAGGAGGAAATGTAGCCTAGGTTGGGATCACAGGATAAATATCAGATCCCAGACAGATTGGACTTGTGGAGAATGAGCATGTATGTGGGCCAGACAGTGGTAGGGAAAAGAGTATTTCAGAAGATGGAAGAGCACATACAAAGACCCTAAGACAAGAAAGGCTAAAGTACACTCTTCGTAAAAAAGAGTTGAACATGACCGAAATGTAGAGGGTGAGGGAGAGACCGGTGTGACAGGTAGTTGGAGTTAGAATGGGCGTGGGGTGTTGGGATCATGCAGGTCCTTGTGAGCTGTGTTGCTATTGTCCTTTATCCTAATCAGAGCCTCATTCGTGGACGATACTTGGAGTTTTCCTCTTAACTAGTATATCTCCACCATGACGTACCTCCATCTCCTATCCACTCTCTTTATGTGAGCTCCCACTGCATATCTGAGGGCCTAACTTCTCTGAGATCTCCCTGTTTTCTGTTGACATTCTTTTGGTGAGTCAGGTGCACAGGTATAGACATCTCTCTGTGTGAGTCCAGTTCTTTGCCAGGACCAGCTCCAATTCCCCTGACCTTCTGGTGGTGAAGTAAGCCCTGGCTTGTCCAAGCTCTTCTCTAGGACTGTGTCCAGCAGAACCTAGGGAGAAAGGTCAATGTGGCAGAGACTGCAAATTATCCCCATATCTGTTTTCACCTTCTTCTATTGTCCTAGAACATAGGGTCAACTAGATCGGAAATATTTCTCCTTTGTAGCTTTTGTTCAAGGTCAGGATAATGCGATCTGAGAGGAAGTGATATATACAACTCTGGGACATGCACTTAAAGAAACAGGGCACCCCCTCCCCTTTCTGCTGGCTGCAATGTGAAGGTAGTGCTGGGGAGCCATTTTGGACCAGATGTGCCAGGGATATCAGAGCCACCAGAGTAACTGATGGGGACTGCTTATCTCTGGAAAGTTAGGTGAGAGGGAAATATATTTTTATCTTATTGAAGTCACTATTATATCAGTCTCTGAAACCACACACAACCCATAGCTTAATTCAGCAGTTCTCAAAGTGTGGTCTTTGTACCCTGACTGGTGTGGCTCAGTGGCTTGGGCTGTCTGGCAAAGCCAAAGGTCATCAGTTCTCCAGTTCTATTCCTGGTCAGAGCACATGCTTGGGCGGTGGGCCTCATCCCCACTGCGGGTGTGGAAGAGGCAGAGGCAAAGGCAACTGATCAAACTTTGATGTTTCTCTCCCTCTTTCTCCCTCTCTTCCCTTCTCTCTAAAAATAAATAAATAAAATCTTTTTAAAAAAGTGTGGTTTTGGAATCCCTGGGGGAGCCTCTTTCAAGAGGCTTGCAAGTTCAAAACTATATTTATAACAGTACTGAAACTTTGCCTCTTTCACTCTCATTCTCTCATGAGTGCATAGGTGAGTTTTCCAGAGGCTATTTGGTGAGTGATATAACAGATTGAATACAGAAGCCAAGACATGAATACAGCTGTCTTCTATTAAGCCAGATGTTAAGGAGGTTTGCAAAAGTGAAAAATAATGCCAATCTTCACAATAAAAGATTTTTGAAAATATAGTTCTTAAAAATATAATATTTATGCTTATAATATTTTATTACTGTTATTTTTTAACAAGTTTAAAAAGAAACATAAAAAATGTATCCATTATCCTTCCCATGGTAAATATGGAAAAATATAACCCACATATATAAAAGGACTTCAGGTTGTCAATAACTTTTAAGAGTGTAATGAAATCTAAAATGTTTGGGAACCACTGTTCCAACTAATCTAGGCAGCTAGACAGTCCCTCCTCTATGTCCTGTGTACCTGTTATTTTGGGGATTTGCTGGATTGGCTGCCACATCTTCCTCTTTCTGTACCCTGCTTTTGATTTCTTCTCTCCTGGTTTCCCCTGATTCTCCAGAAATTGACTTTTTAAAATACAGAATCCACCAGCTATTTTCTCCATCCTTCATTGATTTCTTTACTTATCAATGAATATGGGCCAAGGATTGTCCTTGGTGTGGGGGTCCAAGATGACAGACATGGTTCCTACCTTGGTTTGGCTCACTGTCTAGCAGTGGAGACAGGCTGTGAATAAATAGTGACAGCCCAGGAGCATGTCGGCACAGGAGTGGACTGTGTAGGGTATGGAAGTGAGGCTGAGAAGGATGTGATCAGCTCCTCCTAGGGGAATTGGATGTGGTGGGTTAGGAAAGTTTTAAGGCAGAGGTGACTCAGGGATACTGAAAAATAAATATAAATTATCAAATTTATATTCAAGGAGTGCAAGGAAGAGGAAGGGCACCCAGACAGAGCAACCAACAGGGGCAAAGGTACTGTGACTTCATAGGGCAGGTTGCTTTTGGAAATTCTAAGTGGTTCATTATGAGATGAGAAGCTGGAAAGGGGGCAAAATCCATTAAGTCATGATAAACAATTTGGCTTTGAGTCTTAAGGTGGTGGGGAATCGTGGAATAATTAAACAGAGTAGTGTGATCATATTTGGTTTTAGAACTGTAGCAAAGTTTCTTCAACTTGTTTAAGGGTCATGTTCACTTGCTTCCAAGAGATGCTCCTATGCTGGAGCATAGTGGGTGGGACCTCTATGTCCCTAAAAAACAGAAGCATTTATCAGACTCAAAAATAGCCCCTTCATTTTTGAGGGCAGGTGGGATAAATAATTCTGACTGTGAGGCAAAGTATGTGTCCTTTTGTTTCATCTGTCTGCATGGATCCCTCCCTCCCAGGTTTTAGTGGCTAAACTCTAAGGAAGGAGGGACTGTACAATATTTAGAAAGTGCTGTTTTTATTGTAATTCTGACTACCTAGAAATTATAACTGATTCTAACCCTATCAGTTTGAAATTAATTGTAAATGTTTTTGAGTACTTAATATGTATCAGGCACTTTGTATGCATGCTGTCTGTATTAATCCATAACAACCCCTTCAGGTGGGTCATATGTTATCCTCCATTGTATGATAGGGTATTGAAGTACAGAGAGTTTATAGGATTAAACACTGCACCCTGGGGACTTCTGTCCAAGATGGAAGCATAGGTAGATACGCTTTGCCTCCTCTCACAACCAAAAGAAGGACAACAACAAATTTAAGAACAAAAAGTAACCAGAATTGCCAGAAAATCAAACTGTATGGAGGTCTGACAACCAGGGGTTAGAGAAGAAACATTCATTCAGACTAGTAGGAGGGGTGGAGATGGGCAGTCTGGGTAGAGAGGAAGTGCAGCTAGGCAGTGGCAGTGGGGTGGTCCCACATTTGCATGTGGATAAACCAGGAGGAACAACTGGGGAGCAAGACAGACCATGCAACCCAGCATTCCATCATGGGGAGATAAAACCTCAAAAACTCTGACTATAAAGACCTGTGGGGTTGCAGCAGTGGGAGAAACTCCTATCCTCACAGGAGAGTTCACTGGAGAGACCTACAGGATCCTAGAATGTACACAAACCCACCAAACTGGGAATCAGCACCAGAAATGTCCAATTTGCTTTTGGGTAGTGGGGGAAGTGACTGAAAGCCTGCCAAGAGTCGAGCAAGTGGCATTGTTCCCTCCAGGACCCCTCCCCTACATACAGTGCCACAACAAAGCAAGGTGGGTTGCCCCACCCTGGCAAATAAGGCTCTGCTCCTTACAGTGTAACAGGCTCACTGAGACAAAAGACATGGCCCAAATGAAAGAACAGACAAAGCTCCAAAAATAGAACTAAGCAATGAAGAGATAGTCAACCTATCAGATGTGAAGTTCAAAACAGTGGTAACCAGGATGCTCACAGAAAAGGCTGAGTATGGTTGCAAAATAGTGGAAGAAGTGAAGGCTATGCAAAGTGAAATAAAGGAGAATGTACAGGGAACCAACAGTGATGGGAAGGAAGCCAAAACTCAAATCAACGATTTGGACCAGAAGGCAGAATGAAACATTCAACCAGAACAGAATGAAGAAAGAAGAATTCAAATAAATGAAGAGATGCTTGGGAAACTCCAGGACAACTTTAAATGTTTCAACATCTGAATTATAGGGGTATCAGAAGGAGAAGAGCAAGAAATTGAAAACTTATTTGAATACATAATGAAGGAGAACTTCCCCAATCTGGCAAAGGAAATGGACTTCCAGGAAGTCCAGGAAGCTCAGAGAGTCCCAAGGAATTTGGACCCAAGGCACATCATAATTACATTAGCCAAGATTAAAGATAAGGAGAGAATCTTAAAAGCAGCAAGAGAAAAGGAGACAGTTACCTGCAAAGGAGTTCCATAAGGCTATCAGCTGATTTCTCAAAAGAAACCTTACAGGTAAGAAAGGGCTGGAAAAAACTATTCAAAGTCATAAAAGGCAAGGGCCTACATTCAAGATTAATCTATCCAGCAAAGCTTTCATTTAAAATGGAAGGGCAGATAAAGTGCTTCCCAGATAAGGTCAAGTTAAAGGAGTTCATCACCCAGCCCTTATTATATGAAATGTTAAAAGGACTTATCTAAGAAAAAGAAGATCAAAACTATGAACAGTAAAATGACAACAAACACAGCTATCAACAACTGAACTTAAAACAAGCAAAAACAAAAATGAACTAAGCAAACAACTAGAACAGGAACAGAATCACAGAAATGGAGATCACATGGAGGCTTGTCCGTGGGGAGGGTTTGGAGGGAGGATGGAGGAAAACGTATAGGGAATAAGAAGCATGAATGGTAGGGAGAAAAAATAGACAAAGGGAGGTTAAGAATAGTATAGGAAATGTAGAAGCCAAAGAACTTATATGTATGATCTATATAAGAGAGGGGAATGCTTTTGGGAGGGGTGGGTGCAGGATAGAGGGGCATAGAGAGGAGAAAAAAATGGGACAACTGTAATAGCATAATCAATACAATATATTTAAAATTAAAGAAAAAAAACTCCACTGCAGCCTGAACCCTAAGGCTGCACTAATGACTGACCCAGCACAGCCTTCCGGTCAGGACCAGGAATCTTCTGCAGACTGGAGGGCCTGCAACATAGGTTCATTATTGTAATATCTTTTCCATTCTTACCAAGGCACAGTGACCGGAGAATGCATGAGTTAAATGTCCAACCAGCAGTTTCAGCACTGCCTAGGAACTTGTTAGAAAGGCAAATTCTTGAGTCCTGCCGCAGACCTACTGAATCATAAACTCTGGAGTTGGGGCCCAGCAAACAGTGTGTAACAATTCCTCTGGGCGATTCTGCTATATAGTAAAATTCGAGAACTACTGGATTAGACATAAATCTTTGGGGGTGGGGTGGGATGGTGATGGGGGTAGAGAATAGATTGAAGGAAGAGACTGGAAAGCAGCAGCCCATTTCTGAGGTATTGCCATTATCCCAGTAAGAAATCAGAGCCTGAAATCAGATTCTTAAACAGAATTGCACTTTAGAGTCACTGGGGAGCTTTTAAAACATACCAGTGTACTCTGCCCCAAACCTATTGGATCAGAATCTCTGGGGAATAGAACCCTGGCATCAGTTTTTTTAAAGAAACATTTCCCCCAGGTAATACTAATGTGCAGCCAGAGTTCAGAATCAGTGAAGACACATCAAAATATCCTAGAGGGCTTATTGGACAGAAACTATTGAGCCCCTTTCCTAGAGTTTTTGATTCAGTAGGTCTGGGCTGGAGCTGGAAAATCTTCATCTTTAACAAGTTCCCAGATGATGCTCACATTGCTGGTCCAGGGACCACAGTTTGGGAATTCATGCCTTATGTTTCACCAATAGCCCTAGCAGTTAAGCTGGGGGGTGGGGCATGGTAGGGGGCTGTGGAAACCAAATGTAGGACAGGAGCTGGAAGGCCCCTCCTTGTGCAGTTAACTGGGCCAAACCAGTGTTTCCATTGATGCAAGCCAGTGTATTGATATATCTATGATGTGATTTATCTCAGAGAAGGAGTGAAAAATTCTAGTAAATTATCTAGATATTTTTATCTGCTAGCCATGTTTATTAGTTAAATTTTTAGACCTAAAATTTGCCTTTCCCCAGGATAATGACTGCTTAAAATTTTATTTAAAAAAGCCTAATTGTCAGACATTTCATAGTCCCCCCTACCCCTACCCTACGCTTAAAGGATTTCCCCTACATGTGAACTTGCAGAATGCAAGTGCTCTGGGGGGAATGCTAAGGTTTGAGTTATCATTTGAGATCTGTAGTCAGAAATCAGGCTTTTATAGCGATCACAGTTATAGGCCATTCAATATAATATTGCTCAAACAACCTCTGAAAATAGTCCAAGGCAATTTAACTTTTATTCTCTATAGAGCTTGTCACCATTTATTAATCTTAATTTCCCACAACATTGCATATCAGATGAGAGACTGATTTTTCTCCTCTGTTTCCATAACATTAATATTTAAATGGCAGAGTGTGACACTCACAAACAGCTTCAGAGGAGAGGGGTGATAATTCTAGGAAGGAAAACCTTGACTAAATGCCACACCAAGGCTTCTTCCTTAAAAAATACTCAAAACAAAGCCAAGAAGCCATGCAGGTGCACCTTGCAGTACAGAATAGAAAGATTAAAAGTCACTACTTGTGAAATGAATAACATTACGTGAAATGAATAAAGTTGTGTACAGTGCATAACATTGTTTTGAGACTTCTGTTCTAAAGCTGAAGAAGCATTTGGGGAGTGGGGGTGGAAGGCTACGCAGGTGGAGATGCTGGCAGAAGTCTTTCTACAATACTTTGAATGATAATACAGCTCATGGAAGAATCCAAAGCGCCTTCCCTGCTTGGTTTGTAGCTCCAGAAGGGAATACAGTTTCATTGCTTTAGATATCTACTTGGCATCAGTTGTGTGCTAGGCTTTGGGCTGCAGGTGGCAGGACACCAAGATGAACGAGGCACAGCCTCAGCCTTCACGCAGCTGGTGAAGAGGATCAGACAAAAACCCAAGTCCTATGGGACATGGGCCAAGGAAAGCTATAAACAGAGTGGTCAGTATATCATGGAGGAGGTGGAGATTAGGCAAGCATTGAAAAGAATTTTGAAACATAGAATTCTTAACAAATGGGGAACAGAGATTTAGGTGAAAGGAGCAGTACTGACTCACTATACATTTCCAAAGCATTCATTGAGCCCTTACCTTATGTCAGGCACTACACAGGGTTCTGGAGATATAAACATAAATAAAATTTTTCCTGCCCTCAAGGAGTGGGGAAAACAGGCACAGTCAATTACAGTATAGCAAAGGCTTCCTGGAGGAAGTGTGTTCTAAACAGAGTCCTAAAGGATGAGTGGGAGCTATCCAGAAAAAGATGGACAAAAGTGGGGAAGTGAAAGCATAGTACTGAGAGAGGAAACAACAGGTACAAAAGCTTGAAGAGAGAGAACCAGTTGTTTGTGGACTGCAAGGACCCGGGATGGCCAGAGAATAGGATGTTAGAGCAGGGAGAATAGGAGATAAGGCTGAGGTGTCATGGAGGCCAGATCAAAAAGGGCCTAAGTTTTAGACATTTGCCCATGCAAAGGTTTAGACTTTTTCTATAAATCTTGGGGAATCACTAGAGGATTTTAACATGAGCATGGTGTGGGAAGATTTAAAGTTTAGAGAGGTTTTTTTTTGGTCATGACATGCAAGAGGGTTTGGTGAAAGGCAAGACTGGATACAGATAATGGTTTGATAACTTATTGCAGTATAACAGGTGAGAGATGGTGGAGTTTGGTAGAATGGGTAGAAAGAAGGGTTGGGTCAAAGTGATATCAACAAACTACAATGAATAAGATTTAATGGTTGCAAAAGTAAGAGAGATGGGGTAAAAAATGACTCCACATTTTTGTTTGATTTAGGCCACTTAGATGGTGGTGCCATTGATAAATTTAGAAAATGAAGGAGGAGTAAACCTCAGTTGAGAGATGAGAGTTGTTGGGGGGCTCTGCTCGCAGAGCCTCCCCTCTCCTCCCATCCACCATAGATGACAATAAATCTACCAAGACATGATCGGCTTGGGGAGGAAAGGTGGCTGATCTCTCAAAGGAGAAGGGCCAGGAGCCTTTTCTCCAATGGGCTTTTATTGGGTTCAATTTGCACAGGAATACAGGTAAAGCTCATCAATCATTGTCAGGCAGTAAGGATCAAACAATGGATAACCCACAAAGAACTATGAGGGCTTATTCTGAGTCAGGGTCAGCTAGCTAAAGGGCTATAAAACTTTGGGAAACAAACTCATTTCAGGCTTGGGCCCTTGTCAGAAAACTGAGAGTATTCTTAGCAAAGCAGGGTTCCCAGGATTTTATGTATTCTTTCTTAGGCCTGATCGCCCCAGGAACCCTCCCTTTCCAGCACAGGGCTGCACCACCGTCTGGCATTGTTTCAGGCTTAAGTCAGGTAGCCAAGAGATTAGGAGACTTCTCTCAAACAGAATGAGGACTCGGGCTATATCAAAGCTGAGGGGCAAGGGTCCCTCACCCCCTTTTTCTATAGACACCCAAGTCCTTCCCTGAGGCCTTGATGACCATGCCTGTCTTAAGTCTTCCCTCCTTTGAGGAATCTTACCCATCATTGGCTAACTGTTCATCCACTTTGGGCCAAGCAGGGTGAAGTAAAAGGGGGCAGTACAGCACTCCTGCCAGGAAGATAAGCTTTGTCTCCTTAGTGGCTTAGGGTCCCAAGGTCTCTCACTCAGCTTTAGCCACTGGGGGTTACAACTTCTGAAACCAGGCAGGGCAGTTCCCAACAGGGAGTGGATGATAATTTTGGACAAATTGGGTCTGAAGTGCTTGTGAAACATTCAGATCAGGAGGTCCAAAACTCACAGGTGGATACATGAGCCAGGAGGGAGATTTAGAGAGTGATTAAAGCCATGGGACTAGAAGAGATCACCCAGGATGAGTTTGTAGGATGAGTGGAAGTAAAAAAAGGATGCTCTCTGTTACCACTTCTCTATACCACTGTATTGATGGTGGTAGATAGTTCAGTAAGGTAACATTAGAAGCATAGGGATTGGAAAGGAGAAAATAAAGCAGTCTTTATTTGCACATCATATAATAATTTACTCACATTACAGGCAGATTAATAGAAATAATAAAGTTTAGCAAGGTGGCTGAATATAAGATTAATATAAAATCAGTTGCATCTTTCTAGACCAGTAAAAACTCTAAAACAAAATTAAAGAGAAAATAATATCTATAAAATTATCATAGACTATCAAGTATCTAGGAGTAATATAACATAACCTGCAAAAGACCTCTACAGGGAAAATTATAAACCTTATTAAGAGATATTAAAGAAGACCTAAATAAGAAAGTAAGATATTGTATTATAGATAAGACTTAATATCATAAAATTTCAATTATTATCTGTAGGTTCAATATATTTCTAATAAAAATTCCAGGGTGTTTCATGGTATTTGATAAAATGATTCCAAAATTCACACTGTAGTAGACTGTTCTGCATGGTGTGGGCCCAGCTCCCTCTTGGAGATGCACAGGACCCACGCCCACAGACAGGTTCTCCTGTGGGGAATCAGACCTTCAATGTACCTAGGCCGCTATGAGTCTTGCTTTTTGCTAAAACTCCCCCACCCTGAATTGAGGACATTTACTGCAAAGCAACTTTCTAAAAATCATGCTAAACCTTCCAAGGATGAGTATAACCGGTTCAACCACTTTTGCCTTTTCATTTGCAAATATCCCTCTTCTGTGTTGTGATTACCAGCATTGGCTCCTTTGTTTGCTGTAAAAGGTAACCACCTAAAGTGAACCTGTGCATAGCAAATGAGGACCATCATGTAATGGGTGGAGAAACCAAATAAAGGCCTGTCATGGCAGAGGCCGAGGCTTTTTGCTTCTCTTGAGAAAAAGCCATGCTGTCCCTTTCCCTCCACCAGACTCAGTAGTCTGTGTTAATGTCTCATTTCATCCATAATGACGTGGGCACTGCAGGCCAGTGTCTGCATCACACACAATAGGGTAGGTAGAGGGCCAAGAGTAGTCAGGATATTTCTGAAAAGGAGGAGAAGGGAAGAAGGACAATGTGAATTGGTACCAGGGCAGCCAAATAGACCAGAGGAATATATTAGAGAAGTATAGATGAAATTTTTGTATGTGAAAGAGGTGACAGTAAGTGGGGATGGAAAAGTATAGTTATCTATGATCTATACGGAAAAAGATAAAATTGGATCCTTGCCTTATACTATATCAACTCCAAATGATTAAAGCTTTAAAGATCTATTAAAGTTGAAAGACAGTTTATAAACTTAAGTAAAATATTCATAATGTACAGAATGCAAAGGGTTAACATGAAAATATGTAAAGAACTCCTACAAATTAATAAAGCATACACACACACACACCAGTAGAAAAATAGGGAAAAAATTATCATATGACCAATAAACTTGTAAAAAATTTCAGCATCATTAGTGGTTAGGAAAATGCAAATCAGAGCCACAATGAGATATTGCTCTACATCTATTTAATTGAGTAAAGTTAAAATGTCTGACAATGTCAACTAGGAGCACAATAATTTTGGAAAAGAGCTTGATGTCATCTCCTAAAGTTAAACATGCAATCAATTTAGAAAAGAGTTTAGCATTGTCTTCTAAAGTTGAATATTCACATTTCCTATAGCCCAGCAATTCAATTCCTAGGTATGTATATGAGATCTGTCTGGGAAAAGCCCAGCCACTGTAAATATAATGAGAACAGTTTGTGCAACATTGGGCTGTAACCTGGCAGCCAAAGGGAGTGGACTAGAATGCACATGTGTGAATGATGACAATTTCACTGTACTAGTCAGTGGGGGCAGTAGAAGCCATTCAGTGAGCATATGTACTGTGTGGCCATCACATCAAAAATAACTAAGCAAGTAAAGTAAAAAATCTGCATCAAATTTTGTGGTTAAGCTTGAACATTCCTTCATGAAAACTATTCAGAAGATTCAGAAGACGGAAGCTATGGGCAACTGGTGATTGGCAGCTTCATCATGACAATGCACCTACTCATGAATCATGTTGCATACAGAGTTTTTGATGAAATATCAAATCACTCAGGTGACTCAGCTCCTCTATAGTCCATATTTGGCACCTTGCAACTTCTGGCTTTTCCCAAAACTAAAATCACCCTTGAAAGGGAAGAGATTTTAGACTGTTGATGAGATTTGGGAAAATACAACAGGGCAGCTGATGGCAATTGTGAGAATGGTGTGAAGTCCCAAAGTGCCTACTCTGAAGGAGACTGAAGTGTCATTGTTATATTACAGTGTTTCATGTATCTTTTATCTTCTTCAAGAAATGTCTTTATTTTTCATATTATGTGGCTGAATAATTTCTGGACAGATTTCTTATGCCCAAGAGAAACTCATATATATGTACTATAGGATACATATACAAGAATGATCATAGCAGCATTGGTCACGATACCAAAAACCTGGAAACCATCTCAATGCCCAACATTAGGAGAGTGGGAAAATAAATGGTAGCATATTCATACAACAGCTTATTTATTGCCTGTTATTATCCAAAAATAAATGAACCACAGTAACTTGCAACAATATGGATGAATGTAAATTACATGTTAAAAAAAGTAAATCTCGATCACGTCTGGCCAAGACGGAGGCATAGGCAGATACACTGTGCTTCCTCGCACAACCAAAAGAAGGACAACAATTTAAAAACAAAAACCAAACAGAACTGACAGAAAATTGACTCTATGGATTTCTGACAACCACAGAGTCAAAGAAGAAACATTCATCCAGCCTGGTAGGAGGGGCAGAAAGGACTGGATGCAAGGAGGTGGCTGGAGGACCCAGTGAGGTGGCAGGTTGTGGAGTGGGTGATCCCAATTCAAGTGTAGATAAACCAGGAGGAACAACTGGGGAGCAAGGCAGACCATGCAACCCAGGGTTCCAGCATGGGGAAATAAAGCCTCAAATCTCTTATTGAAAACACCTGTGGGGGTTGGGGTAGTGGGAGAAACTCCCAGCCTCACAGGAGAGTTTGTTGGAGAGATCCACAGGGTCCTAGAACATACACAAGCCAATGCACCAGGGAATCAGCACTAGCAGGGCCCAATCTGATTGTGGGTAGTGGGGGAAGTGACTGAAAACTGGCAGAGAGCAGAGCAAGCACCATTGTTCCCTCTCAGACCCCTCCCCAACATACAGCATCACAACAAAGCAACATGGGTTGCTCTGCCCTGGTGAGCACCTACGGCTTTTCCCCTTACTACAAAACAGGTATGCCAAGACAAAAAAAAATGGCCCAAGTGAAAGAACAGATCAGAACTCTAGAAAAAATACAACTGAGTAACTAAGAGGTACAGATGTACAGTTCAAATCAGATGTACAGTTCAAAACGCTGGTAATCAGGATGCTCACAGAATTGGTTGAATATGGTCACAAATTAGGTAAAAAAAATGAAGGTTATGCTAGGTGAAATAAAGGAAAATGTACAGGGAACCAATAGAGATGAGAAGGAAGCTGGGATTCAAATCAACAATTTGTACCAGAAGGAAGAAAGAAACATTCAACCAGAACAGAATGAAGAAAGAAGAATTCAAAAAAATGAGGAGAGGCTTAGGAACCACTGGGACATCTTTAAATGTCCCAATATCTGAATTATAGGGGTACCAGAAGGAGAAGAGGAAGAGCAACAAGAGGAAAAGATATTTGAACAAATAATAAAGGAGAACTTCCCCAAGCTGACAAAGGAAATAGATCTCCAGGAAGTCCAGGAAGCTCAGAGAGTCCTAAAGAAGTTGGACCCAAGGAGGAACACACCAAGGCACATCATAATTACATTACCCAAGATTAAAAGAAGGAGAGAATTCTAGAAGCAGCAAGAGATAAGGGGACAGTCACCTACAAAGGAGTTCCCATCAGACTGTCAGTTGATTTCTCAAAAGAGACCTAGTAGGCAAGAAGGGGCTGGAAAGAAGTATTCCAAGTCATGAAAGGCAAGGACCTACATCCAAGATTGCTCTATCCAGCAAAGCTTTCATTTAAAATGGAAGGGCAGATAAAGTGCTTCTCAGATAAGGTCAAGTTAAAGGAGTTCATCATCACCAAGCCCTTATTATATGAAATGTTAAAGGGACTTATCTAAGAACAAGAAGATAAAACACGTGTATAGTGAAATGACAGCAAACTCCCAATTATTAACAACCACACCTAAAACAAAAACAAAAAGAAACTAACCAAACAGCTAGAACAGGAACAGAACTACAGAAATGGAGATCACATGAAGGGTTGTCAGAGGGGAATGGGAGGGGGAAAGAGTGGGAAAAGGTACAGAGAATAAGTAGCATAGATGGTAGGTAGAAAATAGACAGGGGGAGGTTAAGAATAGTATAGGCAATGTAAAAAGCCAAAGAACTTATATGTATGATCTATGGACATTAACTAAAGGGGGGAATGTGGTTGGGAGGGGGTGTGCAGGGTGGAAGGGAATAAAGGAGGGGAAATGGGACAACTGTAATAGCATAATCAATAAAATATATATTTTTAAAAAGTAAATCTCCAAAGGTTACTTACAGTATGATGCCCCTTTAAAAGTAAAGTTAAAAACACTAATATGTATGTATATATGCATCTTATATTATCTATAACATTAAATGCAATGAAAACTATAATGAAAGAAAAGGATGGGAGTGAACTTGGGTAGGAAGAAGATGTAGGAGGATAGAATGAGGGGAAGGGGAAGAATATGGTTAGATGTAGATCTAGTTTTATATTTTGTCAAGGTTCTAGTTTTATGTTTTGGATGATGCATTCATGAATTCTTCATGTATTATTAAAAATAACTAACAGTAGCTCAGATATGGAAAAAGTGATGAGAGGATTATCAATCAAGGGTTGTGAGGAATGCAATTCTTTGCATCTAAGGTTCAATTAGAGACAAATAGTTTTCTTGAATAAATAGAAAATCATCAATGACAGTGGTCAAAGAGAAACCTGATATAGGCAGACCTTTATTATACTGCTGAATTCTGTAAGAGAATGGGCATTTTGGAAAAATAAGCTATTAGGGTATTTATGCCCTTGCCTAAACATTTTCCTGGGTCATTCTTAAAATTTATATGATTTTCCATCTTTATAACTTTGGGGATGCAACCTTTTCCTGCTTTCCTCTTGTTTTTCCTTCCTGCAATTAAAGTGAGCTGCTATTGGATGGTTTGAAATTGAATTATATGATCAAAGTTAAGTGATCCAAAGAAGACATACTTAAAACACACTGTTTCTGTTTAAAATTGTTTAAAAATAGCTAAAGCATTCAGAGAATTAACAGAATCCCAAATTTCTTTTTTTTAAAATATATTTTATTGATTATGCTATTACAGTTGTCCCATATCCCCCTTCACTCCCCTCCACCCTGTGCCCCCTCTCCCACCCACGTTCCCCCCCTTTAGTCCATGTCCATGTGTCATACTTATGAGTTCTTTAGCTTCTACATTTCCCGTGCTATTCTTGCCCTCCCCGTATCTATTTTCAACCTACATTCTATGCTACTTATTCTCTACACCTTTTCCCCCTCTCTCCTCCTCCCACCCTCCTGCTGCTAGCCCCCCCATGTGCCCTCTATTTCTGTGGTTCTGTTCCTATTCTAGTTGTTTACTTAGTTTCTTTTGGTTTTGCTTTAGGTGTGGTTGTTAATAATTGTGAGTTTGCTGTCCTTTTACTATACATGTCTTTTCTTTATCTTCTTTTCTTAGATAAGTCCCTTTAGCATTTCATAAAGTAAGGGCTTGGTGATGATGAACTCCTTTAATTTGACCTTATCTGAAAAGCACTTTATCTTCTCTCCCATTCTAAATGAGAGCTTTGCTGGATAGAGCAATCTTGGATGTAGGTCCTTGTCTTTCATGACTTGGAATATTTCTTTCCAGCCCCTTCTTGCCTGTAAGGTCTCTTTTGAGAAATCAGCTGACAGTCTGATGGGAACTCCTTTGTAGGTGACTGTCCCCTTATCTCTTGCTGCTTCTAGGATTCTCTCCTTCGTTTTTACCTTGGCTAATGTAATTATGATGTGCCTTGGTGTGTTTCTTCTTGGGTCCAACTTCTTTGGGGCTCTCTGCGCTCCTTGGATTTCTTGGAAGACTGTTCCCTTTGCCAGTTTGGGGAAGTTCTCCTTTATTATTTGTTCAAATAACTTTTCCACTTGTTGGTCCTCCCCTTCTGGTACCCCTATAATTCGGATGTTGGAACGTTTAAAGGTGTCCTCGATGGTCTTAAGCTTTTCTTCGATTTTTTGAATTCTTATTTCATCATGCTCTCCTGCTTGGTTGATTCTATCTTCCTTCTGGTCCACTGTGTTGTTTTGAGACTCAGATTCCTTCCTTTCACAATTGGCTCTCCTCCGTGTGTCTTCCTGCATCCCTTTTATGGTAATCTGCATTTTTTCATGTAATTTGGATCCAAAATCCACCAGTTCCGTGAGCTTCCTGATCACCAGTGTTTTGAACTGTGCATCTGATAGATTGGCTATTTCTTGGTCACTCAAAAGGATGAGTCCTGGGGGACTGATCTGTTCTGCTGGAAACATGTCTTATGTCTTTCCCTATCTCTCCTATTATTTTACTTATTTATTTTTTCTCTGGTCTGGTCGCTCTTGTTACGGTGGGGGGCGGAGCGTTAGGTGTTCACCGGGGCTGGGCGCCCCAGTCGCTAGCTTGTGACGTTATATGTGGGGGCAGGGGCGGGAGCGGGGACAAGAGGGATCAATGGCGACCCTTCCGTTCTCCTGGAGCCAAACACTTCCCTGGGCTTCTGGGCCGTGAGCTCTGCCCTGGTCCACAATCGCTGCCCCACTGATTCCCCCAGCCGCTGCTTGCGTACTCAGGGATCACCGCTACACTGCTGCGCTCTTGCGTCCCAGATTGCTGTCGCACCGATTTTGCGCCAGATTTCCCCCGACCTACGCGCGTCTGCGACCCGCGCCAGCCCCGCGCCCGCTCGCTCGGCTCGTCGTCCCCTACCAGTCTGGATGTACGGGTCTACTTCAACTTCTTGGCTGTCCGACTTCCATTTAGATACATCCTCTGACAGTTCTGATATTATGACTGCAAATCATTGTTGTAAATTATTGTGGTTCTGTTCTTGGTTGTGCGAGGAGATACGGTACGTCCACCTATTCCTCCATCTTGCCGGAAGTCCAGAATCCCAAATTTCTAATATGATATTTTCAAAGTATTTTAAATTTTATGCAAATCATTTTCCTCCTCACTATTATTATCAACAAAAATTTACTATAACTTAGATTCTACTCCCAGAGTTTTATTAGATTCTTTTTCTCTCATCCTGAATCTTGTAATGTTGCAATTGAACCCACTGCCTCCTACCCACTTCATGTGACCAGCAGAAACCTCAATAATGGGATTTTCTCAGTTCATGGAAATGCAGGCTAACTGTGGTTGACTGTTGGCCCAACTTCATGAGAACAATTCAGAAACAGATTTCTTGTTATTCAGTAACACCTGCCCTTTACTTGCCCCTAAAGAATTCTTCAGTAGAATGAGAGACTAGAAATGGAAACTCTTCTGAAGGGAGCAGGCTTAAGCATTTATCATATTATTTGTCCCCACAGCTTTCTTTCCAGTAGGAACTTTTCTCCTTAGGCCATAAGGAACTCTAATAAGTTCATTCACACACTTTTGCTCTAACTCTTCTATTTTGAGGCTGAACCATGGAGTCGGGGAGTCGGAACCATGCGGTGTGTGTGGTGGGGGTCCAACACCTTCCTGGGTCTGGACATTCTCATAGTTCTATTCTTGGTTCTGAACTCTTTTCTTCTTCCATTAAAAATAGCCACCAATCACCAGCTGGTAGCTTACATTTCTCCAAAACTATGCCTGGGACATTTTTGGGCTTGTCATAAAATTATACTCTTTCGTTGCCCATTTTATTTCCCTCCTTTTACTAAGTAAAGTTTCTAAGGCAGAGTTGAAAAAGAGGATCCTAACAGTGCTCTGACTTCACTGTTCCAAACTCCCAAATTTCCACAATCAAATTCCTTTTAAACCTTACTTAGATTTCATATAAATATTCCCTTATAAAGGATTAAATTTCTTTCAGCTATTGACAATGGAAACTTCATTTCCAAGGCAGAAGATGCTCCACTAGATTGTAAGCTCTTGGAGCAGAGGGTTGTGTTTCATACATCTGCTTCCTTGGTGCTGATCACCAGGTATGATACATTGTCAATTTTGGAGACTGGAGGTGAGATTTTGGCTAATGTGATGATTTCATAGCCTGGAAACTCTATCACACCCTACTAATCTTCCTTATTTTCCAAGGTTATCCAGGGGAAACTGATGAAAAGTACTACTCAGACAAGCAACCAGTAAATCTTAGGTTAAGACTCTGTGATAAAACTTGGGAGATGTGACTTAGGCCTAAGGAAAAAGTGGGGCCTCTCACCTCTCCAGCACCCCTTAACCTGAATCTTAGGATCATAATACTCAGGCATGACAAAGACAAAGACAAAGACAAAGACAAAGACAAAGACAAAGACAAAGACTGACTTGTCCCAAGAGGGAACATTTTCCAACCAGCCCTGGGAGTAAAAGAGGAAGACTAATAAGTATGGCTGATTCACCTCAAGTACCAGAACCTACCTGGTTTGAGGCAGAAAGGTGAGCACTACACCCAAGTGTTGACTTTTGAGGAAAAGTAACACTGTCCACTGGTGAAAGTGGCCCAGTTGAATGTCCTGATCAATCAAAATTTGTAATTCCTGGAGAAGCCTGATAACCAAGGATAGACAGAAGAAACCACTTCATCACAACGAGACTGGTAGAGAGAGGGGAGGAGGTGTGAGGGGGCTGGCTGGGCTCCCTCAGGAGGCAGATGAGGTTCCAGAGGGATATTTCAGCAGCTGGAGTTTTCCCCTGAGAAGTGTGGGGTCTAAATGTCAAGCTGGGCTCACCAGCACCAGAGCCAGAAAGGAACCCAGATAACATCCAGCTGTGAAAAGCAGCAGAGTTCCTGTCTGCCAGGGAGAAATGGCTGGAGATGCAGAGAGCCTCTTAAAGGGCTAACACACAAAATTTCATTTGCAACCACTTACCCTGGGCTCCAGCAGAGGGAGGGCAGAGTGGACTATAGATGTTTGAGGAGAGTCTGGGGTTGGTGGCTCTGGGGAGAGAACTGAAGGAAAAACCTCCAGGATCCCTGTGCTGAGGCATTCCCCATACTGCAGAAACCATCTTTCTCAGGCAGAACTTGCCCATCCAAGTGGTATCAGCCTGAGGGGAAGCAACAGCCCTGCCCACAGAAATGACTCTATCCCACCCAGTGGAGCTTAAGCTGGGCTGCTGATCACAGCTTGATTAGATTAACAACAAAACAGTTTAATGGCTGATTAGTTTAACTGAGGCAGAAAATACAAAGAAGCATCCAAAATGAGAAGACAAACAGACCCCAGATGAAAGAATAAGAGAATTCTCCAGAAGAAGAGCTAGATGAAATGGAGGCAAACAACTTATCAGATACAGAGTTTAGAGTAATGATGATAAACATACTCAACAGCATGGAAAAAAGACATATAAATCATAAAAAAGGACCAGTTGGAAATAAAGAATGCAGTATCTAAAACAAATAATGCATGGGAAAGAATAAGCAGTAGGTTAGATGAAGCAGAGGATTGAATCAGTGATTTGGAAGACAAGGTAGAAACAAAATACTCAGGCAGAGAAGCAAAAAGAAAAAGAACTTTAAAAAAATGAGAGCTTAAGAAACATTTTGGACAACATGAAGTGTAACAACATTCACATCATGGGAATATCAGGAGAAGAGAGTGTGCAAGTGATCGAGAACCTATTTGAAGAAATAATGACTGCAAACTTTCCTAATCTGGTGAAGGAAAAAGACACACAAATCCAGGAAGCTCAAAGAGTCCCAAACAAGTTAGACCCAAAGAGGTCTCACCGAGACACATTATAATTAAAATATCAAGGCTTAAAGACAAGGAGAGAATCCTAAGAGCCACAAGAGAAAAGCAAGTAGTTACCTACAAGGGAACACCAATTAGATCAGGAGTGTCCAACCTTTTGGCATCTCTGGGCCACACTGAAAGAAGAAGACTTGTCTTGGGCTACACATTAAATACACAAACACTAATGAAAACTGATGAGCAAAAAAAAGGTTTTATGTAAATTTAAAATTTTTTGTTGGGCCAAATTTATAGTCATCCTGGGCTGTGGGGTGGTCACCTGTGATTATTAGACTGTCATCTGATTACTCAACAGAAACATTTCAGGCCACAGGGGAGTGGTGTGAAATATTCAAAGTGATGAAAAGCAAGGACTTACATCCAAGGCTACTTTACCCAGCAAGGCTATCATTTAAAATTGATGGAGAAATAAGGAGTTTTCCAGACAAGAAAAAACTAAAGGAGTTTGTTAATAACAAACCAGTACAGCAACAAATGTTAAAGGAGGTAGAGATTGTGGGTGTTTCAGTGTCTTCCTCTTACAAATAAAGAATGGGGTAGCGTGGGGGTCTGGGTCAGCCCAGTCACAGAGAACTCAGGCTATTTTTCTTTTTAATTGAATGTATTGAGGTGAAGTGACATTGGTTAATAAAAGTGTACAATTCTATAATAAAAAAAAGAATCATAATTCTTCCTCTTGAAGGTGAGAGCTAATAAGAGGAGCAGATGAACAGGAACAAAGATGGTAGAGTCCCCTCCCCTGTGGTGAGCACTCAATAGTATTTGTTAAAAGAATGAATGAAGTCAGGAAGTGTTGCTAGGGAGTTGTTATTATGAGAAATACCATTTGCATGCAAATTTCATATTATTAGTCACTAGGAGCCTCCAGCAATGATGCTGATAAAAGGGCCAATATGTTGCTTTTCTGAATAAGATGTGGATGGAGAGGAATGCCACTGCTATTCTGCAGAAGCCTGACAGAGAAACTTGGCTTTACTTATGCTGTGTTCAAGACTAGTATGTCAGGTAGGTAAGTTCTGGATGGACTACAGAACCAAGAATGAATTTCATGTGAAATTCAGAATATTGTTTTTTTTTCTTCTTTTCTCTAAACCAATCTCCTTTTCCCCACAAGCAGAAAAAAGAATAGCTCTGATGAAATGCCATACTGAGCTAGCACTATTTGTGATGTTTGGCTTCCACATTTTAACAGCTATTAGATGCTGGAGACAAACCAGGAAATAATATGCAGATGATTAAAAGTATGGGAAGTACTTGGAATAGAAGTCATCCAAAGGAGAGGGTAGGGACAGCTTTATCTATTTAGGAGAGTCTTTATCTCTGCTAAAATACAATGGGAGAAAAAGTCCAAAGTTGCATAAAGATAAATTTAGGATTGAGAGAACTTTCTAATATAAGGATTATAAAACAATCAGGAAATCTGCTTGCATAGTCCCACTCCAGTGCATTGTGCTTATGAGATGATAAAAAAATGTTTTCTCAGTAAATGACCAGCTCATGTAATCATCATTCTTAAAGACTTTATGACCAGTACACATTGCTTTGCATTTTTGATATTTAGAAATAATGAAAACTGTGTAGATGATTTGTCATATCTTTCAAGTTTCTTAATTCCACAAATGTCCCAAATTGGTTGATTATTTACTTCAAAAGACCCTAAAGAGTATCTAGAGGCCACAGGTAATCTCATTTTTGCAGTAAGAATTTTCCATTTTCCACCAGAAACAGTCAGATTTTCTTCTCTATTGGAAAATTGCTGTCATTGTTTCCTTTCTATAGTGCCATTATTTATTCTAATCACTGGGGCTGTGTTACACAGGTTCTTCTGATACACATCAATGTGAGTTATGCATGTTCTGCAAAGAGGGGAGAATGAACCTCTAAGCTGTCGTCAAATTAGCTTTCTAAATGATGCTGCATGTTTTAACTGGAATTTGTATAGTATTCCAGTGGAAAAAAAAAAAGGTAGGGGGGTTGGTGGATAGAAGGGTTCCTTTGGTTTTCAGGCTGTTAACTGTAATTAGCCTGGTTTCTGAGATGTAATTATCTTGCAATCTCAAAGCAAACACTCTGGAGGAAATTGCTCTGTTAAAGACAGCATGGCATTAAAAATAAATTATTACCCTGGTGTCTGCTATTGCTGCTTATGCTTTGCAATTTGTCAGGGTTTCCATTAGCAAGTGCATGTTTTGGGCTCAAGTTGTGCAGCCATGTTGCCAATGTTTGTACTAGAGGGATGGGAGGTGTGGTTTGTTTAGTTGTAATAATGGTGCAAAAACTTACCATTATGGTGGTGAGGACTGTTGTTGTATCATCCATACTCTTTTTACCTATTCCCAATCACTAGAATGCCTCAGTGGTCATGGAAGAGAGCACTGGAGTCCTCTTCAGTATTGGATATTGATGAAGGAATAGACTGGAGTATCATAATCCAAATATAAAGCAATTCAAACTATCTGCAAAGAAAAATTCAACTTGTTTATAAATAACAGAGAAGAAACAAGCAAGATCCTAATAATTTTGGGGACAAACACCAAGGGATCATGAGTGATCATCACAGTAGTTGGAAAGACCATACCATGGGGTTCAGAATCAGAGACTTATGGGTTTGGACATATTATTGCACAGGTTGTATACTGCACAAAGCCTCCCCACTGAGGGGGGAAGTACAGCCTGAAATCCTACCAGTGCCCTCTGTCCAAGCTGTGCATCTATGGGGCTGTACCCACCCAGGGGAAGGGCACATTTTTCCAACTTGCCTGCCTCAAGAGAATGCTTTACAAAATTTTCTACCCAAAATATTTTACAAATATACTACATAGACCATTATTTGTGCTCTGTGACCTTGATCAAATAACTTATCCTCTCTGAAACTCTGCTTTTTCATGTATGAAAAGGATAATAATACTACTACTCAGGATTGGTTTTTGGTCTAAAAACTGAATCTGAAAAGAATGTGTTCAATAGTTGTCAGGAGTTTTGATAATAATGATGGTTATGGCCAAGACAGTCATTATCATCAAGTATTTACAGATTGGAGCAAGCCCCGAGCCAACCATGGCAAATTGCTAGCATGAGAACTTGGCTCCCTCTCTCACAGAGCTGAGGGTTTGGTTGGAGGGTGGCAGACAGCAATAGATAATTAATTGTGCCATAATTTTGTGTTGGTTCTCTAGGGTAAAAAATTCACAACCCTGTAGCAATGCATCTTTGCTGTTAATTCACTGCTGAGGTGGCTTTTCTTACAGATCAGAAGGAAGAAAGGGGGAAACCCTGTAGAATTGGAGTTGGAGATATGATAGTATAGAAAGGGAGAATATAGTCATAGCAAGGTATAGGAGGATGACAGGGAAATGTGGGGGCTATTAATAATTAACAAAAAAAAAACTAACTGAAAAACATTTTCTTTTCTTCCAATAGGCCAAGGTGATTTGTATTAGAAATAATTTGAATAATTGAAATTCATGGATTTTTATTGTAAAACTTCATTTTAGCCAACATCACTACTTTCACTTGTTAAATTTCATTCATACCTGTGAAAACTTACCATTGTGGTGTGAAAACTTACCATTATGGTGGTAAAGGCTGTTGTACCATCCATACTCTTCTTATCTATTCCCAATCACCAGAGTGTCCCAATGGTCCTGGAAGAGACCTCTGATGCTTCACTAAATAAATTATGAAATGGAAAGCAAATTAAGTCCTAGGTTTATATCTTCAAGAGGTTAGGAAAAGAAATACTCGGAAACCATAACATGAAAAGGATGATGTAAATTATAGTAGCAAAGTAGGTACTCACTTCGCTGTCTTAGGATGTGTTGCCAGTCTTAGTGAGCACGTAGCTTCAGTTTAAAGACCACAAAGAATTGAGGCCTTGGGCATTTCTTCAGCAGGGTATTTGAACTGAGGCCTTCCCTCACTTCCCCCATATAAATCTTGAAACGTCTGCACTCACAGTGAAATGGTGGCTGGAAATATCTGCCTACTGGCAAACAAACAAACAAACAAACAAACAACAAGCAAAACAAAAGAGAAAACCCTATAAAGATACTTGACTGGTTTTGCCTAGGAAGAAAATGTGTCTCATGAGTATTCCATAAGGACCATCTTGTCTTTACTAGCATAATCCAGGAAATCCAAGCAAAGAAGTTAATATGAAATTGGTAATAGACTAATAAAACATATGGGGCATCACTCTGGAAGTACATCCCTTAAATTCAGATTTCACAAGATTCCTGCAGCTAAAACACTTACAAACTCAAGATCATAATTCAAAATTACAGTATACACAAAGAACCAATCTGCCACAAGTGGATAACCTGCCACAGGGACAAAGGAAGTCTCTAAGGCTTTAGAATTATTGGTTACATTCTCTAAATAGACTTGTTTAAAGTGATTAAATACACAAAAGAAGGAATAACAAATATGATAAAGAAATGAAGTCTATATAATTATCAGCCACCTTTGTAAAGAATAGAATAAAACTTGTAGAGGTTAAAACAAAATAATGAAAAAGAAAACCTCAAAAACTAGGATAAGTAGCATGTTAGGTAGGGGTGAAGCATAAAAAAGTATTTTGGAAGATCTTTGATGAGCGATAAAAAGAAGGAAAATGTGAAAGCAAGATTAAGAGACATAGAGAATAGAGTAAGAAGGACCGAGATACATAAAATAGAATTTTTTGAGAACATAGTAGAAAAAAATGAGGGAAAGGTAATATTAGAAGAGCTAATGCCTTAAGAATTTTCCCAAATGTTTCAAGATGTAAATGTTCAGACTCAGTAAATAAAATAAATTCTGAACATTTTTATTTTATTTTAAAATGAATTCCCTGTTCAGATACATATTAATGAAACTTAAGAATTTCAAAGACAGCCCTGACTTGTGTGGCTCAGTGGGTTGAGTGCCAGCCTGCAAACTAGAGGGTCACTGTTTCCATTCCCAGTCAGGGCACATGCCTGGGTTGCAGGCCAGGTCCCCAGTAGAGGGCACACAAGAGGCAACCACACATTGATGTTTCTCTCCATCTCTTTCTCTCTCCCTTACCCTCTCTAGAGATAAATAAATAAAATCTAAAAAAAAAAGAATTTCAAAGGCAAAGAGAACATAATAACAACCATAAAGCAAATAAAGATTACCTACTAAGGAAGGAAATTAGACTGACATCAGACTTCACTATAGGGACTATAAACCAGAAGACAGTGGAATAACATCTCTTACCTGCTAAAAGAAAATATGTGTCAATATAGAATTTTATATTCATATTCATCATAATTCCATAATGAAAGTAATGAAATGTCTTTATAAACACTTTTAGAAAAAAACAGAGAAGAGTTACTGCTAAGAGAACTTTGCTGAAGGACTTTCTAGAGACAGAGGCACTCAGCTCTGGCTGCTCATTGAAATCCCATGAGATACTTACAAAATACTGATGCCTGTGTTATATACCCCCAGAGATTTATATTTTCTTGTTCTGAGATACAGACTGAGAATTGGGATTTCAAAAATATCACTGGATGATTGTAGTGTGATGTCAAGTTTGGGAATCATTGGTATAAAAAGGATGCACTTCATGAAGAATAAAATTAAATGCAAGGAGTAATGATGAATACATAACTGTTAAATATGTGGATAAATCTAAACATTTATTGACTGAATAAAGAAATAATAATATTGACTAAGAGAATATAAATGCATCATAGAACTAGATTACTAGACAGAAATAACATGTAAAAGGAGATGAAGGTGACTAAAAGTTCAAGGCATTTGAGGTCCTTTTATTATTTAGAAGGAGAATAGATATATTGATTACCTTTGTTAAATAACTTAAAAATTTAAGTATAATACTAAAAGAGTAGTAATGCAGTATGTTATTGCTAAACTGGAAGAGGAATTAATTTGGCAGGAGTGTGAAAAAGGGGTGTAGAATTAGGGAGGTCTATAACAGATTTAATAACATGTGTCAGGCATGTAATGATAAGGGCTCAATAAGGCAGGGCAGTGGAAATAGGAGAGGATGAGACAGTTTCAGGAGATGTTACAAATTAGGAACTTATATGACCTGGTGACTAATTTGCTAAGGCTATGTAGTTGGAGAGGGTGGAGGGAGGACAACTCCATCTTCAACACAGCATGCCAAGGTGTTTAGTCAGGGTGACAAGGAAAATGAGGGTGACAAGATTGAAAGTCACAGGGCTGGACAAGCTTTGTGATAAACTGGCTTCACACATTGGGAGATAGAATTTAGGTGGTAATGTTTGGCAGGTGAGTTGGATCCCAGGAAAGCAATGACTGATGAAGGTGGAAAAGAATTAGACCATCTATCTAAGAAGAGGATAGAGAGGCCAGAAGAGCGAGCAGAGGACTGATTGTGGGTGTCCACATTTAGGGAATATAGGGAGGAAGTAACAGCAGAGAAAGAGGGACAGATTGGTTCACACAAAAGGGGATTGATTGCATTGAGATAATTTTCAAAGCAAATCTTTAAGATGGAAAAAACATAGAACTTCCTTCCAAAGACTTAGAACTAAGTCTAATCACTGCTTGTCCTTTTATTGATGGATATAAATGTTTAGAATGTTACCCCTTATACTATATTTTTCAGATAAAAAGGAGTTTTGAATGGTTATTAAAAAGAAGATAAAGAGGTTACTAGGTGAGAACTCCTTCATTGTTTTCCTTCCCAACTTTACATATCATATCATTTCACCCAGTCTCATCATGGATTTGTGGTGGATTAAACATGGCTGAAAATTCTTTGATAGTCCTCTCATCAAGAGATAAGTTTCATTTTCTTCCCCTTGAATCTGGGCTGTTTATGACAGCCTTGCCCAATAGAGTATGGGCCCAAGAGACATCATGCCAGTTCTAGGTATAGATTTAAGAAGACTGGCAGTTTTTGCCTTTGTTTCTTGGAGCCCTGAGCCACCACACAAGAAGTCCAACTATCCTGAAGTCACTATTCAAGAAGCTCAAGCCATATGGTGAGGACCTGCAGGATGATACTCCATGTAGAGAGAGAAGCTAATGATCACAGAGGTGCCACACATGTGAGTGAAGAAACTATTTTGTAAATGGATCATTCTGTCCCAGCTGTCCTAGGACAAAATACATGGATCAAGGGGAAATAGCCCAGCTGAGCTCTTCCTGTATTCCTCATCCATAATATCAAATGAGAGCAAAACAAGAAGATTGTATCAGGCCACTCAATTTTGGAGTAATGTGTTACACAACAATAAAGAATCAGAACAAAGCTGCTCCTTTCAAAGGTGAATCATGACAGGGACCCCAGAGCTCACTGCTGGGACCGTCACCAATTGGCCTCCTTTGTTTTCTCTAATATTTTTTAAATTCTCTCTTCATTCTTCAAACTTATACCCTCAGATTACAAACACAGCTCTAACCACTTCTCCCATAGTTTTGCTTTTGTCTCTGTCTACTGAAATGTCTTTAACTCTTCTCATTTGCCATTCATACCACTTGTAGTTCAAGTTTTATTTACTGAAGTCTTATTACATCAGCCTAGTGGAATGAATCAGAATTGGTGAGAAATAAACTGTAGACTTTTGTGCTTATAATATAGACTTTTTTAAAGGAATGCAGTTTTTATTTGCAGATAACACAGCAATCCACATTAACTGTTAAGTGCTTTTAAGTTGACATTCATCTAAGCTTGCTTTAATGAATAGATAACTCATTTGTAATTAGCAATGCCAATTAATTGGCATGCAAACAATTAAAGTGATTAGAGTGCTAAAGTTCTCAAGAACAGTTTTTCTTAAGTATGTTATAGACAAACACTCCCTGACCCTGCATCTTGTTTTCATGATTAAATTGCTGAGGAAGCCTCTTGTTGTAGACAGCGCATGAGGACATTTTAACTTGGCCATGATCAGATAGCCCTGATTTGGAATAAGTGACCCCACTTACAAAGAATTTATCTTATTTTTCAAATAAACACTTTTTTAAAAAGTTTAAATGATGCATGTTTTCAGCCTCTTAGTATACATTTACTGCCCCCTTCCCTGACTACCACCACCTCAGCTGCCACCCAGGGCCTCAGGAAACTTGAAATAGTCCAAATCCCATCTAGATAACTTTTCTTTTCTAGTTCTTTTATCTATTTTATACCCTAGAAAATGGGTAAGAAAGAAGGGGTTTTATTTTAAATGACCATGACTCACTTTTAACTTATAGACCATACCAGAAATGATGTATGATTTGGGAGGCTGAACCAAAAGAGAGATTGTAGTTCCTGCCATGTCCACTGAGACATCTGCTTTAGAGGCTCTGAGCTGCCACGTAAAACTATCAACCCCCTTGAGGCTGCCACACTGTGAGGAAGCCCACGCCACTTGCAGAGGCATGTAGGGATTCTCTGATTGACAGTTCTCACTGAGATCTCAGGTAGCAGCCAGCAGCAAGAACAGACATGAGTGAAAATGCCTGAGGTTGGTGCCATACTCTGGCCCCTAAGTCATTCCTAGCCTTCAAGTCTTCCCAGCGAAGGCCCCAGATATGCTGGAGCAGAGACAAACCATCTCTGCTGTACCCTTTCCAAATTTCTGAGTCATGAAAGTGTGAGCATAATAAAATGGTTACTATTTTATTCCACCAAATTTGATTTGATTTATTATGTATCAGTAGTAACTGGAAGAAAGGCTTTTTCCTTCTTGGCTTTAAGATTCTACACAATGTCCACCTTTTATTTTTCTCTTTCACATGTTTTTTTTTGTTCATTTCTTTTATGCTTAAATAACTTATTCTATGCTGTTTATGTGTGTTTAATGGTGTTTAATATAATTTCCCTTGAGCTAAATTAGTAATGCTTGGAATTCAAATCCTCTTTGGTAAGTTACTGACCCCCTGAGACTCAGCTGCCTTGATGATAAGAAAATCTTCCCCACTTTACAGAGTTGTAAGAATTAGAGATATTGTAGGGAAAGTACCTGGCATACAGGAAGCATCCATTAGATAAATGGTAATTAGTGTTAGAAGTTTTCATAGACAAGTTATAGAACCTCAAACCTCATTTCCCCCTTTATTCAAAGCACTTTGCTCTAATGGAGAGTGCAGTGCTCTCAGAGGGAGTTGTGTGTGCATGTGGGTGCACACATGTTGGATAAATAACCACATGCTGATATTGTCCATCCATCACTGCATGAAACTGGAAAACAACAGCTACAACCAAACCAAAGCAAACGAACCAAAACGACCCCAAACTCTCATCATGGATATATTTTCTAAAAACAAAAACAAAAACGTGCAAACCATTAAGACCAGATATTTAACAGAACTCACTAGGTGGATTGGTCTGTGACACAGATTTAGGTCTGGAGAGGAAAATCTATCCCTACCCTGGCTGGAGATATGTATCTTTGGTTTCTGGAAGTGTTCATTCTCTTTGGCATTTTGATGGGCCCGGGACACTTTTAAAAGCTTCGGACCTTCTCTCCAGAGAAATGAACACATCTGTTCCCCCACAACATTTGCGTGTTATTTTAGTATTCCTAGTTTCTATAAACAATAGATGTTGGAGCCTTCTAAAGGAGCACATAGGAATTTGGGTGCTTGGCTTTGTCATCCTGAGATAGTGACTCTAGTTCTGACCAAAACAGGGAGGGCAATTATTTTTGGCTGCCCTGTAAGTACTACCTTGTAAGGAAGGAAGCCAGTGTCTGTTGAACATCTTCTGTGGGCCAGGTTCTGTCCAAAGAGCTTTACACATCTTACCGAATTCTCAGGAGAGCCCTGTAGGTAAGTGCTTTATTTCTACTTTATTATGAGGCTGAGAGAAGTCAAGTAAATTTTCCTAGATTTTACAGCTAATAAGTAATGGGGACCCAAATTTGACAGATGCCAACATCTAATGGTTTTCTGTTATTTTCTGTTTGTGTCTTGAGGTGCTGGCTGAGACCCCCTTCTCCAAATAGATTGCCACTGAAGAACTTGCTAGTCTGAGTCTTGTTGCTTTCATTTCTATACCCCCCATCTTTCTCCCCCACCCCCACATACCTCTGATCATTTTGGTTGGCAGAGTATAATATGAAGTTTGGGTGGAGGGCATGCTTTGCTGCTGGCTAGGTTTAAGAGAAGCAGCAAAATGTATAAGCAAGGTACCCAGAGTCTGGTGCTTGAGTTGGAATCAATTAAGCCTCCTCAGACAAGTCATAATGCCAACACTAATTTAGCACCTTTGTTTTACAAAGAGCTCTTTCATTGATAAGATAGGCACACAAGACATTTCTGTCTTTATTTTATAACTGTGGATACAGAACCTTTACCAAGGAGATTGTCTTACCAGGTCCTCCAGTTCTGGTTCTTGGTCTTTTTCAATTACCTTCTAGCTGTCTCCTCTGGAGAACAAGTTAAGAAATGACATTCTGGGATATTGAAGCTACAACAGTGAAAACATGATGACTTGAAGCAGTAAGTCGTAAGTCAATGTGATTGGGAGATAGCTTTCCTTGCTCATGTTCTGGGAAGCGGCTGTCACAAATGTAGCTATTGTAGAACAAGGGGTAATCTAGGAAATTGTAACATGAGATTACATAATGGCAGTGGCTTTTGAAAGATAAGGTAACCGATAAAGAATATTAAGAAAGGAACACTAGAGACTAATAATTTGAAAGATGAAAGATTTCCTCTGATGCTGCCCAAAGAGTGCGTGACCTGACTCTAGATGACCTATACTGGTTCTTTAGACTGAAATACCCTTTCAGTGGAGAAAGGAAGTTCATCAAGCCACCAGAGCTGAAAAGTAATTGTCTGAAAGATACCCAGCTGCCCTGGCTCATGTTCTTTGCTCACCTAGCAGAGAACTTGCCATTTGGCCTCCTGAGTGCTGATGACCAGCATGGGTTTGCTCAGGGCCAACCACCCTGCTGGGAGCTAACAGGGATATTGCTTTATCAATCACTCCCTGATGAATTCAGCTCTCACAATTCAGTCACTTAACTGATCACCTCTGCTGGAACTGATAAAGACCTTGAGCCTGCGCACATGCAGAGTAGATTTGGGGCTTTGCATCCCCACTTGGTACAGCCACACTTGGGAAGCTCTCATGTGATGAAGAGTCTTTACCATCATGTGGCTTTGGTAGCTTGTGGGGACCACAATCTCATTTTGTCCAGGATCCAAGCATGTTCATCTAGTCCTAAAACTTGAAAGAACAGATGTTTCAAAGAACATGGGTATCTGTTTGAGCAATAATCTTGCAGAAATATTTTTAAACACAGCTTTGGTGTGAGGGTCTCAAATTTACTTAGATTTGTACCCCCAAATACAGATGGAACAAAACTCCCTACTATCACACTAGGTGCCTGCGAGGCCCCTTCAGGCCTAGGGTGTCCTGAGGTTTTGAAGGTGGGACCTCACATGGGAAGCCTGAAGAGGAAGAGCAGTGTCTCAGGACACAACCTGTAAGTATTTCTTTTGAGCAACAACTGGTCAGGACGTGAGGCAGACAGAAAGGAGAACAACACAGAGATAGGAGAAGGACATTCTCATTGGTCTGGAGTCTGGAAAGTTGGTTGGTGAGAATTCCAGTCAGATTGGCTCCTATGTGCTTTTTTCAGAGACACTTCCCATGGTCTACTCACCTAGCCCTCACCCATTCCTCATTGTGAGCAATTCCTTGAGACAGGTTTGGGTGGGGGACAGACCCCTAATCAGTGGAGATAGCACTCTTAAAATTCCATCATTAAGAGGTCACAAAGTGAGTGGACCCAGGACTCTGGCTGGGTGAAACTTGACAACTCAGGCAGATGGAAAAGGGGTGGAAACTAGGTGACCTGGCTGCTAAGGCAGTATATTACAGAGTGTCAGCACAGCAGGGTTTAGTGAACCCCAGTACAGTGGCAGGAAGGAGTGTCTCAGCTCGGGGCTGAAGTTGGGTGAAAGTAGGTGACACTTAAGTCAGATGACATCTGTATCAGGGCTCTACACCATTTATCAGGATTAAATATGATACTATACAAGGGGCGGGGGGTGCAGAAACCCCAGAATTATCTTCTGGAGGTCAGGCCCTTTATAGTACAGGCTTCTCCCACTAGGTGAGTGTTCTGGGAACCCATCAGTATCAGTGTACCAGATGGTGCTGTGAGAGGCTGTGTTTGGCTTCAGTGAATTTATTTTGAAGACAGTTTCAATACATTTGCCCATTTTGTTATGGTGATTTAAAAAAAAATAGTTATTATATTACAGTTCCAATATTTCCCCCTTTGCCCTTCTCCACCAAGTCCATCCCCCTCTCCCATCATCAATACCAACACTTTTGTCCATGTCCATGGGTCATTCATACATGTTATTTGACTAGTTCCTTCCCCTTCTTTCCACCATTATCCCCTCCCTGCTCTCCTCTGGCCACTGTCAGTCTGTTCTTGTCTCTAGTTCTGTTTTGCTTGCTAGTTTATTTTGTTCACTAGATTCCTCTTATAGGTGGAACACATGGTATTTGTCTTTCACTGACTGGATTATTTCACTTAGCATAATATTCTCTAGTTCTATCCATGCAGTCACAAAAGGTAAGAGTGACATCTTTCTTTTTGCTGCATAGTATTCCACTGTGTAAATGTACCACTGTTTTTTGACCCACTCATTTACTGATGAGAACTTAGGCTGTTTCCAGCACTTGACCATTATAAGTAGTGCTGCTATGAACATAGGGGTGCTTAAGTTCTTTTGAATTGGTGATTTGGATTCTTAGGGTATATTCCCAGCAGTGGAATTGCTAGGTCAAAAGGCAGTTCCATTTTTAATTTTTTGAGGAAATCCCAGTCTGTTCTCCACAATGGCTGCACCACTCTGCATTCCCACTAACTGTGTACTAGGGTCCCCTTTTGTCCACATCCTCATCAGCACTAGCTGTTTTTTGATTTATTGATGACAGCCATTCTGACAGGTATGAAGTGGTATCTCATTGTGTTTTAATTTGCATCTCTCTGATAGCTAGTGATTTTGAGCACCTTTTCATATGTCTCTGGGCCATCTGTGTGTCCTCCTTGGAGAAGTGTCTATTCAGGTTCTTTGCCCATTTTAAAAAATTGGATTGTTTGTTTTCCTGGTGTTGTGTCATATGAGTTCTTTATATATTTTAGAGATTAAACCCTTGGCCGATATGTTCTCCCTTATGGTCAGTTCTTTTTTTTTATTTTGATGATAGTTTCTTTGGCTGTGCAGAAGCTTTTTAATTTTATATAGTCCCATTTGTTACTTTTTCCTTTATTTTACTTGCCTTAGGAGGTATATCAGCAGAAATATTGCTATGTGGGATATCTGAAATTTTGCTACCTATGTTTTCCTCTAGGACTTTTATGGTGTCACAACTTCTATTTAATCTTTTATCCATTTTGAGTTTATTCTGGTGTATCGTGTGAGTTGGTAGTCTAGTTTCATTTTTGTGCACGTACCAGTTCAGTTCTCCCAACACCATTTATTGAAGAGGCAATATTTATTACTCCATTTTATGACCATTCCCCATTTGTCAATAATTAATTCACCATGGAGACATGGTTTTTTTCTGGGTTCTCTATTCTGTTCCATTGACCTATACATCTATTCTTATACCAGTACAAGACTGTTTTGATTACAGTGGTCTTATAATAGTATAGTTTGATATCAGGTATTGTGATTCCTCCTACTTTGTTCTTCTTTCTCAAGACTGCTGAGGCTATTTGGGGTCTTTTTTGTTCCATATAAAATTTAAAAATATTAAATATTTGTTGTAGATCTGTGCAATATGCCATTGGTATTTGAATAGGAATTGCGTTGAATCTATAGATTGCTTTGGGTATTATGGACATTTTAATGATGTTAATTCTTCAAATCCATGAACATGATATATGCTTCCATTTTCTTGTATCCTCCTCAATTTCTTTCTTCAGTGTTCTAAGTACAGGCCTTTTACCTCCTTGGTTAAATTTATTCCTAGGTACTTTATTTTTCTTGTTGCTATAGTAGATGGATTTCCCCCCTAGTTTCTCTTTCTGATAGTTCATTGTTGGTGTACAAATATGCCATTGATTTCTGAATATTGACTTTTTATCCCACTATTTTGCCAAATTCACTTACTAGGTTAAGTAGTTTTTTTTGGTAGAGACTATAGGGCTTTGTATGTACACTATAATGTCATATGCAAAAAATGACAGTTTCACTTCTTCTTTTCCAATTTGAATGTCTTTTATTTCTTTTTCTTGTCTGATTGCTGTGGCTAGAACTTCCAGTAATGTGTTGAATAAGAATGGTAGGACTGGACACTCTTGTCTTGTTCCTGATCTGAAGAGGAAAGCTTTTTGTTTTTGCCTGTTGAGTATGATGTTGGCAGTAGGTTTCTCATATATGGTCATTATTATGTTGAGATGTGCTTCCTCTACTCCCACTTTGCTGAGTATTTTTATCATAAATGGGTGCTGGATTTTATCAAATGCTTTGTCAGCATTTATTTATATGATCATGTGATTTTTTGTTCTTCATTTTGTTTATGTGGTGTATTACACTTACTGATTTGCAAATATTGAACTATCCTTGTATCCCTGGGACAAATCCCATTTGGTCATGGTTTGTGATCTTTTTAATGTATTGCTGGATCCAAACTGCCAATATTTTGTTGAGGATTTTAGCGTCTATGTTCATTAGGATATTGCCCTGTCATTTTCTTTCTTTGTTGTGTCATTACCTGGCTTTGGAATTAGAATAATTCCAAAAGAACTTGGCAGTCTTCCCTCTTCTTGAATTTTTTGGAATAGTTTGAGAAGGATAGGAGTTGGTCCTTCTTTAAATGTTTGGTAAAATTCACCTGTGAAGCCGTTTGGTTCAGAGCTTTTGTGTGCCGAGAGTTTTTTGATTATTGCTTCAATTTTGCTGGTTGTTATTGGTCTATTAAGGCTTTCTGCTTCTTCTTGATTCAGTTTTAGAAGATTATATATTGCTAGAAATTTGTCCATTTCACCCAGGTTGTCAAATTTCTTGGCATTTAGTTCTTCGTAGTAATTTCTTACAATCATTTGTATTTCTGTGGTATTGGCTGTATCTCCTCTTTCATTTCTGATTTCATTTATTTGGTTCCTCTCTCTTTTTTTTCTTGATGAGTCTGGTTAAATGCTTGTTGATTTTTGTTTACCTTTTCAAACAACCAGCTCCTGGATTTATTGATCCTTTGAGTTGTTCTTTCAGTCTCTATGCCATTTAATTCTGCTCTGATCTTGATTATCTCATTCCTTCTACTCATTCTGGGCTATGTTTGTTGTTCCTCTAGTTCTTATTTGAAATATTTCTATCTTTTTTAGGTAGGCCCATATTACTATGAACTTCACTCCCAGGACTGCCTTTGGTGTGTCCCATATTTTTGGGGTTGTTGTGTGTTCATTTTCATTTGTTTCCAGAAATCTTTTGATTTCTTCCTTGATCTCATTGTTAACACATTCATTATTTAATAACATGTTATTCAGTCTCCATATATTTTAATGTTTTTGACTTTTTCCCTTGAGGTTGGTTTCTAGTTTCAAGCCTTTGTGATCTGAGAAAATGCTTGATGTGATTTCAATTTTCTTGAATTTGTTGAGGCTTGTTTTGTGTCCTATCATGTAGCCTATCTTTGAAAATGTTCCATGTGCTTTTGAAAAGAGTGTATATTTTGCTTCTTTGGAGTGAAAGCTTCTGTGTATATCAATTAAGTCCATTTGATCTAGAGTGTTGTTCAATGCCACAATATCCTTGTTGATTCTTTGTTTGGGAGATCTATAATTTGTTGATAGTGGGTTGTTAAAATTCCCTATGATGATTATGTTGCTGTTGATATTTTTCTCGAAGTCCTCCAGGATTTTCTTTATATACTTAGGTGCTCCTGTATTTGGTGCATATATGTTCAATGCAAGTGTTATATCCTCTTGTTGAACTTCTCCCTTAAGTATTATGAAGTGACCTTCTCTGTGTCTTGGTATGACCTCTGTTTTTAAGTCTATTTTGTCTGATAAAAATTTCGGTATCCTGGTTTTTTTCATGTCCATTTGCTTGGAATATTTTTTCCATCCCTTACTTTCAGCCTGTGTATATCTTTGGTTCTGAGGTGAGTTTCTTGAGGTGAGACAGCATATGTGTGTACTGTATTTTCTTATCTGTTCAGCTACCCTATGTCTTTGATTGGAGCATTTAATCTATTTACATTTAAGGTTATTACTGATAAGTACTTATTTATTGCCATTTCCCCCCTTTGTATCTATGTTCTTCTTTTTCTTCATCTCCTTAAAGCAGTCCCCTTAGCATCTCTTGCGGTGCTGGTTTGGTGGAGATGTACTCTTTTAACCTTTAAAGATTTTTTTTTTGGTCTGGAAAGTTCCTTATTTCACCTTCCATTTTAAATGAGAGCTTTGCTGGGTAGAGTAGTCTTGTTTTCAGGTCTTTGCTTTTCATTACTTGGAATATTTGATGCCATTCCCTTCTGGCTTGTATTTTTTTTAAAAAATATATTTTATCGATTATGTTATTACAGTTGTCTCATATTTCCCCTTCACTCCCCTCCACCCTGCACACCTCCTCCCACCTACATTCCCTCTCTTTAGTTCATGTCCATGTGTCATACTTATAAGTTCTTTACCTTCTACATTTCCCATACTATTCTTGCCCTCCCTCTGTCTATTTTCTACCTACCATCTATGCTACTTATTCTCTGTACCTTTTCCCCTTCCCACTCCCCTGTTGCTAACCCTCCATGTGATCTCCATTTCTGTGGTTCTGTTCCTGTTCTAGCTGTTTGGTTAGTTTCTTTTTGTTTTTGTTTTAGGTGTGGTTGTTAATAACTGTGAATTTGCTGTCATTTTACTGTTCATATTTTGATCTTCTTCTTTTTCTTAGATAAGTCCCTTTAGCATTTCATAAAATAAGGGCTTGGTGATGATGAACTCCTTTAACTTGACCTTATCTGAGAAGCGCTTTATCTGCCCTTCCCTTCTAAATAAAAGCTTTGCTGGATAGAGCAATCTTGGATGTAGGTCCTTGCCTTTCATGACTTGGAATACTTCTTTCCAGCCCCCTCTTGCCTGTAAGATCTCTTTTGAGAAATCAGCTGACAGTCTGATGGGAACTCCTTTGTAGGTGACTGTCCCCTTATCTCTTGCTGCTTCTAGAATTCTCTCCTTCTTTTTAATCTTGGGTAATGTAATTATGATGTGCCTTGGTGTGTTCCTCCTTGGGTCCAACTTCTTTAGGACTCTCTGAGCTTCCTGGACTTCCTGGAGATCTATTTCCTTTGCCAGCTTGGGGAAGTTCTCCTTTATTATTTGTTCAAATATCTTTTCCTCTTGTTGCTCTTCCTCTTCTCCTTCTGGTACCCCTATAATTCAGATGTTGGAATGTTTAAAGATATCCCAGTGGTTCCTAAGCCTCCCCTTGTTTTTTTGTGTTCTTGTTTCTTCATTTTGTTCTGGTTGAATGTTTCTTTCTTCTTTCTGGTCCACACCGTTGATTTGAATCCCAGTTTCCTTCTCATCTCTATTGGTTCCCTGTATATTTTCCTTTATTTCACCTAGCATAACCTTCATTTTTTTCATCTAATTTGTGACTATATTCAACCAATTCTGTGAGCATCCTGATTACCAGCGTTTTGAACTGTGCATCTGATAGGTTGGCTACCTCTTAGTTGCTTAGTTGTATTTTTTCTAGAGTTTTGATCTGTTCTTTCATTTGGGCCATTTTTTTTTTTTTTGGCTTGGCATGCCTGTTTTGTAGTAAGGGGTGAAGCCGTAGGTGCTCACCAGGGCAGAGCAACCCATGTTGCTTTGTTGTGATGCTGTATGTTGGGGAGGGGTCTGAGAGGGAACAATGGTGCTTGCTCTGCTCTCTGCCAGTTTTCAGTCACTTCCCCCACTACCCACAATCAGATTGGGCCCTGCTAGTGCTGATTCCCTGGTGCATCAGCTTGTGTATGTTTTAGGACCCTGTGGATCTCTCCAACAAACTCTCCTGTGAGGCTGGGAGTTTCTCCCACTACCTCAACCCCCACAGGTGTTTTCAATCAGAGATTTAAGGCTTTATTTCCCCATGCTGGAACCCTGGGTTGCATGGTCTGCCTTGCTCCCCAATGGTTCCTCTTGGTTTATCTGCACTTGAATGTGGGATCACCCACTCCACAATCTGCCACCTCACTGGATCCTCCAGCCACCTCCTTGCATCCAGTCCTCTCTGCCCCTCCTACCAGGCTGGATGAATGTTTCTTCTTTGACTCTGTGGTTGTCAGAAATCCATAGAGTCAATTTTCTGTCAGTTCTGGTTGTTTTTTGTTTTTAAATTGTTGTTGTCCTTCTTTTGGTTGTGCGAGGAAGCACAGTGTGTCTACCTACACCTCCATCTTGGCTGGAAGTCCCTGGCTTGTAGTTTTTCTGTTGAGAAATCATTTGATAGCCTTATTAGAGATCCCTTGTATGTTACTTCCAGTTTCTCCCTTGCTGCCTTTAAGATTCTCTCTTTGTCTTCAAATTTTGCTATTTTTATTATGATGTGTCTTGGAGTGGGCTTCTTTGGGTTCATTTTGATCGGGACCCTCTGTGCTTCCTCAACTTGCATGATTTCTCCCCTCACCAAGTTAGGGAAGTTTCTGTCATTACTTTTTCAAACAGGTTTTTTATCCCATGCTCCTTTTCTTTTTCTCTTAGTATCCCTATGATGCAAATATTATTACATTTCATGTTGACTTGCAGCTCCCTTAAAATATCTTTATTTTTTAGTCTTTTTTCATTTTGCTGCTCTGTCTGGGTGTTTTGGTTTTTTTTTTGTACTTTCTCCTCCAACTCACTGATTTGGTTCTCTGCTTCATCTAGCCTGCCTTTAATTCCTTCTAGTGTATTCTTCACTTCAGATATTGTATTCTTTATTTAATCCTGGCTCTTATTCATAGTTTCTATGTACTTTTTTCATGCTGATGTAGCTCTCACTAAGTTCCTAGTAGCTCCCATAGAATTCCTTATAGTTCTCACTGAGCTGCTTAAGTATCCTTATAACATTATTTTGAATTCTATGTCTGATAGATTGCTTGTCTCAATTTCATTTAACACTCTTTCTGGGATTCCTCCTTTCCTTTCAATTGGGAGTTGTTTCTTTGTCTCCCCATTTTAGGTGACTCTTTTTGTTTGTTACTTGTCAGAAGAGCAGCCAAGACTCTGTGCTGGGGGCACAAGCAAGTGGGCTCAGCTTCCACCTACTTGGCCTCCATTTTCCCCTCATAATGGGTGATTTATGAGCACACCTGCCCATACTGCACTGAGTGTTCAGCAGTTTTTTTTTTAACCAAAAATAGCGTTATCCCTATGCCCCACCCTACCTATTCACTTGATCTTGCCTTGAGTGAATTTATTTTTTGTTTCCCTGGATGAAAAAGGTCCTTAAAGGGAAAATGGTTTGCCAGTGTGGAAGAGTGAAACAAAAAATGGCAGAAGTGCTAAAAGGCATCAAAATCAATGAGTTCAAAAACTGTTTGGAGCAATGGAAAAATGTCTTGATAGGTATATTGCATCAAATGGAGAGTATTTCGAAGGTGACTAAAGTTTAAACATGTAAGAATAAATACACATTTTTTAAATAAATAAATTCCATTTTGGGGGGTGTCTCCACTTGTATAGCATAGCCTTTATGCTATGTCTGATAAGCCCTTAACAATGACAACTACTATCATCATCATCTTACAAAGCACTTTACACTCATGTTCAGGTTGCATTCAGAAACTCTGATAGTTGACTGTGTAACTTAGTGTAAATTGTATTACAGCTATACTCAATTCAATGTTGGTTCATGGTAGAGACTGGACCCTCAGTGGCTTCTCAGAGTTAGAAGAGCCCACAAAGAAGTGAGGATCAGATACTCAAGATCAGGAACAGGAAGGTGCATGCATATGTTATCCAGAGTGTAGAATAATGGGTAAGCTGGGGACTGTGGAGACCTGGGGAGTATATGCTAGACCTAAGGACAGTGGCTCCTCAACTCTAGCTGGTTTTTGCCATGCCGAAATCTGGGCACAGGGATTCTAGCTCTTCTGATTGTTTATGAGAGACAGAAATCCAGATTTTAAGGTGAAATTTTACAGATTTAAAAATATTACAAGCCAATAACTGTGTCTGTAGGCTGTATTAAATCTGTTAGCTGTCAGTGTGGCACACTCTTCTCTAAAGTTAGAATCTCCTCTATGGCCCTCCTGCCCTGTGGTCATTCAGAGAAACCCCATGAGATGGTCTGATTGCCCTTTCTAAGTCCTACTTCTGTGGCAGGGTGACAAGTTCCTGAAGTCACAAATCTGGACCAGGGTCAATAGGGCTGTGACTATAAGTACCTGCTATTGCTAACCTGCTGCTTCAACAATAATTGGATTGGACACTGATTCTTTCCCTCCAGCCAACATCACCCACCTCAGATCTGAACTCGTGTTAGAGCAATTGAGGGAGTTAGTTTTCCTTTATTTTTTTTTTTTACAACCTTGCTGCTGAGGTGTAACCTCATAAAACCTGCAGAAAACAGGAGTCAACTTGAATCAGCAAACCAGGGGCAATGCTGAAATGTAAATGCAGGACAAGCCCCACAGATATGCAACCTGTGCAGTTGCACAGGGCCCTGCACACAGAAGGGTCTCATACCTGGTTTAATGCTCTACTGTTGCTATCTTGATAACCTATGTTTTCATTTTGCACTGGACCCCATAAATTACGTAGTCACTCTACATAAATGTGATCAGAGTTGGAAGCAGACCACATAAGAGGAATTCTTTTGTTGTTGTTGTTTGGAACTTTCTACGACTTGATGAATTTACACTTTTATGTGAGTTGAGGTAATGCCCATCGAAACCAGGGAGCAGGAAAATGCTTTCTTGACCCTTATAAAAATGGGGATGTTCTCCCATGCTTTATAGTTAGTGCAGAGGGTGGGAAAAGAGTTAATCTTCTGCGATGTGACTACCTTCCAGGGCTTTTCTTTCTTGTCTCATGTACTGGATCAGCACTAGCTGTTAGGCAAAGTAGATGCAGGTGGGCATGAAATTAATTGTGAGGATAGCTGTTGTGTTAGCATTAAAAGAATCTGGAGAATAGACAACATCCCATGGGTAGGAGAGCAAGAGACTCAAGCTTTTTCCTGATAAGTTTTAGGTCATCAAAACTCTGGAATTGCTGAGGAATGGGTGTGTACTGAGCATTAGAACAATTTCACTGATCTCACTTTAGTTGGTGCTACAAGATCAAAACACAGGGCACTGAAAAGCTACTAAAGGGTCCTCATTGAACCTCTGCCAGAGATTTGCTAATGCTGGAACCATAATTAATTCCATTGCTATTGCTCCCTTATTTATTATACATATGGTTTATTGCAGAGATTCAATTGTGGGACTTTGGGTACAGAGGGAAAGTCTAATAGAGCAAGCCTTAAAAATGAAGGCTTTGTCTTTGCACTTTGGCTTTAGCCTTTGAACAAAGGACTTGGGGACTGGAGCTATGGAACTTGATCTTAGTGAGGGAGGAAGCAGAACTTGAGGGAATCTATTGTACTAAAGTCCTCCCCAAATCACAGAGAGTTGTGGATTAAGAAATTGCTTTGTGAACTTGGCAAACTAGATAGGATGGCCAACTAATAATGACTAGAACAACCCATCAATCTAGGGCTCTATCAATACAAACAAGCATTATCCTGAATAATCACCCCTCCCCTCTGCAAACTCAAACACCTAGATTATTGGGACTAGAATTACATTTACTATATAAATGAATTTGGTGAAAATTGACATCTTTACTGTAGTGAATTATCCTACCCAGGAACACAGGATGTTTCTCAGCTTATTTAATTCTAATTTTTATGTCATTTAGTGAAAATTTATGGTCATTTTTCTTTAGTCCTTCATATTTCTTGTTAACTTTGCCTCTGGATATTTCATATTTTTAATGCTATTTTGAATGTCATTTTTTTAATTGTAGTATTTTCAAACTAGTTAATTAGTTCTTACTGGTATATTAAAAACATTATGTATATATATATGTTTATATTTACTAATCAATTCTCTTATGTTTTATATATTTATTTGGTAATTAATCATGTAATATGCTTTATGTTGCATAAATTCTGCAAGTACCTTCTCCAATGTCAGTGGCAGAAATCACTAATTGATCATTTCACTGAGCCTGGGTGTGGTAAATCCTTCTCAATCTGCACTCTGTTGGGATACAACTCTCTATGAGTTTGTGACGCTTCTGCACATCTTTTGAGCAAGACACTCTCTGTCTGTTGTTCTGAACTGTCTTTTCAAGGTTGTTTGTACAGCAGACAACATTGGAAGACAGAGACAGTATGTCCCGTGTGAGTAAAGGGAAAGTATGCTAATAAGGATGAAAGATTCAGATTCATTCAGCTCAGAGATCTTCTGCAACATGTTATTGCATATGTTTCTGTCCTTTGTGTCTCTTCACATCACCTGGTGGGAATTCAGATTTAGAGAACTGGCCCCAAAATGCTGATACTCTAGCTTGCTATTGATATGAGTAATAAATAGTCTTTTATCTCTGACCTAAGAGTCTTGTGTCTTCTACCAGCATCTATGAAACTGTGTCAAGCTAACTTGTTAGCTTATAAGTAGGGTAAACTCTCAGACCTTCTCATTTCTTAACAAGAGGGTGAGGATGGGATACTGAAAGAAACATAGCTTCTTGGAAGAGGAAAAGTAAGGGCCTTATGGGCTTAATAATGGGGTCTGAAGAAAGTCTATAAAATTTGTAGCAAACATGTTTATTAAACTGTATGGTCAATGGGACAATAAATAAATAGTTCTAATTATTTAGGAGAAATTGGGGAAGTGGTCACAGACTAAGTACCAGGAAATAAGTTCAAAGATAGCAGCCTGAATGGTGCCTGACTATTGGCTAATTCTCCCCCCAAGACTTTGTCACAAATCCAACAGTCAGACTCAAGTCCACCCCATTTTAATAGCTAGTATTAAGATTTATTATGAGAGGGAGGGAGTTTGTATTCCTTTCAGACAATAATTATGGAGGCCTACAATGAGCATGAAAGGAGGGAAATGTGTGACTGCTCTTGGCAGAAATCATTAAAACTTTGGCCACTTGGGAGATAAGAGCTCATGTGTATTAGGGAGAATGGCACTAGCTGAGGCTCATGGCTCAACCTCCCCTGCAGTCTATTATGTCAAACTTAGATCTAGTGGAGACAAGAGTGAAAAATCTTGGAAGTGTTTTTTAATAAAAAGATAAATTAATTAATTAATTATGCAGTGGGTTCTGACTACTATCGGGGAGCTTTGGCCATCTTAGGGAGATTTCCCTGAGAAAGACAAGCTGCTGTGGGATGCTACAGTTGAGACATTGACTAGCATTTGGGTTCTCACTGCCCTAAATTGGGTTTACAATGCTAATGAAGATGATCTGCTTGAGAATGAGAAAGTGAACCAGAGAAATTTAAATTTTTCCAGCCCCACCACCCTAAAAAAAGTGTTCTAGCCCCTTTGTTGAAACTGGGCAAGGTCTTAAGGAATGTTATCTCGATAATGGTGTTGCACAGGGATCAACAAACATTTTTTTGTGTAAAGAGTCAGGTAGTAAGTATTTTAGGTTTTGTGGGCTATGCTGTATGCTGTCTCTACTGCAGCTGCTTTACTCTGCCACTACCACACAAAAACAGCCACAGGCAATATGTAAATGAATGGACATAACTTTGTTCCAATAAATTCTTATTTACAAAAGCAGGCAGCAAGCTGGATTTGATCCATAGCAGTTTGCTGACCCCTAGTATAGCAGATGTTCGGATGAAGGCGACATCCTTAAAGAAGGTTGCTACTGTGCAAGTCAAGTCAGTTTGCAAGAGAGGCCAAACCCTGGCGCTGTGGCCAAAAAGCAATGTGGAAAAGCAGCTGCTAAGTGAAGGGGTTCCCAATACTGAGATAAATGGCATCAGCCATGATGATCTTGCTGCCTGGCACAGAGTGCTGGGTGGGCAGAAAATATTGAAAGTTCATTTGGTTGAACCATGAGCTGCTGCCATGATGCTCAAAATCAAGTAAGCGAGAAACCTTGTTTAATGGAGTGGAGCCATTCCATCCTTCCATAGTCTCTGATCCCCTCTCTCTACATATACTGACCTCAGCTACTTAAGGAAAAAGATGATTCAAGGGAGGGCCAAAGTCTCTCTGTCTTCAAGAGGTATCCAAGGTCGTATATACACCCTCTAAGCATGCTAGAGAATATGAGTGCCCAGGTCACTAGCCTACTCAGACCTGTCAGAGGAAAAGGAACTCAGTTCAACTAGTGTATCTATTACACAGACTAATGACACTTGGTATATTGTTGTTGTCAACTTCCTTTTTCATACCACTGATATCTGAGGACTAAGATCAGCTCACATTAACATGGCAAAGTCTCAGGAATGGGTTAGTAGTATTCCCTCAGGTGTACCTAAACCTCTTGTGCCATTTACTACCAGAATTTAGTGAGTATGCTTCTACCATTTCATGTCCACAGCTTTTACTATATGGATGATGTCCCACTGGTTGCTGTTATGGACTGAATTATGTTCCCTCAAAATTCATATGTGAAGCCTTATCCCTCAATGAGACTGTATTTGGAAAAAGGGCCTTTAAAGAGGTAATTAAGGTGAAATGAGGCATAAAGGTGGGACACTAATCCCATAGGATGGCTGCTATTAGGGTGTCCTTATGTAAAGATAAAGAAACACCACAGAAAAAAGATCACGCAAAGACTCAGTAAAAAAGGCAACTATCTACAGCCCAAGGAGAGAAACCTCAGAAGAAACCTGCCAACACCTTGTTCTTCTAACCTCTAGAACCCTGAGAAACACTTTTCTGTTGTTTAAGCCACCCAGTCTGTGGTGTTTTGTTATGCCAGCCCTTGTAGGCTAATGCAGTTGGCAAATTAGAAGTCTCAGACTCAAAGGCCCTGACTGAAGTGTTGTCACATCTCTGCCAGCAGAAGTGGCTGATGAACCTTGAAAAATTCAGGAATCTTCTCATAAAATAAAGATTCTTAGGATTATGTTGGTAGATTCACAACACTCAGCTTCTTTGTCAAGGAAAAAAAAAAGAAAAAATTGATGTCTCCTCTGCCTCCAGTATCAAAACGAAGGCCCTTATTGGACTCAGACACTTTTACCTTAAGGGTGGTCACAGACACTTGTAAATGTTTAAGGAAATATCACCAGCAGAGAATGTAGCCCTCAGATAATTGTGGTGATCTCTCCACAGGAAAGCTACCATAGGTCACTCAGGGGAACTTCCTAAAAGATAGCTGACTGGTTACTTATACACACCTTGCAGGCAGTTATCCCTATGATAGGTGTCATTCAATAGAAAAGATGGTACAAAACCTGTCCCTGAAGTTAGCTAAAGTGATTAAAGACATTACTTTGGCCCTAGAAGACATTCAGATTAGCCTCAACTTATTTGCCAGGGTTGGTATAGTTGGTAGAATTGCCTTAGTCTTCCTCCTTGTGGGCCAAGGTAAAGTCTGTGCAATCACCACCCTGCTAGGCTTGAATAAATATCTTGGGCTGGGTTGAAAGTTTGACACAAAAACTTAAGAAGAAACCATCTTGCTTTCTAAGGTGGACTCTGATGGTTTATAGGATACATTTATCTGTTTGGGTTTGTGATACTGGCCTTCATTAGATGCTGTAGGAGACAAGTGGAATGAATTTGATCTCAGCCTTATTTTGTCTGATTCATTGAAGTAGCCAACAGAATGGAGAAGATTTTCCAGAAGACAAGATGTTGTATAAATGAGAGATGGGTACTGTTCTCAAACAATCCTCCCTCTTGCACTTGGGCATGTCTCATGAGCAAGAGTCGCTCACTGCTTTTTGTTTTCAACAATTATTGTATAGTGACCAGTCTTGGTAGATGTAGTGTCTCCTTCCAAGCACAAGATAGGTTTGCTTACATTCTTGGAGATTAGAGAAGACAGTGTCTTTCTTTAGAGCAAAGAACAGACATGCTTAAATCTATTATAAGAGATTTGGGTTCTTTAAGCTCAGGGCTCTTCTTCTGTAGTACAATTTATCATATCTGCAGTGGTCACCTGGCTCTCTTCAGGTCACCTTGTGGAATTTGAGGCTTGGGAACTGGTGCAAAAATGCCAATACTTTGGCTACTGTTGCTGTGAATAATAAATGATCCTTCATCTCTCACCCAGGAGTCTCATGTTTTCTATTAACGTCCATAAAACTGTGGCAGCCTAACTTATTAACTTGCAAGAAAGATAAAAATCTCAGGCACTGTTCAGATCTTGACACACTCCAAGCAGCCACTACCAAGCAGAGTTGGCATGTGAGATGAAACCAATTTTCTCTCCTCAGCCCAGAGAGTGCGAAGAGGGCAGTGGGCATGTCATAGATCAGAAAAGGCTCTAGCAGGTCAACAGCAGTGGAGGAGGAGAGGAGAGCATAGGAACATGGCCATACTATAAAGCCTATGATAGATCACTCTGTCCTGGGCATGTCACAGAAAAGTTTTCACTTAATATGAAACAGGATTCAGCCCTGACTTCTTCCAGCTTTATTTAATAGAGTAGTTTTGTTTGACCCATCTTCAATCTTGTTAGGGACAGGCCAGGCTGCCAGGAGGGGATTCAGGAAAACACATATCCTTCTAACTCTTGCTTTTTGTCCTTTCCTCCTTCTCAGGTGCCCCCTTTCCATAATGAAAATCTGTTTGCATGGAAGAACCCATTAACAGTCAATTACACTGATTTACATTGTTGAAGTGTTATAGATCTTAGAGAACATTTTTTTTGAACCTTAGATGTATTTTTGGAAGAGATGACTCTTCCACATGGAACATATGTAAAGAGATATTAGGATGGATTTTCTGGTGCCCTTGGCATGGTGCCACGCCAGCAGTAACTCTACTCTATCTATCTGCCTGATAGTGGTGCTGATGGCTCTGGCTCCTTGGTGCACTTCCCTGCCATAAACCATCCTTAGTCTCCTAAAATAAAGTTGCATTAACCTAAAACTGTAAAGAAAATAAATCTAGGTTTATTTTAGTTCTTTGCAAATCTCCATCAACTGGGAAACCTCGGAACTTAATTTTCATGCTAAGGGGCTCTTTTCAGAAACTTAAGGAACATCTGAAGGGAGACAGATATTTAAAGAGATTTTCATGCCAATTAAGTTGGCTCATTTTTAAGAAATGGGAATTATTATCTCAGTGATGAATTAAGATTGCTAAAGGTGGACTAGAACACAAATGATCCCATAAATTCTTCTCCTCTGGTTTAGAATGGGCAAAAGGGCAGAGGTTATTAAAGTGAATGAGGTTGTTGCCTTTTACAGGTCTATGGCACCCTTTCATTTTGCGGCAGTAGGTAAGAGAGAGGAGAAGAGATCCTCATTGCCTTCACATTTGGATCATACAGTGCATTCCCTAATATAATATGAAATATCACCCTAACAAATTTAGTCTTAAACACGATGCTTATTAGAGTAATGAACAGAGTGCCCAGAAGTCCAGGACAGCTCCTGCTGGTGACATCAGAAACCATCCAGGGAAAGAAGTTATCATACAATGCTTCATCTCAAAGGATTTAACAGCTCTGAAAGACATGAGGAAGACATGAGTTTATAGCTTAGTAAAAAATACCTCTGAACCTACTTATGTTTGATTGTGGAGAAAAAAATATTGTCTTTCGGTCCCTAAGAGCTCTCAAACCTTTTGGCTTGAAGTGATGGATCCTGGAACAACCCAGGGATTGAATCTAGCTCAACGAGACCCTTCGATCACATAGTACCTGGCACAGCACCTGAGGGATAGGCTTGTGAGGATTCAGTTCCTACTCCTGTCTCCTGCCCTGGAGGAACATTTCAGGAAGCGCTGCTCCCCCACAGTGACTGTTCAGGAGTCACGCTCCAATGGGCAGTCTTTCCCTCGTTTTCTTGAGATTCATGGATTTCTTGGCAAGGGTGCCCATGTATCCTTTACCTACTAGCAGAACTGATTTTGTTCAGGTGTCCAGCTGTCAGGTGCTTGGCCTCTCCAGGGTCCCAAGAGGTAAGTCTCTATTAGTGCACGTCAACCATATTAACTGTGTTCTGTTTGTCAGTGGTTGTTTTGGGAATAAATATGTACTGGAATTCTGGCCAATGAGATAGACATGAAGTGTGTGTGTGTGTGTGTGTGTGTGTGTGTGTGTGTTTGTGATTTGGGGGGTGCTTCTGGGAATATTTTTCTTACTCTTAAAAAGAGACACAAGAAAAGGATGTTCTTTGTACACCTTTGGTCATTGTTGAGTGAGGACACTATGGTTGGAGCTGCTACAGCCACCATGCCACCATGGGTTCAAGCCTGAAGACAAAGGGCAACATGTTGAGGATGGATTCCTGGTGACATAATTGAACCAATGAATTAAGCTAAATATGCCCCTATTCCAAACTTCCCATTATGTGCAATAAGTTCCTTTATTTAAGTTAATCTTATGTATTCAAAAGCCTGTTTGAGTTGTGTTCTATTACATTCGACTGACAGGATTCAAACTGGCATGCAGTCGCCATCTTTGCCTGCCCTTTCCTCCTGGCTTTACACTCTTTTACAAAGACTTATTATTTCTTAATTAACAGTTGACACGTGCAAGCTCAGGCATCCACAGAGATCCCACAACTGTTATTCCCTTGCAATCTGCATCACCAGGACACACTGGAACAGGGATTCTCCAAACTTTCTGGGAAATCTCCTTGATGGCTCAGAAAGAAACCTGTAAAATGGCAATGTGATAAATGCCAGGGTCACTCTTCCTTTAGAGTAGAGCAGGATATTCATGAAACTTCAGAGAAATGGCAAGGAGCAGAGCACCTCATGGTGGCCTGTTACTGTTTGGTGACCTGGTCTGTCCCCTGACTGGGGGCACAGTGTCTCATGCCACAGGATTCTGCTTGCCTGGGAGAGGGGAGTTCAATCACTATAAGGATGGGAAGACATCAAGAATTTTCATTTCCTAGAGATTTTTGCTTTTTCTTTCCCAAACTGAAAAAAAAAGAAAAACAGAAATAGACCCCCACATATTTCTGAATTTCTTTTCTTCCCTAGCCCTCACATCTCTAAATATATCAAACATGATAATTTTATGAGCAACCAAGTTATACATAATACATTTTATGTTCTTAAATGTATCAAGTGATTTTAGATCTTCACAGGATGCTAAAAAACAAGAACAGACAGTGCTTAATTTGTAAATTAATTTGGGAGGATAACTTTTTTTTTAAAGTGCGTTGCTTGAACTTGGAATGCTTTTCTTGTAGAAACAGTAGTGGTTGAGTTCCAAGTCTGGACCATAAAAGCCCACATATTCCACAATGTTCTGCAGTCTCGTCATGTACTAACCATACTAATACAGTTAACACTTGCTAAGTCCCTCCTATGTGCTTCAGTCATTACTCCATCTTTATACATATTATCTCAAGGATTTAATTCTCACAACTCTGTGTCAAAGGGAACCAAAGCTTAGGTAGGTTAAATTATTTGCTCAAGGACACACAGCATGTACATGGTAAAATCAGGGCTCTGTGGTCTCTCTGGCTCCAGAATTGGTTGTTTTCACACTCACTCTGCCCTCCTGATGGATCTCAATCACTGTCTGAATCAACATTTCTACAAAAAAATGTGTTCCAAATTCTAATTGCAATGCCAAGAACACATCTTAGCTCTGGCAGCTAAAGCCTCCTTTGCCCTTCCAATTTCCCCAATAGGAGAGAGAGAGAAGAGAGAGAGAAAAGAGAGAGAAGAGAGAGAGATGAGAAAATCAGAATCAGTGTGATAGTTTGGCCTGGCATGAAAGCCTCATACTGTCATTTGCCAGATAGCTTGTCTCCCTCTCTGGTCTTGCCCAACCCCTGGCTCCCCCAGCTGTCATCTGGTAGCTGAGCTAGTGATGATGCACATGCTCCTCAAATATTTCTCTTGCTTTTATCCCCTGTTTACAGTCTGACCACTGACACAGGTTTGATAAAAGGGCTTGGTGGTTATTCAAATCCCAGCTTGGGCCAGAACTTTGTAAGCATTCAATAAAACATGACTTGAAGACAAATAGTGTGATCCACCCTCCACCAACTCTACCCCACAATTGGTTTCTCAACCTGTGTGGACCATCATAACCTTCTTTATGTTTCATTTCTTGTTTCTAGAGTTGCCATTCCTCTTTCCTCTAGGTTAATCTCTTTCCCTAATGTTTCTGAAACTGTTGGGACTTTTAAAACATCAGCCAAGCTGTCTGAAAGTCTCCAGTGTGCCTGCAGCTCACCTAATATACTATCAAAATCTTTCAGTCAAGTTTTGTAGTGTCTCTTGATAGCAAGTTCCAGTTCACCCCTTTTCTTTAAAAGCGAGTCCTAATTTCTCCTGCTATCCTGTAACTGTCTCCTTATGTATCCTTTCCTATTAGGAAGACCTTAAACTACCCTTCTTGTCTGTGGTTATTATTAATATTACACTGAAGTAAGTTAGTTTGTAGAATATTCTGGACCTGGCTCTCTGCTCCTTTTCCTTTTGTTCCCTGAATTCTTCCTGTAATTCCTCTGTTTTTTTGTACTCCTTCCCAAAGGGAAAAACCAGCACAATGCCTAGACCAAGGGAGAGCTGTTGCTGCTGACCGACTAAGAGGAGGTACTCCCATTCTCTGTGGACTCCCATTCTCCTTTTTTCACAGATAATTGGGAGTTGGCTTTATAGAGTGGAAATGCATGAAAAAAAAAAGTAGAAAGACATTCATTACCAACATAACTGATACCAGAAATATGCACAATCTAATGAGTGCTTGGCTAAGAAATTATCCAGGATTTTTAGGAAATAAAGAATGGTTTAAAATTATCACCAGTATGAGTGAAAAGTGTTCCTTTGGAAGCTGAGCATCCATGGTTTCCAAAGACCTTCACTGCCATTAGTTGATTAATTCATTAACACCTTGTAGAGCACAGGATATTGACTCCATATGGCACTGAGCAGGCGGTTTGATTTCTTTAGAAAATTTCTCTTATACAAAAGCACAGAAATAGTATATAATTAAGCTCTAAGCTGCCTCATTGTGATCTTTTATTGATCAAGGTAGAGATTTGAGAGGAGGACGGCTTCAGGCAGTCACTCTAACCAGACTTTATTTGCCCCAGGATGACATGTTACTGTGAGATGCTTCGTCCTATTATAAAGCCTTTAAGGAAGAAAACAAGCCCACAACGTGTTTATGGCTTGAGTTACTTTTGTCAGAGGTTAATCGCCCCTATCTTGAAGACTGCAGCATTTTCTGGTGGGCTCCCAAGGGGCCAGAGGAAGTGAGATGACAAGTGTGCTGCCTGCTGCCTTCTGAGTCCTGGCTTCATTAAGCTGGGTAGTAATGCCTCTTCTTTTTTTCTAGTACAGCTATTAGGACAATGACTTATGATGGTGTGTGGCTCAGTGAGACCTCCAGGGACTGAAGGTGGGGGCATGAGTGGAAGGGCTGAGCTTGGATCAATGACAGAGAAAGTGGTCTGACCTACTCTGCTGGGTGGGATGTTTGCTGCCTCCCTCCCAGGGTACTGTATGGCCCCTGGCTCCTGTCCCCTGTTCTCCAGCCAGCCAACTGCCCTTTTCCCCCAAGTTCTCCAGACGAATCCAGGTAGGAGGGAGGGATCAACAGCTGAGTCAGTGTCCCCAATTTTCCCCCTCTCTTGTCTTGACACAGTTCCTTTCACTCCCATGTATTCCTCAGGTACTACCATCTTTCTCTCCTCTTGTCAGCAGAGCTCCTTGAAGGAATTATCTACACCCATGATCTCTACCTCTGTCTATCTCTACCTCCCCTCTCATTTCCTGGGCACCTCCCATCTGGACTTTCCTGCCTCCCTGTAGCTTCCCCTGGGTGACACAGCTCACCTCATAACTGCTAGGGTTAATTCAATCAGCAGTCACATGACAGAAAGTCCCTGCCAGGCTTGGGAAATTGTCCATAACTCCCTCTTTAGCATATTTTCTTTTGGCTTTTGTGACAACTCTTGATAGTGTTTTTCTAAGTAGTCCTTGTGGCAGTCATGAAGACACAATGAGCAGATCCCCTCTGAATGAGACTTAATTGAGCCTTCCTCAGGATTCCCCACATCTTTGGGAGAAAGTTTCACTCATCTTGGGTGGCCCTGGCCAGTGATTGAGTAAGGAGGTAGTGGAGGGACCAGCCGCTTCCCTCCCATGTGGGACTCAGTAACAAGAATCTTTCCTCTGGAGCTCCCTGCTGGTGGTACTTGGTCAGGTCGGCTTCTGACTGATGACTACTGCCCAGTCCTGCCTCTTTCTTCTTCCTTTCACCATTGTTGCTCCCAGGGACCATTTGCTCTGTCTCAGTGTTTGTTTCCTGGATAAGACAAATGGAACATTCCTTATAGCCCTTTGTTGCCATTACTTTTTGCCATCTTCTTCAATGATGGTGTTTCAAAGGCACTGTTCTAGGCCCTCTTGCCTTCTCAGTTTACACCTTGTTTGGTCATTGTTTTATTCTCCTCTATGTCTTTCACATTCCCCTCACACTAGAGAAAAAACCTAAGTCTCTCTCTCACATCATCTCTCTCCCCAGTCTTCAAGTCTTTGTGTCTCTGACTTGCAGATACATTCATTTGGATCTCTTGCAGGCACCTCAAACTTAACACATGTATAAAGAAGAGCTTATTAAGCCCAAACCCTTATCCCCAGGCTCCCCAAAATTGTTCTTTTACATTTTCTGTCTAGGGAGTGGTACCTAACTGTGGATTAAATCTCTGTGCCAGAGACCTTGGTTCTGTTATCCTCACCTGAGGGCATTTTTTTCATTGATTTTCAGAGAGAGAGAGAGGTGGGGGTGGCGGGGAGAGAGGGAGAGAGGCAGAGAGAGAGAGAGAGAGAGAGAGAGAGAGAGAGAGAGAGAGAGAGAGAATGAGAAACATTGATTGATTGCTTTCTTGTATGTGCCCCAAGCAGGGATTGAACACTCAACCTGGGTATGTGCCCTGATTGGGAATCAAACCTGCGATCACTTGGTATACAGGAAGACACTTCAACCAGCTGAGCCACACAGACCAGGGAAGAAACTCTGGCTCTGTTCTTCATTCCTCTGTTGCCACTCACAGCAAATCTCCAGACCCCAGGACCTCTTATATGACCACTGACTCTGTTATTGCTGGAGCTGCTTTTGTTCTGACCTGAATCACTGCAATCACCTGCTAATTAATCTTTCTGTCTCTAGTCCCATCACATTTGATCCATCCTTGAATCCGTGGTCATAGTCATCTCAAAATACAAATCTGGTATCCTTCCCCTAATCAACCCTTTTAATAGCTTTCCCTTCACCCCTCAAATCCAAACATCTCAAAATGGGGAAGAGGACCTCCAAGAGCAATTCCTAGAATATCAGCATCAGCATTAGCACCAGCTGGGAACTTAAGAGAACCATGAATTCTCAGACCCCAGCCTATATGCACTGAATCAGAAGCTCTGTCAGGGAGGTTGCTGCTGCAGCCTCACCTTCCCAGACTGTTGAACAAGCTCTCCAGGCAATGCATGCTAAAGTGTGAGTATCACTGGCTTAGGAAGCCACCTGCACTTCTAGCTCCCTCATTAGTCCCACCCATATATCCCCCACCCTGCTCTGATCACATCGAGCAACTTGCCTGCTCAGTAACGGACTCCCTCTGCTAATTCCTGATGCCTCCTCAAGAACTGGTGCATGCATCACCTCCTGCAGGAAGCCTTCCCTGACACCTGTCTAGTGAGTTAAGCGCCGCTCTTGTGTGTTCTCAGTCTCCCATGCTTCACTCTATCACTGCCCTTATCTCACTGTGTTATAATTGCCTTTTTACCAGGCTGCAACTCCCACTAGACTGTGAGCTTGTTCAGAAGAGAGATTGTCTTTCATCTCTGACTCCCTGAGGCCTGGCTCACTGCCATGCCAAGCCCAGAGAAGAGGCTCAGTAATGACGTCCTGGTGGAGTATCAAGCCTCTGCCTTTGCTGGGGTTTCTGGCCTACAGTGACATTGTCAGCTGCCTGCAGCAGGTAATTCTGCCTCCTCATCTGCCTCTGGACATCTACTAGAGTAGTGGGACCAGAGTTTGATTTCATCCTGCTTGTTTCAGTTTAGCCCGGGGGAGCTGGATATGGGCATGTGCTAATTGGATGACGGTATTGGGTCTGACTGGCTTTGTAAATGTATACACAGGCAGTGAGCAGAGCACAGTTCAAACAGAACCATCTGGAAAATGCTTTGATTCTCCTGGCTAAGCAGTCTGATCCTGCATTCCTGGGAACTTGGCATAACTCGGCCAGGCCGTTATTGGTGGGAGGGATTTGAAATCATGTCTGCAGTGGAGGTTGCTGTTGCTGCTTCATCTTCACAGACTGTTTAACCCTGCAAGGCCTCAATTTGTCCATCTTTGCAGTGGACATCATCCACCAAGTGCTCCAGGCGCAAGCCTTTCTGAATAAATCATTCCCTCAATGGCTCTGATCGCAAAGCAAGGAATGTTAGGCATGCAGCTTGAAATGCATCAAAACACAGGGAGAGGGAACCTAGGACCCCAAAGGAAGAACCGTCCAGGGTGCAGATATTGATAAAAAACAGAGCAGAGAATGGTTACCTCCTGGTCTGAAAAGAGAGATGCTTCTCTCCCTGCCCTCCTGTGTTGGAAGCTCTCACCAATTCCAGTCTCAGATGCATTAAGAAGAGGAGGTCCAGGAGGCAGACTGGGAAGGTTTAGGCTTGATGGAGCAGCTTCGTGAATGTTGATGCTTTGTGAGACAGAATGCGTTACACCTATGCTGGTCAAAGGGATAGCTGTTAGTCACCTCTTGACCAAATGCATCAGTTTAAGGCACTGGTCCTTTATCTGTTTTGGCAGATCAGAAACCCTTTTGAGAATCCAAGAAAATGATTGTTGTTCTCACCTGAAAAAGGAGCAGTTCCCATAGGTGTGTATTTTTTGGTCTCATTTTGGGTTGTTGGTAGAGTCCTGGAGGTATACCCATTAACTATAGGAGCCTATGGACTGCTCTTAGGGAATCCCTACTGTTAGTTGCCCCTGATGTTTGGTGCACCAAAGTTGTTTCCTCTATTGGCCTTGCTCCTGAATCCCTAGACAGAATTGCTCCCTTCTCAGTGCTCACATGGCACGTAGCCCGTGCTGCCCAGCCAAATGCAGCAGGTCACATAGCCTCAGTCTCTGAACTCAGGCTGGCCCTGGTTGCTGCCCTTGGTTCCTGTCCTGACTTCCCCTTTACACACGGTGTGACCCTGTGGACTGATTGATGGTCCATGCCAAGGTTCAGTTTCCTTTCTGAAGAAGTGAGCTTGAATATGGGATCTGCCCCTCACAACATATTGTGAGAATTCAATGAGAGCCTGGATGTCAGAGCCATACCCAGGGACTGGCATTGAGGGAAACTCAGGGGCAGGGCCTTTTGTACTCTGTCCCTGGTGCCTGACACAGAGTCTGCACACAGTTGGCATTCAATTACCATTGGTTAAAGAGAAGAAGGAATGACTAGGCTACAACAGAGATATGTTGCACCTATGTGAGTCAGCTAATTATGATCAGGCAGGTGGCAGTAAAAGGGGAGGTCTTGCCTTTAGCCTCCCTATCCTGCTTAGGCTTCTGGATTTCTGCTGAAGTTGAGGCTTCTGGATTTCTGCTGAAGTTGAAGAACTCTATCTAGAATCTGGTAAGTATGGATTAAATGAAATGTGAAAAGTGTAACATGGTGCAGAAGCCCTCGTTTTGGAGTCAGAACTGGGTCCAAATCTGGACTCAAACACTCATCTGACTTCGGGCAAACTTAATCACTCAGGGCCTCAGTTTCCTCAGAGGAAATGTGGGACTATTGATGCCTATCTTATTAGAGTCTTTGCAGAACAGATTAAGTCATGTATATAAAATGTTTATAGCACATAGAAGGTGCTGAAGAAGTGGGAACTGTAGTTGTTATTGTTAACAGTAGAAGACTGAACAAATGTGAAATCTGAATATCAGTGTGTCATTGTTCATTTTTGGGTTGGGGCCATCCTAGTCCCACACACAGAGGCCTGGGAACATGCCCAATACTGGACTGTAAGTTGAGACTGCTTGAGTTCAAATCCTGATTCTACCATTTGGGGCCAAAAATGATCTGTGACCTGGGTAGCCTTGGGCAAGTCAATTAACCTCTCTGAGCCCCAGTGTCTTCATCTGTGAAGTGAGACAATAATACTACCTATCCCATATTGTTGCATTTACTGTGAAGATCAAATAAAAGAATGTATGAGTTGCATTTAGTGCAATGCCCAGCACATCACAAGTACTCAGCAATGGTAGCTTTATTACTATTATTGTCTGATGGAGGGGAAGTGGGGGCTCCACACTTCAACCCTAGCTTAGTCTCTGAGATCACCAGTAGCTGAGGTCACTGTTAGCTTCTTGAGGAATTATTTTGTTCTATTTTTGTTTTCTAGCTGAGTTTGGACAATGTAAAGGCAGCTTGTAGGTAGCATGGGGTTGGCTGGGCCAAGAGCTAGACTGAGGTCCCCTATAGCCTCCAGGGGCCACACAGACCCGCTACAATTCTCATCAGCATGCTGCTTAGAGCTTATTCCGTTGCAGATGCTCCGTGTATATTTCCTGGACAACTGGCGTCTCCCCTCCCCAGTCCCTGGAGTCCCTGCCAGCTGAGGTTTCCAGGAATAAATGTACATGCTTCTAGGCAGGAGAAGTCCATCTTGGGCTACCTGAGTCTGAGCCCATGTGAACCCAATGCTTTATGCAACCCAGCACCTCCAGGAGAGCCCCCCAGGCCCAGGGAGGCTGCCGAGCTCCCTTCATATTCATCACTTGGAGCTGCACCTTTTTTTCTCCAGGCGGTGCAGGGATGTGTATCACCATGGAAACGCTAGAGGTGAAATCACTCAAGTGTTGGCAAGCAGAGTTTCTCTCTTGAGCTTGGAAAAATGGAGAGCAGGCTCACTGTGTCACAGAAAGGAAAGATGCCCTTAAAACAACCCGAACACTCTCACTTCCATTCGGGGACTTTCCCTTTAAATAAAAGCTGAACAATAAATGGAAGAGAAATGTTTTCAGTTTCTAGATTGGCTACCCCAGAGAGTCTACTTGGAAGGACATGCCCATCCTTTCTGGCTTTCCTAATCTGCTACATCTTATAGAGTGGATAATACATTTTGTCTGGAAAGAAATGGGGTGACATCTTGGAGTTGATATTTTAAATTGATGAAGCTAGAGACCAGAAGTGCAGACCCTTGTGCCTGTTGACCATTTCTGGCCCTTTGCCTGATTTTTGGACCCAGGATATGTTTTCTAAATGAGGATCTGACAGGTTCCTGGCAGCTAAGACTATGGAGAATGTGTTTGCCACTTGGGGTGGGGGGAGGGTCCAAGATAGCTGTACCCATACCTACCTCCAGGCTGCCCTGCCCTCAGACTATTTTGAGGGCTCTATGCCAGCTTCTGAGAGCTAATTTGGGCAGTAAGATGCCATATAACTCTAGTTACCCAGATTGGGGCAGGGGAAGAAAAGCAGGGTATGAGGAAAGTGCAGGGAGTTCTGGGAGATGGTGGGGCCTTAGGATAGCTCAGGGGAAACTTTGGCTAGCTGGCGGATTTGAGCATGCCCATGGCACTGTCAACTGGGATGTGGTTTTAGGAGCCTGGCACATTCTAAAGGATCTTTGAAAGGATTCTATAGAATAATAATTTATCATCTTTCTTGGATCATGGGTATTTTGGAGAATTTAATGAAAGTTCTGCATCCTCTCTCTTGAGAAAATATCCACACACATAGACATAGTGTTTTGTATACTACTTGGGAGGCCTCCAAGGAAAGTCAGCCCTTGCCTGGCAGGGTTGGATTAGGAGCTGCGGACTCTTCTTAGAGAGAGAGCTCTGGGCAGCCTTTCCTCCTGTGGCCTCAGCAAAGTGAGACTGATCTGAGCACTTTTCTCCTGAAGCTCAAATAAACTCTGAAACCTCAGAGGGGCCCTCTGTATGCCCTTAGTCATTTAAGTCTGAATAGTCCTACAAGTTCTTACCATTAATCTGAGTCATTGGGTGTTGGTCACTGTTATGTGGAACTTATTTGGTTCTTTGGAGGAAAGTGTGTCACCATCTAGCAAAGAAATCTGCAGGGCAAGAATGCACAGAAGGACAGGAAGGTGACTGCACCTGGAACAGATCAAGCTTTCCCTTACTGCCTCTTGCAGACTGCAACCCTGCTGATGGGGCTTAAAGAGGTTTTCAGAAGCACTGAGACAAAGGACGTCTCCTCCTCCTCTCCGTCTTTGTTTCTTCCCATCCTTTTCTGTATGTGGAACCACATCCAGTGGAGGGGGAAGGGGACGGACCATCCGCTTGACTGTCAGAGCTGATCACTGCTGACCTTATCAAAACACAGAATCAATACACTCTCCTCCCAGCAGGCCAGAAAAATCACAAGGAGTCTGAACTGAAGCAGTATGAAGCAGAAGCAGAAGACAAGCCTGTAAACTGTTAGGTCTCTGAGTCCTCCCATGCCCTTCCTCAGAGTAAGGTGAGATCAGTAACCTGCCTAGTATTCAGATGCAGGATGGGTTCCTGATGAGGGGAAAAATCCAAAGCAGGCTCTGTTCATCAAGTCCCCTTCTTAGCTGGCCTGCAGTCTGGTCTCAGAGTCACTTGCATTGACAGGGAGGCCTGTGAGGCTGAAGACCTTAGCCCTCCCCACCTTTCAGCAGGTTCCTGGGAAGGCCTTCTGCCAGCCTGGCCCTGGAGCTGAGGTCTCTAGACTTGAGCTGTGCCCTTGGAAAAGCCAAGCTATGTCACCGATTTAGTACTAAGTGGCCTTTACCATGTTATCACCTCTCTCCTCTCTTTCATTTCTTTGCTCTTCTCTATCTTTTCTCCAAACTTGTTTTCTTTTCCTTTTGCTTTTTACTTTGCCTCTTTTTTCAAGAGGGAGAAGAAATGAAGGAGAGAACTATTGTGGGTGGAAGGGAAGGGGAGTTAGATGAGGTCACCTGCTGCCTGGCAGAAGTGCCTGCCTTCCTGCCAAAGATGAGGTCATCCCCTGTGGCATGTTTTGCCTGGGGGTGAGGGGACCCCCCCAGAACATCAGAAGCCATTCCTGGTGGCAGTGGGAACTGAGCTCTTTTTGGCATGTCCTCCATCTCTTTTCTGACTTTCTCGGCCTTTCTAACAACAAACCAGTGTCTTGAGTGTATGCCCTCAAAACATCAACTCCCTAAACTTGTCTTGGTCTCCTATTTCTGGTCATTTCTGCCATCTCAGAGCTCATAGCAGTTGGACCCAGTGTGGTTTAGGTGCCCATATTTGGCAGGACCATCAGGCTTTACTATACTGTACACACTGTCCTGTAATTGCCCATCCAGTCTTTCTCCATTACTTGGCACTGAACTTCTTGAGGGCTCCTTTATCCTTGTGTTCCTAAAGCCTATCCCAGGAGACTGCATAGAGCAGAGCTCAGGGACTGGCATTTGTACTTCTCAGGAAGGCAAGGCTACTTGGACCAAGGCACACATTGACCTCACGTAGAGGTGCTGCAGCCAGCCCTTCTGTAGCCTCAGAGCTTCATTGTTGAACAAAAACACACACAGCAGAGCTGGCCACTGAACCAGTCTCCCTGCACTTAGGCACTGTTATGCCTTTGCATGCTTGGAGCCCTCTGACTGGAATGCATCCGACCCAGGTGGAATTAATTGCTCTTCTTTCTGAGTTCCCAGAGGATTTTGTGCTCAAGTTTTTTTATAGCTCTGATTGCATTGTGCTTTATGGATTGTTTGCATGGTTATCTCCTCCTACATAGGCATTCATCTGTCCGACGAATACTTGTCAGGCATCTTTGCCAGGTGTGGGGATGCATGAGCCCAGCACAGGCAGGGCTCTGGTCCTCATGGAGCCAGAGTGGGAGGGTGAATGGCCTAGACAATGCCAAGCACATGGAATGGAGGGTGTGGCATTCAGAAAGGCTGGGGGAGGGAAGGGGACATGAAAGCACATTAAGAGAGTTGATGTTTATTGCTATCATTCAGAATCTGGAACTGGGAAAGGAGAAAAATGAGCAGAAACAAGGAAATCTTGTGGGCTGAGGTGGGCTAGGAGAGGGGGTCCAGCAGGTTAGACTGTTGTAAGGACAGTGTTAATGAGGAGCCTGCCATCCTCAGGGCTCATCCAAAGATGTGGTTTCAATGTTCTGCCAGCTGTTTATACCTGGTATCACTGTGGACAGACACAAGTGTTGGGATGCCAGGGGTGGGGGACTGGTTATTAGAGGAGTGTGCAAGGAGCAGTAGTGGCAGATGGGTCCTGGTGCCAACTTTACTATTTGAGGGGAGTGTAATGTTTCTGATTTTTTAAAAATCACATGGGCAAATGGAGGGGAACTATTCCTGAGCAAACAATAAAACAGCAAGAATGAAGCATCACATGTCTGCATTTTCCCCTATAGGGAAGAAGATAGTAAGATGAGGGGCAGGTGGAAGTAGTACCTCTTGGGTCACCAGCATGCAGAGTCCATGCCTGTGGCTGGGTAGAGACAGCAGTGCCAGAGTGAGGCTTCCAGTTCCCTGTGTAGCTTAATATGCCACAGCAGCAGGCAAGGCCACCAGCGTGCCTGCTGTCAGGATTTCCTGCCAGAGTAGCCAGGAGCCAGACCCTTTGGAGCCAAGGAGCACTGGTGCCTGTCTTTTCTTCCCAGTGATCCCTTCCCACACAACTGGGCTACTCATACTGGGGCATCCTGGGAAATTCCCCATGCCCTAGAACCTCATCAACCTGTGGGCAGGAACCAGAAACGAACACGGCAGCACCAGCCACAGATGGTTACAGCTTCTAAATAAGCATTTCATTAGTTTGGAACCTGGGGAAAACATGGTTCAAGTTATAGGGAAAAATAAATGAGTGAGGAGAGCCTGATTTTAAATCCTGCTAGTTATGTTCAGCATGTCCGTAAAAATAAGAAGAGCTCTCTTTTTAAAGAGGGCCACTGTTAATTAGCTGCTGCACCCATTTGAGCACTTTGTCTAGTTATAACATGGTTATGCCATGCTGGGAAAGAAGCATACGGTTCCACATATCCTTTTTATGTCTACTCCTGTCATGCTGAAATTGGCTCTCTTACTCTGTAAATGTGCTTTATGTAGGAGCTGAATGGCAAGAGTGTTGTTCATGTTTATACTTGCTGTCTGCCCCTGGAAGTCCAATCCTTCCTCATTCCTCCTTCCTGAGGTTGGTGCTCAATCCATATTGGAGTGGACACCTGACTCCATTTCCATTTCCACAAGCTGTGCATTCTGTTTCTCTTTTCTTTCCCCACTAAGTAATGCCTGGGAGTGGTTTTGTGTCTTCTGCTTAACCCCTGACAGCTTGCAGTGAGTTCATCCTTCCATGGGAATAGCTGTGGTCTTGCTGCCCACTCCTCTGAGACTAGAAGGCTAATCTCCTCTTGTCTTCCCTGACAAGCTTGTCCACACCAGGGAGGCTTAGACTGTGATTCAGAAAGTCTTGTGAATGCCACTGTCACTAAGACATTTTAGCAGGTGACAGGGGATGTGTGGGGCACTTGAGTCCCAGAAGCACAACTGATAACTTTGACAAGCTCCGGTCTCCTCATCTGAAAAAGTGGACAAGAGGTTCTGCTATGGGGAGGAATGATGGTCTACAGAGCTCCTGGCCATCTTCTGCCTGCTTCTTTAGGAGATTATCAGGTTAGGCTTACATTAGGTGTGAGACCAAGTGACCTTTAAAAAAACCTTGAGAAAAGTCAGAAAACCTATTATTTTCAGGGTGATTCTGGGTGCAAAGGTTCCTGGTTTCTCAGACAATCTGGTTGGTTTGGATATTCTGAGATGCTGTTGGAGGAAACCCATGGATCCTCATTAGTATAATAGTTACTGCTTTTTGAGCACTTGCTGAGTATAAGCTCTGATCTAGCGGTTTGTGCTCTTTGTATCATTTAATCTTTATTGTGACTCTTTGAGGTAGATCTTATTATTTCCACTTGGTGGATAAAGAAACTGAGACCCAGGGAGGTTAATGATTACCCAAGGTTTCACAAGCTTTGATAAGTGTGAGAGTTAGGCTTTAACTGGTCTGTGACTTCCAGTTCTATTTTTCCATCATGTATCACTGTCCCTGTAGAAATCTAACAAACCAGGTCGAGCAATTCCCTAGGGCAGTGCTGCTCATTAGAAAGTTTTCTGCAGTGATGGAATAGTCCTATTCTGATCTGTCCAATATGATCATCATTAGCCACTTGAAATATGGCTAGTGTGACAGAACTGAGTTTTAAATTTTATTTACTTTTAATTTATCTAAATTTAAATAGCTCATGTAGGTAGTGGTTACCATATTGGACAGTGCAGTGCTAGAGCCTATATTTTTCTGATGCAAGTCCTCATGGAGACCTCAGGAGCTGGTAATCTATGGTTCTTACTCAAGCTCCTTTTACCCCACCCCACCCCCTGGCCACCACACTTAGTGGCTACCTTCCATAGTTCTATAGCAAACTGTATGTGGGATGCTACCTTCTGCTCGTAATGATGTGGCCAAGGCTCAGGGGGCTTTAGATGAACAAAAGATTAGAGGTTTTTCATCATAGTTTCTTTTTCTAGCTCCCCTTTAACTTTTGGTTTCTGATATTCATTCTAAAGTCTCCAGTTCTAAGCTCTACCTGTTCTTCTTCCTCCTCCACAGACCTCACTATTTTTCGTCCACCAGGATAGTTGGACACTCATTGTCCCATCAAGTGAGGCATTGGGGACCATGCCTTAGTTGTGGAGCTGTGATCCATTAGCCCTCTAGAAGTAGCTGGTGCTTGGGTACACAGGTTCTTTTCACATTTTTGGCAGTTTAAGGATCACATTTTTTTGGTCTTTAAAATATATTTTTTTCCTGATTTGAAAAGTAGTACGTGTTGATTACAGAAAATGTAAAAAATGTAGAATAAAATTAATAAAAACTGAGAGTCATACTAGTATTTAGGCAATATCACTTTTATAATTTAAGATTTTCCCTTCTAGGTACATGTATTTTAAATATAAGGAAAATACCATTTGTAATCTCAATTTTTACTTACCAATAAATCATGAATAGTGTGTCATCACATATACTTCAAAAGTGTGGTTTTAAGCAGGTATAAAGTATTTTCTTGTGTGAATATATTACAGCTTATTTAACCAATCTGTCAGTAAGACACTTGGATTATTCCCAATGTTTTGCTATTATAGATAAACACTAACAAGCATTCTGACAGCTGATTCAGATAATTCTTTGTGTATATCTATAATCAGTTTGTCAGAGCGGACTTCTAGAATGCATTTGAGAGGTCAAAGGATGTATGTGTTTTAAAGCTCCAGCAGGGTATTGCCAAAATTGTTTCTAGGAAGGTTTACCAACTTTAATTCCCATTCATTAAGTATGAGAGTGCCTGACTGTGATAAGATCAAGTAATCTGAGCACATGCCCAACACTCATATTCACTATTGTATTTTTTAAAATTAGAATTAGAAGGTGTTTCACTTATTATTGCTGTGTGACAACTTACACCCAAACTTAGTAACTTAACCACTTAATTTCATTCATAACTTTGTGGGCAGGAATTCAGGAAGGGTTTGGCAGTGTAGTTCTTTTATGGGGTCTAGATGTGGTTACTATCAGAACAAGAGGGGCTGGCATCATCTGAATCCTTAGTAAAGCTGGATATCCAAGGTGACTCATGCACATGGCTGCGTTTGGTAGCTCACTGTTGCCTGGGAGCTCAATGAGGGCTCTCAGCTAGGGTGTCCACATGCGATCTCTCCAGCATGGTGATCTCAGGGTAGCTGGACTCTTTACATGGAACCTGGCTTCCCCCAGAGTTAGTGTTCCAAGGGATCCTAGTAGAAGCAGCATGGCCTTTTCTCACCTAGTTTGGAAGTCATATAGCATCACTTCTACCATACTCTACTGATTGAAGCTGCAAATGTTTGTGCAGATTCAAGTGGAAAGGATATAGACTCCACTTTTTAATTGGAGAAATGTCCAAAGTTTGAGACCATTCTTAAAAACTGCTATAGAAGATACATTACATGTAAGCGTGGCCTGTGTAGTATTAGTGACATATTCACCATCAATGGTACTCAAGTTTCAAGGGACCTATGTCTAAAGACCATGCTGTGTATATATGATAGTTGTTAAGGGCTTTGTTTTGGGTTAGTGCATATATGAATATGAGCAAACAGGAGTAGTTTGGAGATTTATTAGTTAATGTGAACAATAGTCAAGAGTCCAGCATCTGGGATTAACTTCATTACTGAGCTGTGATTGGCTGGTGGCTGACTCCCAGTCATCTGTGACATCAGAATGGGGGTTTGGAGAGCTTGGTCAGGTAGGAAGATTCAGTTTTTAATGCTTCCCTTAGAGAGTAACCTGGGAGCCCAGTACAAGCCTAACATCTGTGAAGTGGTTAATTCATTGCACCCAAATGTCTACATTGTGAAGTCCCATCCTGAGGACTAGGGATGGGAAGAGCTAGAGGAATGAAAGGAGGTGCATCTGGCTTCCTGTTCTGACCACTGAATTTTAGTGAAAAAACTTGTTTTAGGTGCCTGAATATCAATGCCTGATTTGATTGACTTTGGGCAAGGCAGTAAGAAAAGTAGAAAACTCAGAGAGCCCTGGTAATTACATGTTATCATTGGTAACAATCTAGCTTGGGACATCCATGCTGTCTCATCACAATAAGCATCACCCTGGACTCAGTTGTCTGTATGTGCCTCGATCTAGCTTTGTTCCCAACTGGACAGATGGCTCAGCTTCCTCTCAAGGATCATGGGGCCAGAATCCTTTTCCCAAGATGGATGATTCTTTGTGATTCTTTGAGTTTATGTCCACACTTTCCTGCATATTTCCCTCTAGAGTCACCTAGGTATTGGTGTGGAATGGAACATCCAAATGTTCCATTTGAATCCTATGAATATCTTTACAACACACAGGGAAGTGTGGATCAGAATCTTCTGGGAACATTTTCAGAATACATATGGCTAGGTGCTACCCTGGACCTGGGGAATTAGATTTCTAAAGGGTGGGGAATAGAGTTTGATACATCTATTTTCAAATACTCCTCTGAAAATTATGATGCCACCTTTGCAAAGAGCCCTGTTTTACAAGGTGCTTTCACTTGTATCTGTCACCTGAGTTGATTCTTGCAAAAGGCAAGGCTGATGTTAGTACCCCTGTTTCACAGAAAAGAAATCTGAAGCACAGGGAGGTTAAGTGCCTAGTTTGTAAATCTCAGAGCTAAATTCGTACCAGAGATTTCTGACTCCTCTAGAAATCATTCAGTGAGTTCTTTTCTGTGAAGAACTCATGGCTACTCCTTTTGATATGGAATGCTGGGGCTATTGGTGGGGTGACTGGCAGATGTTTGGTTGGACTGTGTTGGTTTATGGGCCATAGGATCTGGGATAGGGAAGCTATGAAAACTGAACTGAGCACCTGCTGTGTACGGGGACATTGTTCTATCTGATTAGCTTGCAAATTTCAACTGAATTTGGGTTGTGAAGGTGACACCTCCTCTGGTGGGAATGCTGAGGCCATTAAGGATGCACAGCACATCTCCAGAAGCAACATCTTGGCTCTGCTCCTCCAAATATAGGTTGGAGACTAAAAAACCCCAACAAAACAAACCTTTATTTTACATTCAAAGTGCTGCTAGGAGAGGATGCCTGGCTTGAGGCTTGGAAGTGAATCTGGGCAGTGGTCAACTCTTAAAGGCTAGGATGCATCCTTCTGATAGAAAGTACAGTGGGCTATCTGGAGTAAAAGACTTTATGCTTAGCTAGCAGGAATAACAGATGCTAATTAACTATCCCCCAATCCTGCAACCCTTTGATGATAACAACACTATAACCTCTGCCCAGGAAGAGAGAAGTGAAGGTGAGAACTACATCATGTAAGAGTTAAAGAGACCTCAGAGACCCACTGGTCAGCTCCCATATTTATGGCATAAAAGCCAGTGTCTGAGAGAAGAGCCTTGTCTAAAGACTCTTGTCTGAAGTCACCCAGTGCAAAAGTGGGAACAATTGAATTAAATCCATGACTCCTCCTGTCCTGTTGGGCTGGTGCATCTGCCACCTGCAGTTCCTTGGAGCTCCAAATGCCTGAGACTGGGAGAGATGGTTACTCTTAACCCAATCATGCCATCCCCAGTATATGGGACCCAGAACTCAAAGCAGAATCAAGCATTTTCTCACTTCTAAGGGGCCAAGTTTTCACTTTTGATCATCTTTTTAATGCCATGCCATGCCTCTTCCTTTGGTGGGAGGATGAACTGTAAGGTAAAATAAGATAGCTCACAACTGGCCTGGTGAGCTTTGAGTGCTTATAGGAGTACCTGAACCACTTTGCTAAAATGACCTCTGTTTGCATGTTCCCAATGTTCTCAGTTAGAATGTGAAGCAATAAGATATTATTGGCCATATGTATTTTCAATTTTGTTTTCCTGATGAATTTGAATGACAAAGCAGATCTTCTGATAGGATAGAGAACAGGTAAGTTTGATGGTTGGAGGTGGATTGTGGAAGAAGTTAGCAGTGAACATTGTTGGGAGAAGACAAATTATTTGTGAGTTTTATGGGCCATCAGGGATAATATGAAGGCAATAAAATCCTAAAGTGAGGAAAGGAGGAAGAGAGAGCCACCAACAAATGGAGATGGCAGGGAGTAGCAGCACCAAAGACCTCCATTGTCTAGTTCAAAATTTTGCTGGGATTTATCCCTGCTGCCATTCTTGGCTAAATCCACAGGGCTTCCCACCAGGTATTATAGCCATCTATATAGGCTTTCAGGTCAACAGTCTGAGAATCTGGTTCTCTTTTTGTCTAAGACTGCACCTGCCATGTCTGTGTTCTAAGAACCTAGTATCAAGCTGAGCTGTTCCCTGGAAGTACCATCAGAGGACATCTTGTCTAGTCCTTTCACTAGACAGGTGAGACCCTGATAGACTTTGTGACTTGCCCCAGCCATCCAAAGGGGCATTGAGCCTGAGACTTCATTGTCTTGACTTCTATATCTCTCTTTCAAAACAGACCTCCAAAAGTTGCCACAAACTATCTGTAGTTAGTAATTGGGCCCTGGGGCCCTGGCTGTGGCTTTTAGTATCCCTGAAAATGGCACATTTTGGGGGCATGCTAGAGACTTCTCACGTCTTGCTTGGGTCAAATGATCAGGTGTGCTCAAAGGTGTTTTCACTCTCAATGAATATTTCCTGGACATGTGCATTACCTGGTGAACTTCCAAATGAGTGAGCAACAAAAAGGAAGGAAGAAGAAAATGGTGGCTGTATTTTAAAAATTAGATGAAAATAAGGATTATTTTTATAGCTTGCTTTTTCAGAGGGAGTTCTCGATGATTGGGATATCATACTCAGAGGGAGAGCCACACCTGTCCATTCATCCTCATGCCTAGTCATCTGACACCTTTGATAGAGGCCAAGAGTAATAATTCACATTTACTAGCACACATTGCCAAGAAACTCAAAAACATATTATACATGTCATGTGCTGTGACAAGTATTATTATCCTGTGAGAGATATTGTAACAAATCATTCAATAATTAATTTACAAATACCAGAAAACCAGAGCACACTGGATGAAAACCAACGTGACTGTGCAGGGAACCAACCACATCAGACCAATTTAATTTCCTCCAATGTCAGAATGACAGGTTTGTAAGATAAGGCAAAAGCAATAGACGTAAAATATCCTGACTTCAGTAAGCCCTTTAGCTCTGTTCCACATGATGTCCTCATAAACATGCTATGAAAATATGGTGTAGCCTCTGCTATTGTTATTTAGTCTTTGATTTATCATAGTTCCCTTTCCCTAAAGAGTTTGAGTGGAGTGTTGTGTGGAAAAATATCTGCTGCCCAGAAGAGCACTGGGAGGGTCTTACTCAGGACCCAGACCCGGAGTCAGTCTTGTTCAGCAATATGATTACAGAGATAACTCATGGTGACATATACACTTCAACATTTACAAAGTGCTTAGAGTTGGATCTCAAACCCAAGTCTTCTGATTCCAAACTCAAATCATTTCCTGTTCTCCCATGCTACCTTGGACAAAGCTATTAACTCAGCTATCCCAGAGGAATTATGTTTTTTTCCAGGACAATAATAAGGAAGTCGTAGAACAGTAGTATTGTATATTTACAGTGGATATTGGGGAAAGCTGGTTTCCTGAGGATAGCCTCTGGCCTTGTGGCCTCAAGGCCCTTTCCATAAACAATCTGCTCCTTGGACTGAAGGAGTGGTGAGTGGGCCTGCTGGTGAGCCCAAAGCAGGTGGTAATGCTGGGAGTTTGGTCCAGGTGGGGGCAGAATGACAGGGGCAAAGACAGGGGATTCCATACCCCTGAGAGGCCTAGCTGCTAAAGGGCCAGATGAACACTCAGAGAGCTGCTGCACTGGTGGCCAGAAATGCGTGGTCTCTGGAACTGCTGCCTGAGCTTCAGGGTAGAAGAGAACCGTCACTCTGTCCTGTAAGAGGGGACACGTGAGGCAGAGCTTCTTCCTTCCTGCACTGTGGAGAGGGGGCTGGCAATCATTGGACAACTCACTGCCTGTTAGGAGGCAAAAATCCCCCATCTTTCTGACAGCTTCTGGTTCAAGAGGCCCTCAACAACCTGAACTGTCTGAGTGCCCAGGGAACATGTAAGCACGACTAGAAAAGAAAATTCATCAGCCACTTAAGGGAATTTAGGAAACAACTAGAACAGGTGGCTTTTACTGAGTTAGAACAAAATGATGAAGCAGAAGAAAGATTTAAGAGAATAGAAGGAAGAACTCTCAAGGGAAACTAGTGAAAATGTTGATTTTCTAAAACAACCAAAAACAACTTCTTAATTTAAAAAATTGATAGGCAAACTGTAAAAGGCTGGTCACTGCTGGGAACCAAATTAGTATTCTGGATGATGATATAGGAGAAGCAGCTCACAAATAGGATAAGAATACACAGATGTGGAGATCATGGGCAAAAAGTTAAGAAATATAACCAAGAAATATAATAATAAGAAAAACCAAGTGAACCAGGGATTCTAGAGGGCTAGATGGAAAAGTAATACTTCAAGAAACAACCCTGGCTGGTGTGGCTCAGTTGGTTGGGCATTATCCTGCAGACCAAAAACCTGTGGGTTCAGTTCCCAGTCAGGGCACATGCCTTGGTTGTGGGTTCAATCTCCAGGGTTTCAGTCCCTAGTCGGGGCGTGTGCAGGAGGGAAATGATCGATATTTCTCTCATGTCGATGTTTCTTTCCCTCTCTTTCTTCCTTCTCCTCTTTCTAGAATCAATAAAAGAAAAAAAAATTTAAAAGAAACAACAGAAGAAATGTTTCCTGACTAAAGAAAGACTAAAGAAAGACATAGTCTTGACTATGGAAGGGCTTGCCAAGGGTTCCAGGATAGCTGCAAATAGATATATTCTAGATATCACTCAGGTGGCATCATTAAGTTCTAAAGAAAAAAGAGAAAATTTTATAGACTATTGATGAAAAAAGTGGGTCATTTCCAAACGAAAGACCTTTAGACTCATTTGTAGTAGCAGAAACCAGAAAGAAGACCATGGAAATAATATTTACTAGCAGAAAAATGAAAGAATTATAATCTATATTACCAGTCAGGGTGGTTTTCGACATACAAGGTACCAGTGAGCATTTCACTCACATTCTACATGCAAGGTCAAAAATTGGCCACCCCTCCCCTATCAATCATTTTATTTTGTGTGTGTGTGTGTGTGTGTGTGTGTGTGTGGTGTGTGTGTGAGAGAGAGAGAGATAAAGACAGGGACTTACTAAAGCTGGAAGTGGGGAGAATGGAAGCCTTTGAAAAACATTATATGGGTTTTAATGTTTATTTGAATTTACAAGTGTTTACTGAAGAATTGACTTGGCCATAATAAACACAATACCAGGTCTGCATGGAAGGTTCCAAGGAAACCAGTTTGGTTGCAGTGGAATTTCTCAGTGGGAGAAGTAAGACAGTGCTCTGTGGCTGCAGGTCCCTGAGAAGTTCCCACCTATGGTTCCCAAACTTAGCAAGTAAAAATACAGTATGCCCTGTAAATTTGAATTTCACATATATAATACTTTTTTATGTATAAGTATGTCCCAAATATTGCACAAGCATCATATATTTTACCTGGCACCTCTATTCCCATCTCTGCTCTCAACCTGGAACCATACAGAGCTCCATTTTTTCTGGGAGTTTGTGATATCAGCTACAGATGGATGCTTAAGACTAGAGTTTCAATGGGAGAAAAAGAAAGAAACCTTGAAGTGAGAGGTGGGGTTGGTGCCAATGTGGGAGCCAGAGGAATACTTTCTGAATGATAGCTTCTCTCTAGGTTTGAGACATACTTGAATGGGTCTAGCCTTTGTGATATTTAAAAATCTCATTATAATGATCATGTGTTTCTGTGTGTGTGCACACACACATGCAGGGTAATACAAGCTAATTTTCACTGAGCATTTACCATACCAGACACAATGTTAAGCACTTAAGCTTATTTATTCTTCAAAACAATGTTTCCCCATTTTATAGATATAGAAAAAGGTATAGAGAGCTCAAGTGACTTGCCTAAGGTCGTATAGCCAGTGAGTATTAGAAAAGCCGGATGTGTTTCCAGGTTTTCCTGAACCTGGGAGATGTGCTCTTACCCTCTATGCCACGATTGCACAAAATCAAATACAGCAAGCAAGTGGGGAAGAACAACAACAACAACAACAACAACAACACAACAAAAAAGCATAGTGCTGACATTGTATGTAGGCACTGAGGCCTTGGAGGTGGTCAGGGTGTGAGAGATCAGTAGGGGCCAGATTAACCAGGGAAGACTTCTTGGAAGAAGGAACTCTAAAACTGGGTTCTCACTGAGGGGTTTAGATTTGGAATGGTGACAGGAGTGAATGGTGAGAACATCAACCTGGGCTAGTGGAAAAAGGGAGCTGTGTGGGATGGGTGGTTAGGGTAGGGGCAGGACAGGCTGTGGGGGGTGCCCCAGCAAATCAAAGGAGACAGTAGGAGTTGAATTGGTCTAGCATAGGTGAGTATTTATGTCCAGTTCGGCACACAGAGTGACCAGGACAGAAGTTCACCAGGAAGCTGAAGAGGAGGGCAGGGCCATGTCATGGGTGAAGGGATGGGTGAATTGTCATGAGTTTGAGGTGGGAGTGGGTGGCTTATAGGCCAGTGTAAGTTCAATGGGAAGCCATTAATAGGTTTTAAGATGAGTAGTGGTGGTAGTGGGTTTGGTTTGAGCAATATTTTGGAGATAACTAGATAGGACTTGGTAATAATGCAAGTAGGTGATGGCAACACGCCCACCAGGATCACCTGGCAGTTCACTGGAGAAGAGGAGACCAGGTAAATGGACAGGAATTAGGGGAAGAGAAAAGAAGGAGCTTTGTTGCCTTCAATGCTGGAGAAGCTGTTGCCATCCGTGGAAGAAGGGACTAATGGTGCCTCTTTCTGTGCAGTACACAGACAGGTGACAAGGTTAGAAATAGGGCTCCATGTGAGAAATGAGAGCAATTTAGGGCAGTGACAGGCAGTGACCCCGAGGCTGTGTGGTTTGGGATCTCTTGGCCAGCTCTAGGACCCTGTGAGCAGATCTTCCCAGAGGCTTCTCTGCCCACTGGATTGGGCAGAATCCACTCAGAAACCTGACATGGGAAAGGCAGGTTTAGGGCTGCCTGCCTTTGAGGGCAGCTCATTTGACTTTATGCCTCTCAGGCAGTGTCTGCCCCACACCCCAGTTTTGCATAAAACTCATACAGCCTTCCAGATCACCCACCACCATGGGCCAAGTGCTGTCCGCAAGACTGACTGTGGGCAAGCGAAACCATCACCATGCAAGGCAGCTGAAATAAAATGTGTAATTGTGCTCTAAGACACCTTAATTGTGTATTAATTACTTCATAAATCATAGTGACATCTGTGTTTGTGCCCCTGTTAATTCAGTCTCACAAGGTGGGGGATGGAAGCACATACCAAAGAATAACTGGTCCCATAGCTGTAGGGCAGATGTACCTGAAATGGGTTGGGGACACCAGGGTTCTCAGTGCTTCTTCCTCACCATCAGCCTCAACTGCATCCCATCCACTTCTGGCCAAGGCCATAGCCATGAAAGCGGTACAAATAAGGGGCACTGATATCACCTGGTAAAGGAATCTTGATGGAGTGGGGTGGGGCCAAGTACTTCACCTCCTTCAAACAGGAGCTGGCAAAGAGAGGAATTACTGAGAAACCGAGGCTCAGTTTTATGTAAGTCCCAAGGTCACATGGCCAGTTAAGTGGCCATTAGGGAATCTGAACCAGGTTGGAATGATTCCCAAACTTGTATGTAGTCCTTGGTGAGAGAGCCAGGGAACAGCCTGGGGAGGAGAAGGGAACTTTCCTGTTCATTAGCCTTGATATCTCATATGTATCTTTTACATTTATCCAAGGAAAGGCAAGCTGTTTCTAAATGATACTACCTGTTCCTTAGGATCGTATGTAAAATCGAAAGAGAATTCATCCAAGTGCTGTATCCATAGTACGCTAGTGCCCTGACACTTATACTGGCCACTGCTGGAGTCCCCCTCTAACTGACCTCCATCCCAGACAGTCACCCGTTCCTGTCCCTCAGAGCTTCTCTTTGCCCACATCTGTCGACAGCCATCAGCAATCGAGCGACTGGCCCTAGAGAGCAAGCCACTGTGCCAGATGGCTGATGGAACTTTATTGCCACATTTATTCTTAATGTGGCCATCCCAAAGCCGCTGTCTGGAAGCTCAGCTCTTGTGATGGTGTGGCAGGTCCTGGTTACTGGGAGCAGGGCCACTCCTGTCTGGTCTTTTCTCCTGGGCCCTAGAGTGCACTTCTGTGCATGTGAAGAAATGGCTCCTTAAGACAAGTAATGCCACAAACCCAGTTTGGGGGTAATTTTTTTTCCCCTGGGTTGAGATGAGTACTCTGAAGAGAGGAGGGAGTGCTCCAGGCAGTGGCTGGAGGAGGCTGTTACTCTGGGTCCTATGCACGATGGAAGCAGAGGCCTTGCTAGAGGCAGGTAGGGGGTAAGAGGCCACCACATCCTGCTCATCCCTCAGGTCTCAGCTGCAAGAGACCTTCCCTGATCAGCCAACCCTGTTATTCTCTCTCCTTTGCAACCTACTATTTTCCTTCCAAGTACTTTTCTCCATTTGTGATGAGAAACTCATTCATGGGTCTGCTTGTTTAATGTCTCTCCCAGACACTGGACTATGCCCAGTTTGTTTTGTTTAGCAGTATACCAGGTGTCAGCACAGTGCCTGGCACATAACAAGTACCCAATAAATATTTTATGAATGAACAAACAAATGAATGAATGTTATTATTGAGCTGTGGTCCCTCCTCAAGAACGATTCTCTCAGGCTGTGCTGATAGGGTGTCCCATGATGAGTTTTTAGTAGGTGATTTAAGATCAGAATGAGGGAGGAAGGACACAAAGAGGCTTTGAGAGGCCAACAGTGTAGTTAGGTTCTGGACCCTGAAGCCTGAGGCAAAGATGCCTAACTCCATGTCTGGCATATAGTGGACATTGAACACATTACACAAAAAGCGAATGAATGAGAAAAGGTTAGAAAGCTTAGAAAGAATATCTTTGTGGATGGTAAAGTAAGTAAGTATGTAGGAGAGAGAATGGCCAGTCCCTGCCAAGAGAGGAACAGGAGTGTTTGAACACTCCCCCCATGTTCATGAGGTGATTTTACCACAGCAGGAAGTAGAGCATTCAACTTCCCAACCCACCTTCTCCCTCCTGTGTGCTCTGGCCTGAGAGCACTTGCTAATGGTTTAGTGTCTTCCAGCATGACGGCAGCAGGCCCTGTCTCTGGGCTTTAAGTGTGGTGGGACTGGAGGGCATTACTGGTTAGTACCAAGGTATGGACAAGGCAGGCCCTGAGTCTTGGGGAAACCATCAACAAAACTGCATTTCCTCAAGAAAAGGAGCTTACAGAGAGTTTAAGGGGCAGGAAAGCCCCCTCAATCCCCTAGACCATTCTTTCCCTGCCAAGCTGGACGTGTGGGCTTCCTGGTCTTGGTGGGCAGGGCCTCAGACAGACTTGAGCCTTGTGGGAGTCCCAGGAACATAACTGGGGTGGCAGAGAAGCTACCCAGCAGGATGTATAGCCTACAGTGAAAGGCTTGGTGGAGTTTACTGGATTAGATCTATTGTATTCAGCCACCATGGCTGTTGTGGAGGAAAGGGGAGGCCTAAGAGGAGGGGTGGGGCTAGACCTGCCTTCAGAGCAACCTAAATGATCAGAAGAGTAGGGGAGATGGAAGGGCAGGCTATGAGGCCTGGATGGAGGAGGGGGACACAGGGGCTCAGGGGAAAGGAGTACGAGAGAGGAGTCCTCATGAGGATGTACCTGAGGAAGGGCTGTGGAGAAGGACTGAACATCCAGAAACATAGACCTCTGCCATTCTCCCTGTAGGCTAGAAATGCAGGACCATGAAGATGAAGGCATGAAGGTGGCCACTGAAGGTGGCCCCTCTGAGTAGAGGGGTTAGGAGGTAGTTAGAGCCTTCACGCAGGAGAACAAACTACACACAACCTGCCAAGAGAAAGGGGGGGTGGAAACTAAGGCTACAGATTTGGAAATCAGAAAAATTCCTACAATGGAGTATTTGACACCTGGTTTATTAAAAACTAAGAAGGGAGAGGGGAGAGAAACAGATGTGTGTGTGTGCATGTGTGAGCTGTGTCCACCAGCATCAGGGCCTGCCCAAGTTAGGAAAATTACATTCCTGGTTCTGTATGAGGAGAAAGGTGTTTAAAGCAACATGAAACATTAGCCCTCATTTTGTTTTAAATTACAGACTAATGTAAATTGTTCTCAGAACTGGATTCTCTTCCTCAAAATTAAGTTTTTAAAAAAATCTTTTGGATTTCATGAAGTATTGCTAGCTGAAACCAGTTCAACATGGGGAGAGAGATGTCAGACTGATGAAAGGCATGCAGCCTGATTTAAAACCAAACACTGAACCCTTTTAAAGAACAATAGGCATATTTTACAGGCTAAAAAAATTAAGAAAAATGTTGTGATCATTTGACTGACCATGAATTCCCTGAGTTTTGTCAAATTAACCTCATATTTTGGTCAGAGCTAGTACTTTCAGATGAATAGATCAGGAAAAATGACATCTCTAGGCAACCCTGCCTCGAACAAATCAGAGACTTTTGTAGTCTCATGTTGTATCTGTGATGTAGAAGATAAAATGTGCACTGCATGTAATTGTGTCATGGGAGGAGCCATGATGGTTGATGTGGGGGTAGAGGCAAAATCAAGGGTGGGCATATAATTTATCATCTAAATGGGTTCACTTTTTGAGAGTAGAAGGTGGCTTTGACAGAAGTGGACACTGGGAAGGAATAAGGAGGGCAAAAATTTTATTGGGGAGTAACACCTGTGAAAGGAAAAAGGAGAAGAAAGTAGGATTGGTAGAGGGAGCTATGAAACCATGACACAGACCTGCCAGAGTCTCTGCCAGTCCAACGGTGAGCTCTGGAGAAAATATTGCCATTAGAAGACTGCTGTGTTGGTGGAAATGGCTGAGCCCTTGTGCTACTATCTTGCTCAGTCATTGGTCAGGGTGACTTTGATTCAAAAACTGAAGTGTTCTGGAAGGACCAATAGCTCTAGGCTGTCAGGTAACCACTCCTCACAGGAGGGCAGCAAGCCCTTCCTTTAGTGGGCATCTGAGTACAGCGTTCTGTGGCTGGCACAGGGCATTGTTAACAAGTATGTTGGACAACAGGTAGTAAACCAGGATTGTCCCTTGCAAATCAGGACATCTGGCCTCTATATTTCCATAGAATTTTTATAGGATTCAGTCTTTGATTCCATCTTATTCTGTCCTGGTCCAATCCTGTTAACTTTTTTCTTTAACTAGTTGCTTGTTTTAATAAAACAGCTAACATTCACTGAGCACTTACTGATATACCAGGCATGAGGCGAGCACTTTACATGAATTAATTCATCTAATTCTCCCAACTACCTTATGAGGTAGACACTATTATTATAATTATTACATACTTTATTCTTATATATTTATTATAGTTATGTACCTATATAAAATATATACTTATATAGTCTACCTATATATTTCATAAATTATGCTGGTATAATGTCACACATTTTATAGATGAGAAAATGAATACACAGAGAGGTTATATGACTTGTTTAAGGGTATACCTCATATAAGTGGCAGAATGGGCTTTAAAACAATGCAAATACTTCACTAGTTGTGGAATTTTGAGTCAATAGAGACCATAGAGGTCATTTTATTAAGATTCAGAGAAGTTATAGAACTTTCTTCCAGTCATATAGAAGGTTAAGACAAGTGTCTAGCTCCTTGACTACCAAGTCCAGGGTTTTTTTCCCTGCTGCATGCCTCAGACATGCTTATTAAATTTGCAGATAATAGAGAATTAGAAAGGAAAATTCTACAATTGAAGATACAATAGCATTTCACAGTAATTTTGACAGGCTGGAACGTGGGTGGAAACCAATAAGATGAAATTTGATAGAGATGGTATGTAAGCTTTTATTTTACATTTAGATTCAAAAGCATCAATTGCACAAGTGCTGGGTGGGGAAGACCTTGTCTGAATGCATTTTTTTGGTAATAAGATTAATCAGAAGTGAGAATGAGGGGACACAATTTTAGGCTGTGTGAGTAAGATGGCATTCAGATCATAGGAAACAGGGGTCTCCCCTGTTACCCCTTACCCCATGTCTGGGAAGTAGAGTATTAAGCTTTCTACTGGTTACCATGGACACTGTAGAGGGCTGAACTACATCCTTTCAAAAAAAAATATGTCCAAGTCCTAACCTCCAGTAGCTATTAATGTAACCTTACCTGGAAATAGGGTCTTTGCAGAATAAGTAAATTAAGATCTTGGGGTAAGATCATCCTGGATTCAGGGTGAGCTCTAAATCCAATGACTGGTGTCCTTATAAGAGAAAGGAGAGGAAGATTTGATAGAGCAACAAGGAAAGAAGTCCATGTAAAGACAGAGGCAGAAACTGGAGTTATACTGCCACATCCAAGAATGATACCAGGAACCACCAGAAGCTGGAAGAAGCAAGGAAGGATTCTCTCCTGGAGCCTTTGGAGGGAGTGTGGCTTGGTCAGGTAGACTCCTTGATTTTGGACTTCTGACTTCAAGAGAATAAATTTTGTTGTTTTAAGCTACTCAGTTTGTGGTAATTTGTTACAGCAGCCCTAGGAAACTAATAAAGAGACTAAATCAAGAACCTTTGGAAGAGGGTGCCCTGAGGATGAGGACCCAAAACTGTGGTGCATGAAGGGTTGGAGGTACCTGGTAGAACTAGGGCCAGGTGGCCATTTAACTCATTGCTGGTCTCTCAGAGTTGCCAGGGGCTGGACTAGTGGGGTCGTCTGCTGGCCACCTTTAAAATCCTACAGAGCCTGGAGTCTGAGCTCAGCACTGCTGCAGTGCACCAGGATGTGTGATTAGGTTCAGGAAATCTCTCATTGTTTCCTTCCCCCAAAGTGTCCTGGGACCCTTCCACTTTCCCAGCCAAAGAAAGACCTTTTGTTTTGTCTGCACCCTAAGTAGTGACAGAGCCCTTAAGGTCTTGGAAACCAGCAAATCCAAGAGAGGAGGTCTTCTGCAGGGGGCTGCAGTTCTCAGATAAAAGAATGGGGCAAGTGCCGGGGGATTTGGGTTGCTCTTTTTGGGTAATGTCTTCTTAAATTTTGTCCTATTTTAGCTTCAGGACACCATCTTTCCTGGTTTGGGTGACCAGATTGACTCATTGAGCTAGTGTACAGAGAGGGTAGGTAGAACTTTGGGAGGGAGGGTGGACAAGACAAGGTCAATTTGGGAAGGTTTGAGTTTGAGGCTTGGGTGGATTTTTCAAGTAGAAACCTTTGCTTATAGGTTAGGAGCTCAAGATTGTGGGGGACTTGATATGGTAAGTTACTAACATATAGGTTGTCGTTGAAGCTGATATTCCAAGGAGACTAGGAAGGTAGATCCCATGGACCTTAAAGTGTGGTCTGCATACCTCAGCATTGGAATCTCCTTGTTAGAAAAGCAGACTCTTCACACCCCACCCCCATCCGAACTCCCCTAGGCCTGTTGAATCAGTCTGCATTTTAACAAGGCCCCCAGGGGTTCATTTGCACATTAAAGTCCAAGAAGCACTGCTGTAGGCTAGTGGTTCTCTCTGAACCCTGCATGCTCATTAGAATCCCCAGTCCCTGGACTCTGATTCAGTTGTTCTGTGGTGTGCCCCAGGCTGCTTCTTCTTCTTTTTCTTTTTTTAGAACTTATTGATCTTGAGAGAGAGAGAAAGAGAGAGAGAAAGAGAGAGAGCACGAGAGGAAGAGAGAGAGAGAGAGGGCGTGAGAGTGAGCACACCTTCAATTTCTTGTTCCACTTATTTATGTACCCACTGGTTGCTTCTTGTCTTGTATGTGTCCTCACCAGAGATGTAACCTGCAACCATGGCGTCTAGGGGTGATACTGTAACCTACTGAACTACCTGGCCTGGGCCTTTTTGTTGTTTAAATAGTTTCAGAGGTGATTCTAATGTGCAGCCATGATTGGTATAAATCAGTTGTTCTCAAACTTGATTGTGCACTAGAATCTCTTAGAGGGCTTGTTAAAACACAGATTGCTGGGCCCACACCCAGTGTTTCTGATTCAGCAAACCTGGATGGGGCCTATGATTTTGCATTTCTAACACGTTTCTAGCTGATACTGATGATGCTGGTCCCACACATTTTGGAAGGAAAGGCCAGAAGAAAGCCCTGGCTACAATCTCGAGAAAAACCATTTACAGGTCAGTAGAAAAAGAAAGGAAAGAGAAGCTTCAGATGTGGGAGGCAAACAAGGAAAGTGGGTTCTTCCTGGTGTCTATTTCGCCAGACTACTGTGACCCCTAGAAAGAAGACACCCACCAAGAAGAGCTTTTGGTGGCTAATTGGGCTCAAATGTAAAAACAACTTAGTATCTGTTGTTAAACAGGGGCCTCTCATGCAAGCCGTGCTTCAGGGAGAAGCCTGCATTGAACTGCTGCCTCTGGAATGGAATTGTCTTCCTGCACCACGTTCCTGCCATCTGAGCCAACCCTTATAAAGGAATTCCAGGATTACCTATTTCAACCAATGGGACTGAGACTTTCTCCATCCATCAGAACTTCATAGCTATATTCTCATTAGCATCTCCTGTGATCACTCATTGCCGCAAGCAATCAGGGCAGTTCTTTGTGGACCAATCAACCTGTGAGGATTAGGCAACCTCTTTTGCATGAGAATGGACCAATCAGGGTGCAGGGGTGGGGATTTCTCTCTGTGTAAGTCATCTTTCCAGTGCTAGGGTAGCATACTTTCCCTTTGCACCAAAGGTTGTGTCTTCCCACTTAGAGTGTTACAGAGCAAGCAAAACTGTACTGTCTTTGCATACTGGAGTGGAGTCTCCTCTCCTGAGTTCCTTTCCTGCCACAGACATGTGTATCACAACAACCACTGGCTGACAGTATTAACACCTTGAGGATTTACCTCATTGACCTTCAACAAATAGGCAGCTAGATATTTCTTCAGCAAAATGGGTGTAATTGTAAACAACAAAGAACTGCAATTAGGGATATGTCTAAAGGAGAACCACATGCAAGTCCAGAAAAAGAAAGGAGAAATGCTCTTCCATGGATTTGGGAGGTTCTGTTGTAAATGAAGAGTCTAAAAGTTTGAAGTACAATGACTTTTCATTGGCCGAGTCCTGGCCATCTCCTATTGGCTGAGTTGTTAACTCCATTGGCCAAGGAGGAGTCTTTTTTACTTTTTGCTGAGGTAGGACCACTTCCTGCAGGAGATTCAAGGTATGTCTCTGCCTTTTGGGGTTAGTAATGTGTGTTGGGTGATATGTGTGAGAGTTCTCTTCCCTAGTATCCCGATACCACTTTAAATGCGGTTTCACTTTTATTGTTTTCACAGCCTCCTCCTGTTGCTGCCTCCCTGTTTGATGAAGTCTAACAGCAAGCACTCCTGATTCTAAACAAACTCTACTCAGAAATATCATATGTGATCATGTTGTGTTCACCCTACCCTGTATTCAGGATAAAGCCCAAAGATCATAGCTTAGTATTTAAAGCCTTGGGCACTGGGGCCCTGGCCTCCTTCCCTCTTCTCTCCCATGGGACTCTTTGCTGCACACATCATAACCTATTTGCCAGCCCTTAATTAACTTTTCTCTTTGTACTTCCCTGCCTCTGCAATGTGTCTTGAGCCCTCATCCTCTCCCTCATCTTACAGCTCCTACTCAGCAAGATTAGATTAGAATTCCCTCAGGGAAGGAGTCTATTTTTATTTATTTATTGTCCTCTTTCTATTCTACCCTTTGCCACCTCCAACTTCTGGCTCAGTTCAAACATTACTTCCTTTCCCCCAAGCCTGCCCTGGACCTCTGAGGCTAGGGAAGACTCCCCTCCCATGTTTCTGCTTTCTATCACAGTGCTCAACATATTACTTCACAGTTGTTGATTTAATTTGCCTCCTTCACTACATGTGGGCTTCCTTTGCATGGAGACCTGAATCATATTTGATTTTTGCACCCCAAGCTCCTAGTATAATGCCTGGCACAGAGCAGGCACCTGATACTTGTTTCTTGAATGAAAAAAAAAATTACAGGAACTAGTGAGTGAATGGATATGAATTTAGACACATTTGAGAACTAGGATCCCCTTTCTCCAGCCCATAGCATCAGCTGCACCCTTTCTGTAGGTGGTCTACTCCTTCCCCAGAAGGAAGAGAAAGGATTCCCCAATGGTTACTATCTTATGGGAGAGCACCAGCTGGTCACTTAATACCCATGATAGGTTGTTGGTGGCTTCATCTTGTTGGCCAGCAACAGAACCATATCTCTCGAGACAAAAGTTACATGGAACACGTGTTGACTTCATGTTGGCAATTCCTACATTCTTCATGGAGAGCTAGCAAGGCAAAGGGCAAAGGGTGGAAGTGTCTCTTTGCAGCTCCTGTGTGTTTTCCATCCTCCAAGGATCCAACCCAAACAGATTTTGAGAGGAAATCTCAGCCCTCTAACGCTAGGTGCCTGAGGTAACTCCCTGGATCTTCAAGGCTTACAGAGTGCGGTGGCTTGAGTCAGCCACTAGTTAGGCAGCCTCCTGATGGGCTCTTCAGTATGCCAAGTAGAGGAAACTGCCTAGGGAGTGGCAGGGTGAAGGGGTTGGGAGAGAGTCCTGAGGAGGTTACAATATTGATATGCTGTCAAATGCATATGTTTTTGATGGTTGATATGTATAGCTTTTTCTGTTCAACAATGCTTTCATACCTCTTTCTCTTTCTTGGTGAGAAGTTCTCAGAATGGAGGGTGGGTAGTGGTCAAATTCTTATCTCCTCAGATAAGGGACCCAAGGATCAGACCATGGGAGTAACTTGCCTAAAAATCCCATAGTGTGTGAAGGTGCAGTTGGATTTGAACCCAGCTTGGTCTGCCTCCAGCCTCTTCATCCTCTCTCAATATGCTGCCTCTAAAATAATGTTAAAATACATATAAATCATAGAGGGTGCAAGTGCAAATTATTCCTTCTGTGGAAGTGCAAAATAGCCAAGTGATGATGGGAACTTGGCAGGGATGAAGTGGGATGAGTCAGGGACAGCTTTGTGAGGCAGGAGAGCTGTTCTGTGGGGCTGAGACAGGGGGAGGCATGGCAGGCAGGGAACGAGGGGGAGATAATTCTAGTGGGAGAATTGCAAGCCTGGAGGAGGATGGCATACCATGTGGCCTTCCTGCAGTGATAGACTATGTATGAAACAATGAGACAGGGGCAGGACAGAGCTGGAAAGGGCTTGTCCTGATCAACATGGTCTCCAAGGCCAGAGCTATGTATGTGGTGCATGTGTATTTAGGGTGTGATTTGAATGCGTATAGTTGTGTATGTATGTGGGACATGAGTATGTGTGGTGTTTGTATGTTCAGGTAGGTAAATAGGCATATCAGAAAATTGCTGGGGGTAGGTTTCTAATACTGTCTTTTCTTGCCCATGGATATACACTGTCCATTGCCTTTTCCCCAACCCACACTACCTATTGTTAACCCTATATTCCTTTTAGTCTTAGCTATGTAGGATTGTGAAATTTATTTAACTGAGTTAAGTAAAAACGGATGTTTTAGCACACACTTAACTCAGACAGTGCTGTTGGGATGCTGCCTTTTGGGTCCTCAACTCTGCCATCCTTGTTTTTGGATCACACAGATGCTCTGTTCATGGGGTGGCTTCTAGGAGAAAAGCTATAACCTCCCAGCTTTAAGCCCAGTAGAAGGAGAACGTTTTACCTAGAGTTTCAACACAAACTTAAAATAAATCTCATTGGTTGAGTTTGGTTCATGTGTCCACCTCTGAACCAATCACTGTGGCTTTGCGATAGAAAACTTTGATTGGCTTCCCAGGTCACATGCATGCAACACTCTGAGAAAGAAGTATGAAGAAGTCAAGCACTTCTGAGAAGGGGCCAGTTCCTGAAGGACTTTTGGGATGCTGGTGCTAGAGAGTCCAGTGGATGCTGAGCAACACAACACCTGACTGACTGTTCCTGTCAACTGAGGGCTTGTCATTTGTGTGAACTTGGCATTGACTCTGAGAGGAAACGAAGCTGTGCACTTTCTGTGTGTGTAAAGCCCTGGACCAGGGGCTATTCTAAAATTATCTCTTTAATCTTCACAACCTCCTTGTGAGTTGGATACCAGTGCACATATCTTACAGATGAGGGCATGGTATTCAGAGGAATAGAAGGATTTGCGTAGGTCACACAACTAGAAAGTGTCAAGGCTAGGGCAGAACTTCATACCCCTTGGGCCCATTGCTTCTTATAAGGCCATCAATGCCCCAGTTGAGGACAAACCTTGGGAACAGAAGGAACCTCAGTGTTGTGACAGTACTGTGAGCACTGGATTCAGGCATCATTTCTAGAACTAGTTCTTTTACTCATTAGTTGAGTTCCAGACTCCTTTTAGGACCTTCCCATAATCTAGCAACCAAAGAAGCAGTGTCTGACCCTGGTCACAGAAGAGGAGGTTACCTAGTGAAATAATTGTAGCTTCTTCCACTTCCCACCTCTTTTGTGGGCCTAAAATGGCCACAGTAGCCTTTTTCTCTCCCCCTGGTACCTGTCTTCTCCCTCCTTAACTCCCAGTATTCACTGTGAAGTAGGCTGTCCTGGGGTGGAGGGGAGAAGGCAACATCTGTTGCTGCTCTTATTGATGCCTTATGGGGCTCCTCACATCCTCAGCCTCCCCTGTTTTGGGTCACAGAAGAAGTGGGAAAGAGGAAGAAAGAATGGGTGAAAGGCTTTGAGAAACCCTATGGGAAAGAAAACTGTCGAATTTTGTCTGGTGGTGTTGAACTGTGACAGACAGTACAGCCTGATGGTTAGGAGCACAGGGTTAGGAGCCAGACTGCCTGGAATAAGCTTGTGCCCCTTCATAGTGATCTTGGGCAAACTACTAATGCTACTTGTGCTTCAGCTTTCTTGTCTATGGAATGGGAATGTTAATGCTCCCTACCTCAGGGGTTGTTGAGAGGATTAAATAAAAGGAGGTTTGTGAATAACTTAAAATAATGTCTGGCTTATAGTTAACTATTATTTAGGTTTTTTACTTGGATTTTTTTAGTAATGTCTATTTCCATATTCTGACATGAGTATTATGCAAATGCTACTTTTGGAAAAGCTGATGTGGAAGAATCCCGAATGGAGAAGGAATTATATGTGTGTTCAGTATATGCCTCCCCAATTTCAAATATTTCTTTTTGTGATTAGATTATTGAACTTGGGTTTTAGCCATGGCACTTTCATTTTTATCTATTTAGGACATGAATAGCTTTTAAATAATCTTCCTTTCAGGTGATCCTTATCAAGCTGTTGCCTCTCTTAAGAAGCTGCCATGCTGCTCATTGACTATTCTAGTAAGCCTGAAGCTCCTCATCCTGCAGTGGGTTTCCACCTGCCTCCTCCTAGGCCTGTGCCATCGAGATTCTTTTGCATTCCTCCCCTACATGGACTCGGTGTTTCAGCCCAGAATACAGCCCATGTCTTGTCCTTATCTCTCTCGTTCCCATTTCTACCCGTGATGTCTTCCCACCTATTCTCACCAAAGCCAGGCTCTCTCCTTCAAAACCCAACCTGAAGCTCCTCTGTAGAGCACCCTCCAAGGGTTCTGGGAAGGACACAGGGGATTTCAGCCTCAGCCTCAGGGGCTTCACTCCTCAGCGTATGCCACTTGGAGTGTTCATAAGTAGCCGTGTGATTTTGCAGCAATTTCTGTAGATGTTCTTCACTCATTTAGATAAGAAGCCCCTGGCAACCCCTCTTCCCCACCTGGGCAGGGTCCATGCATTTCTGTTTCTTTTGCAACTTGCTTGGGTCTTTGTAACCAGTAGGTGTTGCCCAGGGAAGGTATCAGGGGCAGCTGCAGAGCTGAAGATGAAAGCCCAGGATTCAATGAATTTTTTAAGGCCAGAACCTATCAGGTCTGTAGTCATAGCCTATAAGGCAACCAGAAAACATTTTTCTTTTTAAAGGATAAACAGTGAGGTTGTTTAGAAAATACCTCTTCTATCTTCTTGCCCTTCAAGGGCAGAAATTAAAGCACAAAGAAATTGGCTCTGACATTGCACAGTGAAGACTCTGGGACTGGAGTCACCCTATACCTAGTGTCCCCTCTGACAGTGTGCCTGGCTACAACCCATAGGCTGCCTAGACTGCCAACAAGGACCACATCTGCCATCATGGGCCACCTCAGCACCCTCCATCTCCCCTAAGTCTCTTTGGGAGGTGCCACCAGAGGATTAGGTACTCGGGGGCAGTCATTTTTGGTGAAGACTCCTGTAAATCCCAGCTCTGGCTCTCAGCTGCATTCTCTTGGGCAATTACTCAACCTCTTTAAACCCCATTTCTGCACCTGGAAAAGGGAGATGATGGCTCCCACCTCAAATAATGGTACCCACCTCAAAAGGCCCTTGCATAAATTAGGTTGGGTTCTCTGTGTAGGGGGTCTAGCACAGAGCCTGGCAGCAAGGGGTCATCAGCATGGGCTATTAATATTTTACACATAATTTGACTTGAAGACCTGGGTTCTGGAAAGATCTCATTTTAGAACTCTCCCCCCAGACTGCCTTTCCATATGCAGAATTTCACATCCTCTTTAGGGCCCGTGCAGCACATTATATGCACATGTACAGACATTTATCACTGTGTTCTGTAATCACCTGCCGGTGGGCTGTTCCTCCACTATCATGTCAGGGGCTGGAGAACAGGAACCCGTTCTTTCACCTTCAATTACTGCTTAAAATAAATATATTGAAAGTGACTTTTTCTGCCCTCTATTTTTAAATTTTAATTTAATTTATTCATTTTTAAAACAGGCAGTTCTTTCCTGTGGTTCAAAATCCGCAGTAAATATATAGTAAAAATGCTCCCTTCTTTGCCTTTCTTTTCCCCAGAGGCAAATGGTGTTAGTTTTTAATTGCATATTCTTCTAGAACTACTATTTCTGTGTTTGTATGCAAAGACACGTAAATAGTCTGTTAAAATTCTTTTTGTTCCTCCAACCTTAATGACTTACCTGCGTTGCTGATATGGTTGTATAGACCAGGTTCTGCAGCCAGAGGGCCTGGGTGCAATCTCTGGTTTGACCACTTACCACCTGTGACATTTTGGGCAGGTTACTTGTGTTCTCTGTGCCTTGCTTCCTGATCTGTAAAATGGGTATGTAGCAGTAGCTGCCCCATAGGATTGTTATGAAGAAACGTGTGTAAAACATTAAGAATTGTGTTTGCAGCCCTGGCTGGCATAGCTCAGTGGATGGAGCCTGGGCTGGGAACCAAAGTGTCCCAGGTTCGATTCCCAGCCAGGGTACATGCCTGGGTTGCAGGCCATAACCCCCAGCAACTGCACATTGATGTTTCTCTCTCTCTCTCTATCTCTCTCCCCTCCCTCTCTAAAAATAATTAAACAAAATCTTAAAAAAAAAGACTGTAGAGGCAGAAAGAAACTTTAAAAAAAAAGAATTGTGTTTGCTTAAAATAGGGGCTCAGTGGTGTCATCTGTTATTATGTGCTGCCATTCATTAAGTGCCTACTGCAAGCAAGGACTATGATACCTCCTTTACACTAATTATCTCCTTGATCAGCCAATAACTCTGAGATAATAGTACTGTTATCCTCATTACACATAAGACTTGGGGCTAATATCTGGTATCAGGCCCCAGGTTCCTCAGGCAGTAAATGTCAGAGATCAGTTTTGAGGCTGAAGGGCCAGGGCCTATACTGTACTCCCTCTTGAAACTTCTTGTTTATATCCTCTTTTTAGGACCATATTCTACATACATCAGGTGCTCAGTAAAAGCTTGGGTGTCTCCTTCTCAATGCCTTTGGTTTGTGTTTCCATCTGAGCAGGACATTTGAGGCTCTAGGTATGTCCTGGTTTGACCCTCAGTTTAGCCCAGGGCCTTATGCTTAGAATCTGCAGTTCCTGCCTGGCATGTCTCTCAGGGGATCTGCCTCCCAATTACCTTTCTTTTTTTCTCCTGTTTATATCAGCAGAAATGAAGGAGAGAAAAACCAGCCTTTAACTAGGGTTTTATTACCCATTGACCTCAGCCATCTCCATCTATCTCTCCCTAGCTCTGTCCATTAGTTGTCAGGGCAACGCAATGTAACTCCTGGCCTGTTGCAGTTGGCTGAGTTTAATTCTCCACTGTAGCCCCCGCTGGCTGGGTCTGGCCACCCTGGGTACTTGCTGCAGAAGTATTGTCAGGCACAGCCTTGGAAAAGTAAATCAGGAGAATGAGGTGGGTTTGTGGGAAGAGACAGATAACTGCTCAGCCCTTTATTCTCAGAGAGTAATTGCAGCTTTAAATATGGTTTGTGGGTCATTGCTGGAAGTCATGAAGTTGAACACGGTGCAGAACTGTAAATGTGTGAACAAGTGAATTGTAAGTTGCTCAGCCTCAGCTGGGCCAAAGCTTTCCTCTATCCTGTCTTGAATCCCAATGGCTAGCTCCTCTAGGCCTGATGTCCTGATCCCTGCCCCACCCCTCTGCTTCCCTCTCTTTGTCTTGACTTTCCAGGAGGAAGGGGACACAATTTTCTGTGTTTACTCCCTCCTCACCATGCATAACACATTTCTGTTCCCATGCCCAGGTTCTCATTATTCCCATCCAGATGGCCCATCCTGCCTGTTTCTCTAGTCTCCCATAACCTCTGACGCACCTTGCTTCCTTTCTTTTCCAGAGTTTTTAAACATTTCCCAGTATTCTCCTCTCCATTAGCAACTCCTCTGCCTTTAAATATTCACAGACCTCCTCTACCTTCACTTGTTGCCACTAGAGCTACCTTTCTCATTCCAAGGTTTTTCTGGGAGCTTCTATAAGTCTAGCCCCCAGGAGACAAGGGTGAAGCACACAGTTCTTGTCCATGAGGAGTTCACAATTGAGCACTGTGACAAAAATATAACCAATGATTGTGATACTCCATGCTTATGCTGGGATAATAGGGGCCACTGCCCTCTTGGGGCACAGGTGATGCTGGTGGAAAGACAGGTCAGTTGAGAAAACAGAACAAGGACAAGTGGGCTTGGTTGGGTATTCGGGGAGTAAAGTCCTAGCGACTTTTGTACTTAGTGTGTACTGTCGAGGTCAGGCAGCTCCTATAGCTGCCACCCTTATATCCAGGTCTGCCATCAGGATCTGGAGGTATAATGGAGTTAACTCTGATTCTGCACATCTTTTCCCAACACTGCGTTCAGTAATCTAATATTGGTAACTTGAACTTAGCCATGGTGTGAAATTTTATATCCTGGAAATCAGCAAACACTACCCCAAAAGGAACATCCTTCCCTCCTTCCTTCCTTCCTTCCTTCCCTTCCTCCCTCCCTTTTCTCTCTCTCTCTCTCTCCCTCTTCCTCTCTCTCTCTCTCCACTGATATACCTCTAGAGCATCACAGAGGAAGTAACATTTGCCTTTGGACTTGAAAGATAGGCAGATTTCTAGGTGAAGAAAGCAGGAGAGGAAAGAGTGGAAGACTTGTGTTTACTAGGACTTTGCCAGTTGAAAGTGATATAAACTTAACACAAACTAATGCAAGAAAGAAAAAATAATTGTATTACCTCATGCCATAAGGAAAAATGGATAGTTTCAGGCATAGCTGGAGTAAGGGTTTCAAATAATGTTATGAAGAATCTCTACCTTTCTCTGAAAAGTACCTCAGCCTATATCTCCATCTCTGTTATCTCTCTGTCCATCTCCTTCACTGTCTTAGCTTTACTTTCAGTCTCACAAAGGGAGGTATTTTGTACACAATTCCAGCTTTTAAATCCATCTACTAACTGGCTCTACATATAGTCATGTGTGTACCCCTAAACATCTACTCTGTCCAGGAGGATGGATGTGTGCTAATAAAAAAGAAGCTTATGTTCTCAGGAGGTTCTGGAAATGTTTACTAAGCAGGGAAAGAACAGCTTTTTCACAAGATTCCAGGCAGTGGAAGGAGAGTAAGAAGTAAAAGGGACTGAAGGGTTTAAGGAATGTTAAGATGCTTGATGTGTTGGTATGCAAGCTTCTTCCATACAAAATGCCAGGATGGATGGCATTTTGGGGATGGGATTGATTTTGTCCAGGACTTGCAAGGGTCACTATTATAGATACCTATCTGTGTGGATAATTTTGTTCCATTCCTTGTTTATAGGGGTGGCTTTGTGAGGCATGGTTTCATCCTCTTGTATATAGGTCTAATGGCTCTGACTCCATACAGGAGTTAAACTTGTACCCTCACAGTGAGCTGGTTTTGACCCCCATATAGTCTATGGGCTACAATATTGTTTTTTTTGGCTTAGGAACCCCCTTAACAGATGGTTTATGGATATGTACCTTCCTAGGCTTTTTACCATGGCATTGTGTTTCTAAATACACACACGTGTTTATTTATCATCTCTGTGCACTTAGATAAGGGATTGAGGTTTTCAGTGCTTGCTCTGCTGGCTTAAACATAAGTCCTCTCTAGTGTCTGTGTCAGAGAGGATGACCATTCTCTTCCAGTCATGAGGTCAGCTGTAACATATAAAATCTGGGGTCTTGGTTAGCTTTTCACTTGCCAGATCATTTTTTCTCATATATATAAACGTTATCCCGCTGAAGACTCCCAAAGGCTCCCTGTTTCTTTCCTATCTAACTCATCCATGTGTCCTGCAGTGTCCACCAGTATGTCTCCCTGCTCCATCTATCCAACTTGGGTAACCTAACAGACAATTTGAAGTCGTCATCTCTACATGGTGATCTCTTGCTAGGTGGTGAAAATCTTAATGTCCTCTTCAAGCCCTGTCAGATATACTAACTCTAGCTAGAGCTAACTCTTTGGTTTACATGCAAAAAAAAAAAGAGTGAAAAAATACACGTTAAATGACAGTTCTTTAGGCATACTTGTCATGAAATACCATGTAGGGATTAGACGACATCAGCTTCTGCACTTTCCTCACATTATCTACTGAGCGCATGGGCTGTCTATCTGGCCTTTAACCATGTTTGCCAACCTGAGTTAAATTCTCCTCCTGCCTATCCCCAACTTTAACACAGACATTCAGAAGTCAGGAGTCTTCAAGAAGTCTCCTCATGAATTTTCTGGGGTTTTTTTGGCTCTTTTATTACCCAGAAATGAAGCACTTTTGTTCAATGTCCTTTAAATATACCCTGTATTCTGTCTACCTGACTTCACAGCAATGCTCCCATCCTCCACAGAGGGAGATGGAGTAAAACCTTTTCCTTTAGACCTTTCCTGGGCTTGGAAACACACCTACAAAAAAAAAAGGGTCAAGTGAGGCAGCTCCCCAGTCTTGCACTTCTGTTGTACCTCCTCCCCCCATTCAGTGAAAGTAGGACTGGGAACAGGTGAATTGGCCTGACTTTGGAGCTGTCTCCTGATGCTGGGGATTACCCAGGTATGACAGCCTATTTCTTCTTCCTCCTTTCTGAAATTCATGGGTGAGGAAAGAGCAGCAATTCTTGCAGCTCCATTCTCTGTACTGGGTGGATTCTAAAAGGATGTCCCTGTAGACAGGATGCTAATTCTTCTAGATCACGTATTTAAAAACTCATGGGTGAGATAAAACATCTTTAAAGCTGAATCATAGTGTGTTCCAGGCAATGACTCCTTCCAGCTAGCTGAGCAATATAGAATAGACCTGTGCTTTAGTTTGAAACTTGTCATTTATCTTCTTTCCCAAGGATTGTCTGCTCAGCTCCCAAGTAATGCTGAATCTCTCTTTGGTGTTTAAAATAATTTCTTTAGTGTTCTTTTCATTCATTGGAAAATGGATTCTTTTCCCTCCAGATTTTGAAGGTAAATGCCTGGGTGGGACAGTGATGTGGGGCCGTCAGTTCAGAGGCTATAAGAATTCCAGGGAGGAGCAGGAGCTGGATTCAATCATATATTGATTTTCAGCCCAGTAAATTGTGGCTGCTTTGTAGCAAGAGTAACAAGTGTGCTGTGCTTTTCAGAAAGAGATGTGATCAGCTTTTAAACAATAAAGAGGAGCACTGCTGGGCAGCGTGATTCGATTTAAATCTGCGTGAAAGCCAGTGGTGAGTTTAAAATAAACAAAGCAACATTAAAACCCACCACCACACCCAGAACCCCATGTTAACAATAACACAATAAAAAAGATTTGGGGATTTAAACCATCCAAGGTAAATTTTTAAAAAATTGAATTCCTTTGAGGATAACAGACTATATTTAGCTAAAATAGCTCAGTGGCTACACATTTAGTCATCCCTTTTCCAGGCTTATGGGAAGAATTCAGTACCAAAAAGGCCCTCGGATGGCCAGTCATGTGACACTGTGGGCAGGAGGCCTCCTTTTCCTTTAAGAGTGTTGGTCTTTGGGACCAAGGCTGCACAAGGTTTCTTGGCTGAGGCTCCCTCTCTCCTTACTCTGTGCTTTGCCTCAAGTGTCCTAGCTGTTCCTGCATCAGTCCCTCCTCTGGGATTCTAGTGCTATGTGTCTCAGTTCGAACCTCACTCTTTCTAAGCAGAGGAACTGAGCTCACACCCGTAAGGTCTCTGTGTAGTGGTTTCTGCTCCTGGTGATGCCCCTGGGGAACCTGACTTTGTGCTCCTAGCCCCAGGCTTATGGGGTCAGGGCTGTGTGTTTTCTGTTCTATTCATTGATGGTGGGGGTCTCTGAGCTGCCCATTTTTTGTGGGTCTAAGACTTCCTGGAATCACCATGTTGGAATGTGCCTCTGGTCATTGGTGGACTGGGCGGTCACAGGGGCAGATGGGCTCATCCTGGCCTGAAAGTGAGCCTGAGCTGTGGACCAGTGCCTCTCTTTTCTAACCCTGGGAAGGTGTTGTTTGGGTGTATCTGGATAAAATTCTGAGTCTCTTATGTATGTCTTTTTCCTTCTGTTTGGATTTCCCCCTGTCCCTTTCTCCTATTTATACTGGTTCTATGTTCATCACCTTGAGGAAGATGCAGGGCAGAGTAAAAGGCAGATGTTGTCAGTAAGACAATTCCCTTCTAGGACTTTGTTTTAGAAGCATAATTCTTAAAGGAAGAGGATAGATCAAAAAGTCTCTTGAAAAGACACAGAGGAGAAGCTCCCCATCCCCATCCACAGGCTGGGGAATGGGAAGAGAAAGAGGCTGATGGAACCCAGATTAACAGAGAACTGGACCCAAATTCCTGGCCTACATTGGTGAGGCAGTGAGGTCTCAGTGAACACAGCTGTGTGGTGCAGATGGGATCACCGGCTGCCTTTCAGAGGAAGGCTCATATACCATGCTCGCAATAGAAATAGAGAGCTGCAGTCGTGAAGGGGCTGCGTGGACAGAGACAGTGGCCATCTCACTGGTCACCAATGTAAACAGATGATCAAGGGCCATGTGGGAATCCCCTCTTCAGTATTACTTTGGCATAGGGTAAGAACTTAGAAATAAATGGGTCACAGTCTGCAGAAGTGGAAAATAATTTCAGGGACTGAGGTTTACTTAGTGTCAGAGAAAACAAATCCTGTCTCATTTTCCTCCTGAGCACATAGGAAAACACTTCCAAGCCTCTTGCATTTAAGGCCAGCTAAGAGCTGTAAGTGGAAGTGATATGAATCACCTCCATGCTTAGGCAGGGGAAAGGCCCAGTGTCACCCTCCAGCTTTTTACTTCTCCCGTCATATGTTGAGATGACAGAGTCACGTGATAGGGCTCTGCACAGCCTGGGTCCCTGAGTGACCATGGAAAGCACATTCTCCAGCTGACCTGTGTTAGTCATGTAACGTATACAAGAAATAAGCCACTGAAGTTCAGGGTTAATTTATTTCTGGCAGCAACACCTGATCTGATTAACTTGGTGGAAAAGTTGTGAATTAAGTTAAATTGCAGAAAGTACAGTACAATTTTTGATATTCCCAAATTCGTGGATTGAAATTCATGCCTGCCAGAATGGTATTTGCTGTGTTTGCATCTTCTTGGCTCCTTGCATCTTCTCTGTTCATGCTGCAGGGTTTAAGCTTCTCTAGGTTTGGGGCTGTAATGAAGTCATTGGTCACAAGGCCCCTCATCCCAGCATGGACTGAGAGGAAGTGTATGAAACAATCTACAAGGCAGTGTCTTGCCTACTGAAGATGCACAGCCAAAGTGTCAATTCTCTTTCCTCCTCTGTGACCTCCACCTTCCTCTCGTAGGATAGACGAGAAAGCAGGTGGGAAGCAGGACAGGCACAAGAAAAAGCATTTCCCTCACTTGCTGAGTACCCTCTGGTGCCAAGTCCTTTGCTGGATCTGGGACACAGGGAGGAACCAGAGACTACCCTTGACCTCAGGTCTAAGGGTGTCAGAGAGAGAGATAGTCACAACCATCATACAACACATAAGAACAGAGGAGTAAGAGTGCTGGGAAGAACAAAGGAGAGATTTGGGGAAAGTATGCCATAGAAATGAAGTTGGAAAGAAAATAATATGAGCTAATGTTTGTTGATCATTCACAATGTGTGCAATGCTTTACATATAGCATCTCATTTAATCTTCACAATGACTCTGAGAGGCAAGTGCTACTGACCCCATTGTGTAGTTCAAGGTCCTTTTCTCTTTACAGTCCAGGTACATGTAGGGGATGAGAAGATGAGAGTTGTTCTGATTATTCAGCTCTGGGACACATGAAATATTCTACTCATAACTGCCATGCTGGAGGTTTACCAATCCCACCAGCCACCACATCCTCAGAAAAGTCCGAGCTCAGCTTCTGTGATTAGTTTCCACTCGTCGACTTATAGCCAGTGATGAGCCCTGAGATGCAGCATGCACTAGATTTTCAACTTCCAAACAATGGATGTCTGAGAAAGGCCTAGACATGAGTGGGGCATCTGCAGTGTATCAGGGATTGTAGAAACAGTATGCCATTCCAGTGCCTCCTCCAGTTTGTAGGGGAGAATCCTGAGGTTCAGAGTGGGACAGTGACTTGCTTAGGATCAAATAGAGGTTAAGTGTCAGCACCAGGATTAAAACTCAAGTCCTCTGACCTATTCCTCCCAACCAGTGTTTCCCATTCATGAGGCCTTGTGGAATTCCTGGTGGTGTGAGCATCCCTGACCACTGAAGCATCTGACATCAGGGGCATCTTTATCAGGGATAAGCAGATAAGGATGTGTGGATAAGAGATGCAGTAGTGATAGCTGAGGTTACAGGCCCCTCTTAAGGTAAGGTGATGGACAGATGACTACTTCAACCACTCATTCACTCACTAAGCATTTATTTAGTTTCCAGTAGGTGCTGACCCCTGTACTAAGATCTGAAACTATTGCCAATAACTGGCTGGATCTTGTGGCTCTTGCTGGTGAGATGACTATGGGCACATTTCAGAAGGAGCCCTGGAACTTGATGGATGATTTCTGATGAAATGCCAGTCTCATTTTAGGGATCGGTGTTGGGGCTAAGCTAAGAGGAGGTGAGGTGGATGAGTCTGGGAGCTCTGCAGTGGTGTGGCTATTCTTGAACCCATCCTTACTTCCAGGACTGAGGATGCTGTTAACCTGTGACTCATCTCATGAAGCACCCAGAGTTCAAGGCTGCTTTTCCTCCATATCCAGCGAGGGCTGGTGTATGCTGTTCCAGGCCTTCTACTTCCACTGTCCTCACTGGCTTGGCTTGGGGCCTTGGTGACAGTGACTTACCTTCTGATCTGGGTGCAGACATCCCTATGGGATCAGCATGTTTCTGGGCTATATTTCTGACCGTAATTGAGTCTGCTGCACAGCTGACTCTATGGGACCCACATTAGGGTCTGCAGTGGATTTTCGGAAGCCCCAGAGCTCACCATAGAGGATGGTTATGTTTTGGGAATTCTGAAATTGCAAAGCCATCTCCCTGGGTTGTCACTGACTTCCTGAAGGGCCCTGGAAAGGTATATGCAGACCCAGCAGAGTGGCTATGTAGAAGGAAGTCCTGGCTTTAGGAGATACCCCATCTATTCAATAGAATGCAGGCTTCTTCTCTCAATTTCTTACAGATCCAGTGCAAATTCTGGGACATATTTTTAAAGAACCATAAGATTCTTGCAAGGCTACTGTCTGAAGGTATAAAGCTAGTACCAATTTGGAAGTTCAGAATGTCACCTGGATTTCTCTGTCCAGGGTTGGATTTGGACACCAAAGAGAACTGTTAGGGACCCTGAGCTGTGAGAAAGCCAAGCTGTGTCAACAGTCCAGGTGTCTGGGTCCTTTCTAGGCTCAGACACTGACCTACCCAATGAGATGGCAGAGGACTCTAGCTCTGTGATTTTGAGCAAGAGTTTGATGTCAGTTTTCTCTTCTCCAAAATGTGGATTGAGAGATTTGTTATCTAACACTGTTACTACTGAAACAATGTGATGTGACCTTGGGCAGCCTCTCTTTGCACAAACACATTCAACAGACTTTTGCTAAGTCCTCATGTGTAAAATAAGGGAGTGGGACCAACAGGCTCTAAGCCTTCCCACTTTGTCTGCCTAGAATTCTGAGTCAAACCGACGCTTGAGGCATTCTCTCTTACAGTTTCCGTCTACAAGCTATCCCTGGCGCAGCCCCAGACGGATCTCTGGCTGGAAGTCATAAATCTGGGTGGCTGAACATGCTACAGAAATAAACATAGTATCAACACTCATATTTACATATAATCATATCTACTTGCCTAGTGCTATCACATTCATTTTCTTGATGCGGGAAGACACTTGTTTGAGAAGAGGGACGCACTTGAGACCTCATCTCCTGTACCTTCCCTTTTGTGGGGTGTGGTGTGGTGTCCATTCCAGTGCGTCTGTGACCTCCTTGAGCTCCCCCTGACCCCTGCACTCATGCTATCGATCAGGTCACTGGCAGAAGTGAGAAGGGCATCACCTGTAGTGCTGGGGGTGGGGCAGGGGTCGGGTGAGGAGAGCCCACAATGTGGGCTGCACAGAGGGGAAGCCCATCAGAATTACACTGGTGAGACTCAAGAGAGGCACTGCTGGCAGGCAGAATGAAGAAGTTCCTTGTCTGGTACTAAATATTTCTTCCCCTTGGTTATTTGTCATGTAGTGATCTCAGCAGGTCACTATCATGTTGCCACTTAGCCATCAATTAACAAATGTCTACCCCTTTGGGTCATTTCTCATAAATCAATTTCCCCATCCCCTCGTTCTTTGGTTCTTTTCTTTTAACAGCCTCTCCTCATGGTAATTTATGGAGCCCATCATCCAAGGGCAAACACCACTCTTGCGCTGAATCCAGGAAAAGCCTTTTGTGGAATTTTAAAGGACCTGTGAAAGAAAATTGCACAAGGAAGAAATACTTTGTTAGATTACACCTTTCTGGGCTAGGGTTATATTCTTTTCCTCTCCAGCCCCCTCCCACAAATGCAAGGGGCAAAGAGCTCTGGGGTGGGAGTGCGTGAGTCATTGCACTGGGCGCGGCTTGCGTTTTCCCAATTGAATTTCATGCTATTGTTTCCTCTTCATATTTATTACCACTTAAGGTTCATTTACATTCCTTCTCTGTCCGCAGTGATCAGAGCAACACCTCCCAAATTAGCATCATTTGCAAGTTTCATTAACATGCTGTTTACTCTCCCTCTTTCAGATCATTAATAAAGATGACCCCATGCACCCTACCTCTCCCCCAACTCCATATATTTTCATTTGTCATCACCCTTTGTTTGCACACTTTGAGCCAGTTTTAAATTTATGTGGCAGCACTCCTTACTAAGCCAATTTGAATTAATTTTGAGTGTAACACTTTATGCCACTATATCAAATGCTTTTCTTATAACTGCATGCATTCCATCAATAGTACTCCCACCACCTTTCTATTTGGTATTCAGGTGGAAAACTCTCAATTCTGCCTGGCATTTTAGTTCTTTAAAAGTCACTGTATCCTCTGTACTGACTGGGGACTTTTCTCCTAATTTTTCGGTTATTTTGAAATGATTGATGTCACGAAAGAAAGGATTTGGAGAGCTATTTATGGCAATCGATAGCTTTCATCTTTCTTTCCCACACCTGCTATTATGGTTGAACAAGTAATTTTGGTGAAATCCCTTCACGTTTCAGGATGCATGAGATCTGGATCTCCTGTTTTGAAGGCTACAGAATTCTTTAATATTCCTTCCCTTTGTTTTAAACCACCTGAGTATTTTTTAAAACATGTATACAAATTTTGAAGACATTTTAAGTGTCTGGTATATCATGGGTTCTCAAGAAATTTTTTTGAGTTAATGAAATTAATACAATAAATAAAGCCATCAGTCATTCTTATTTCCTCCAATGTGCACCATTTTCTCATTCTCTGATGTAGTGAACAGTTTTTAAAAAATCAAGCCTGCTAGTGGAAGATAGGTGTACTATTACTCATTTATTTATTCTGCATATATTTATTGGGACTTTACTTTGGCTAGACACTGTTCTAGGCTTAGATGGTATTTCAGTGAACAGGAAGAATCTTTCCCCTCTAATACAGTTTGAGAGATAGACAATGAGCAAATATAAGACGCATAATGTATGATTAGCTTGTGATGTGTTATGAAGAAAAATTAAGAGGGTTAAATAAAGATACTGAGATTTTGTAGCATTCAGAGGCTTGTGGTGTATGTGTGTGTGTGTGTTTGTGATTGATCTGTTTTTCAGCCCTGAATCTTTATCTGGGAAGATGTATAATTTCCAGATGCTCTGTGGGTAGAAATAATAACAGAGCTGAGAATTTCTTTGTGACAGGTGGTTAGCTAGGCCCTACTTGGGACCCAAATGTGTGCATGTGCCGACGTGCCATTGCCAGGCCAGACTCTTGACTCTTATAGCTCTTGGGACCCTCCCGTTTCAGGTGTCTTTGACAGCACATAAGGAGTGTCATCCTTCTGAACTTTGTGAAGATGAGCTAAGAATTGGTGGAGAACACTGAGTTCACCCTGTGAACTGCACCAGGCAGATTACCAAATGGTCAACTTAGTATGAAGCTATATGCAGGAGTCTGCAGCAGATCTGCAGTGACCATAAGTTTGAATGAGATAGAAGTGCTGGGAGGACCTCAGCTTCTTTCTGAGTCCAGGCCTACAGAGCGCCCCCTATTGGCTGTACCTTCAGGTAAAGTTTAAATGCTTAGCCCAGGCTCTCCAGGCTGGTGCCTTCCCAGCTGTTAGGCCTCATCACCTGCCATTCCGTGCTGCTCTGCCCTTAAGTTCTGAAAGGACCAAATTACCTATGCTCTTCACTCTCACTAGTATAGGTCCTGCCTCTCTAGTCTTCTGACGTTCCTTCCAAGTGGAATGTCCTCCTTCCTCTTCACTTTCCAGTTCCTTCCTATCTAGCTCTTAGGCTGGTCTATCATGCTGTATCCTCCAATCCTCAAGCCACCGTTCTCACTTCAGCACCCTGGACATCTCCCTATCTTCAGTCTGTCACTTGACTGGCAGGGTTCCAGCATGCTAGAAACATTGTCTTATTCATTTTTGTATCTACACCACCTAATGCAGTCCTATGCACAGAGTAGACATTCAGGAAATATTTGTTAAACTAAACTGAACTTGAGATGAGGAGAAATGAGAGGTTATCGACTCCACTTTGCTGTTGAGGAGACTGAGGAGGGTAAGAGGAGGGCCTGCTGGGGGAGGGGGAGAGGCATAACAGAGGTCATAACAGGGAGTGCTGGGTTGGGGCCCATATCAGAGTTCAAGATGGTGGGCACCTCATTCACTAGAGAGTCTGATTTCCCATGTGATTTGAAGGAACTGTGAACTTTCAACGCTCAGTCAGTCTCTAAGCACACAGCATCATTTTTGTTCAAAGTATTTCAGATTTGCAACTAACGATTTTTTGGTGATTATCACAGTTATCAGATGGCCTAATTTTGTTGGTGGAGTTTATTCTTTTGTGAAAGTTCTTATTCATTTTCAAGTTAAATAAGGTCTGACTTTTATCCCCAAAGGAACTTATATTTCAAACCCCTGATTTGAGCAGGATTTGGTTTGAGTTTGGGTTTGATTCATCTCTTTGATTAAAGGCTTATCTTCTAAATAACATGTCTTAATAGTTAGTCTTTCCCTTTCAAGGCCTTCTAAATTTAGATATATGAAATCAATTACTGCTTCCAGAATGTTCAGTTTCTACTCTGGTCCTAGAATTTGGTCTCTAAGAGATGTTGATTTACACCCTGGGGGATCGTTTAAATTCTGCATTTTCCTAGTTGATATCCTTACCAGTGGGGTGAGGTAGAGGAACTGTGGGAGCAGCCTGCTGTCTGACAAGGAGCCACAGGGTGGGCATTTAGCCTTCTCAGAGCTTGGGCATAGCCCACAGGGACCTCACTGTAGCAGCAGGTAGAGGGCTGTCCTGCAGTAAGGTAGCTGGTACACAAACAAACCTGTGAGAGCATTGCAACTGTGGACACCCAGGTAATGGAGTGGGACCTCTGAAAATGTGCTGTGGTGACATGAAACCTGCATGGGGGGGGGGCTATTTTTCAATTCCTTTTCATTTTTGTCACTTCCAGAGATGATTGTGAATCTCCGATGGGGAGATATGGAATGTCATTCATATATCATTTCAGTGTATATTTAGTAATCACCAGCTGTGGGCCAGGCACTGAGCCACACTGTGCATGTGGGATGAGCAGAAGGATGTACCCCTTGCTCTGACCCTGAAGCCATCGGGAGTAAGAAAGGGGAGAGGCCGTTATATTCACTATTTTTAGGTTACACTTAAAATTCTATTTTGCTGCTAAGAGAAATGTTCTTTGCAGGGTCTCAGAGCTTGGAAGTCAGCCTGGGAACTGCCTATGATATTGTAAAACCTACAGGTGGGGAAAAGGAGCTAGAAGGCTTCTTTCCTCAGATACCTGTCTGCCTCTCACTGAGTTCCAGTCTGTCAACCCTAACTGCTCACTTGTCCTCCCACTCAGACTCTCCCCCCAAAATGTGGTCTATAATTCTGGATCCCTAAGGCCCAACAATCAATTTTGGGTAGACACAGTGTTAGGTCTGACTCCAGTCTGAGATTATTTAGATTTTGCAGGGCTGAAGCTTTCCTTGGCTCGGTCCATGGACATGAGGCTCACCAGTATTAGGGTAAACAGCCTTGGGAAAGGAGTAATCATTTACCTGCTTGAGAGTAGACTCATCAGAGTGGCCTAGGAGTCTCCATTTACAACCTACAAACAATGTAGGGTGATGTAAGCACAGACTAGCTCTGCCCAGAGAAGGACCTCTTAGCTATACTCCTTAGGCTTAGCTTTAGAGGGGTTCTCAGTGTCATCTAATCACTTGTAAAATTTATTTTGTGTGTGTGTGTGTGTGTGTGTGTGTGTGTGACTACATGTGCATTTTTTTTTTCTGAGAAGAGAGCCTGGTTTTCATCAGATTCCTGACAGAGTAAATGGGTCTTGACTCCATTCCTTGGTTCCTCTCTTTACCATCTGGATTGGGGGAAGTCATTTGGGCTCTGTCTTCATCTAGAATGTGTTGTTCTGAAGTCAAAATGAGAAAACATAAGTGAACTATGAGGCTTGCAAACCACACGTTACTATACCAATGCCTGAAATAGCCATGTGTTCCCCATCACTTTCCCTTCTCCCTGAACCCCCTCTTACCTCTCATACCCTGGCTAGTTTGTAACTGTTCCTAAGGCCCACTTCCAGTAACACTTTCAAGACCGTGTCCTGGCTGCCTGGCTTGCTCCCTCTGAGTAAGGTGCTCCTTCTCTGTGTTCCCATCACCCCTTCTTAGCTGACCTCTAGTAATGCAAATTTTACTCTGTTGCAATCAGTTATTTACTGACCTACCCAGATTGTACCCTCCCTGAGGTCAGGCATGGTGACTTGGTTGTTTTCCCTGTCTGGCACAGTGCAGTTTTAAAATAATTTTGTTCAATCGATAAAGTGTTAGTTAATTTATTTTTAAATTGTGCTTTAATGAGCTAACTACTAATCATTTTTATCTATTCATCAAAGGCAGACTTAATTCTCTTTACCATGTGTAAATGAAAGTGATAAAATGGAATCCTTTAAGAGCATCTTACTACTTGCCTATTAGGTTTGCCTTCTAGCAAATTAGTCTGAATTAATGAGGGTTCATCTCCTTCTGCTGAGGGAAGCAGGGAATAAGGCAGTTGCATACTTCCATGTCAGGATGGGCATTGTGCCCAGCTACAGTGACCACCCTGCTTACTCGCAGAGCAGCACATGCCTCTCCAGCCTGTTACCTGTGGCACAAGCTGCCCAACAAGATGGATCGGTCTGGGGCCCTGAGCTACACAACATGAGAAAGTGCCCCAACTGGCCTCGTCTAGGCAGCACATTACTGGGACAACAGATTTTCTTCAAGTCTACCTCTTGGTCCCTTTCTTAGGCACTACAGTCTTCTTCTACCTATTTTCTTTGCTACTTACTGACAGGTTATTCCAAGTGGATGTGACAATCTGTCTTCTGAGGCGCTTCTTCCTGACTTCTTCATTTATTTTGTCTCCTGCTCCCGTTCTAGGAAGTGCACACATTTGCCACCCTGCCTGCTTTTATTTCTATTACTGGAAGGGAAAAAAAGAAATTATGTGCTTCCCACTGACTCCTGCTCAGCCAGCACTAGACATTGTGTATATATACTGATGTAATGTTACCAAGGAGGAAATTGTTAAGAGGATGAAGCTAATTTTCTAATTCACACCTGGAAAGCAAATCTGATGGTACTCGCACAGATCTTTAATGAAATAACATTGTTTAAGAAGTTTCCAGAGAAATTCATTACTAATTGATTTTTGAACTGTGGAAAAGATAACACGGAGAGATGAGATATTAGTCTTCATCTGGCCTGACTCCCCAGCAAGCGTCCTATTTCCTTTGTTCTCTTTCCCATAGAAAATTGATAGCTGCTTCCTGAATTAGCGTTGCAGAAGGTAGGGCTCACAGAAAGGCATGTTTGGATGTGATGTGTTTTCTTTCTACTTCAGTTTTCCTTTGTTTGGGCCCTGCCATGAGGTCTTGGTGAAAGCCATGGGCTTCCATGGTGGAGCTGGAAGATATTTTGTGACTCAAGTAAAAGGCAGTCAGTGGGAGAAATGGACTTGGGCAGTAGGTTGGGTATCGTAGAAATGACAGTCTTATAGCAGGGACACTGGGGCACAGACTGCCTTTGATCTCCAGGGATTTCCCAGACCCCCCATCCCTGATATGCCTTATTTATATATACATATGAGGCCTGTCCAGAAAAAGTCCAGCCATTGCTAATATAACGAGAATAGTTTGTGTGACATCAGTGTGACCTGGCAGCCAAGGAGAGTGGACTGGAATATGCATGTGTGAACAATGACAACTTCACTGTACTAGTCACTGTACTAGTCAGTGATGTTGGTAGTAGCTGTCACATTTAAAATGATTGAGTGAGTAGAGCAATGGATCTGCATTGAATTTTGCATTAAGCTTGAACAGTCCTCTTCAGGAACTATTTGGATGACTCGAAGACTGCAGCTATGGGCACCTGGTGATTGGCCCCTTTATCATGACAATGCACCTGCTTATGTATCACGTCTCATGTAGAGTTTTTTTTTATAAAACATCAAACCACCCAGGTGACTCAGCCCCTCTACAGACCAGATTTGGTGCCCTGTGACTTCTGGCTTTTCTCAAAACTAAAACCACCTTTGAAAGGGAAGATATTTCAGACCATTGATGATATTCAGGAATATACAACAGGGCAGCTGATGGTGATTGGGAGAACTGTGTGAGGTCCCAAGGTGCCTACTTTGAAGGGGACTGAGGTGTTATTGTCCTATGTACAATGTTTTTTGTATCTGATATCTTCTTCATTAAATGTCTATTTTTCATGTTACATGACTGGATACCTTCTAAATGGACCATGTATATATTATTTAATGGGAACCACTGACATTTATTTTTATTCTTATATTAAGTAAAACTAAAAGCAATTTAAAAATAAGATTTCATTTAAAAAATTGAGCTGAAACATTCAATCCCATTAAAAACAGTGCCAGCTATGCAAAGCCAATACCATGATATGTATGTAGCCTAGTTCCTCTTCACACACGTTGCCATACCCACCTATCCGTCCTCTTCAGAACTTTGGAATTCTATTCCTGTGTGTTGGGCTCCTGGGCTAACCACGGAGGAGGGGTTCTGGTCTTTTAGATAATGTACGCCATGACTTGTCTCTGAATTTAAAGGAATTATGGGGACCAGTAGTGTCCCAGATCTCAGGAGAAGCAGTTTTGATTTGAAAGGCCTCACTCCAAGTCTGGATTGCAAATATATTAAGGCAGGTTGATTCTTCTTGAGGCACCCTCCATAAACCCAGCCAGTAAGTAGTGTTTGCCAGGCCGTGTGTGTCAGGGATACAATAGGACATAATTTTTCCTCAAAGAGCTCACAACTAGTGACATGGAAGCACTATGATGAGGAGGCGCAGAATGCTATGACATCCTTGAAGGCAGGTGCCTCGTTCAGTCTCTTGTTTGGGGTGAGCCTGGGAGGAAGAACAGCTATGAGATGGCTCTCATTAACCCTTCCCTCTCCAAAGTCTCCTATATTCCTTAGTGGCCCCCAGCCTTGGCCTTTGATATAGAAAAATCCTACTTATCATGTCAAAACTATTCTTTGCATTATTTTTCTGACCTTTGTCAATCTATTTTAACTCTGCTCTGTCCTCATTCCCTATAAATCTCCCATTCTTGCTCTTACTCAGAATCTACTGGACTAGTTCTCAGTGTGGTGTTGATGTCAATAACAGCTTCAAAATTCACCCTTGAATTGCTATTTTCATTTTAAAATTTCCTTAAAAGGGTTAATAGAGGGGCCGGGGACCTCAAACCCATGCAGGAGGATGGAGGAGGCACTGCTGATGTGGATGTGTCCTTGAGTCTTCAAGTGATGTTTTAGGGAACCAACTTTGGTACTACTGCAAAGTTAGTTTTGGGGGTGGTTTGGATGTTTGGAGCCTCTTGGAAGCCTGACTGGGGTGTGTGGGTGGGTCTGGAGTTCTGTGTCTGGTCCATGACAGCCAGTTGGAGACCTTGTTCTGCCAGGGTGATGGTGACCAAGCTGGGAGCACTAGATTCAAGGTCCATCTCTGCCACTGTCCATTGTGGGCAAGGTCTTATTGCCTCAGTGTCTGCTTCTGTAAAGCTCAAGGGTAGCTCAACCATTCTAGGAATGTATGTAATGGATTTATATTCCTTGTATTAGTCAAGGTTTTTCTGGAAAAATTATAGGATATATCCATACACATATATTTATTATAGGAACTGGCTCATTCTTTACTCAGGTTACTGAATCAAATGCTAATCTCTTCCAGAAACACTCTCACAGACACACCCAGAAGTAATGTTTTACCATCTATTTGGGTGTCCCTTAGGCCAGTCAAGCTGACACATAAAATTAACCATCATACTCACTCTCCCTTCTCAGGGCAATTTATGGAAACCCAGTAGCATCCTCCCTGAAAGTGCATTTTTTAAAAGATTGTAATTATTTATTTTTAGAAAGAGGGGGAGGGAAGGAGAAAGAGAGGGAGAGAAACATCAATGTGTGGTTGCTTCTTGCATGCTCCTCACTGGGGACCTGGCCTGCAACCCAGCCATGTGCCCTGACTGGGAATTGAACCAGCAACCCTTTGGTTCGCAGCCCAGCACTCATTCCACTGAGCTACACCAGCCAGGGCTGAAAGTGCATTCAATCAAGGCTGTACCCATACCTTTTCACTTAGTTTTGTGAAAGTAATATTAGTGGCTAGAATGTTAATAACATTCTGAAATTATATGGGATTCTTGCATTTTACAATGTTTTAGTGCCCATAATCACTTTGGTTCTCCATGTCATCCCTCTGAGGTGACATAGATTGAGCACTTACTATATGTACTTTAATGCTTCACCTCATTTAACCATTTTAAAAATTCTGTGAGGCAAATGTGATTATTATCTGAACATTGCAGATGAAGAATCTGAAGGTCAGAGAGGTAAAGCGCCAGGCCAGGGAAGGGGCAGAGACGTTCATCTTGGGTAAGTCTTAGGGCAGAATTCCTTTCCATAGCAGTAGTGTGCCCACTTGCACCTTATTTGAGAACCAGATATTCCAGTGATCTCTGAGCCAGGTATGCACTCTTGCTATGCAGTGACCAGGGGGTGGGAGGACTGCTGTGCTTGTACGTCTGAACACCCCATAATACTAGGCCTTTGTGGTTTTCCCACAGAGCAGCATGGCCCAGCAGAGTTGGATGAGCCTGGGGGAGGGACATGGATGCAGTTCACTGGATCAAGTGGCTAAGGGTCTGAACTAGGGAGGGGGGCAGCATGAAGAGAGAAAATGAAAACATTTATGTTATCTGGTGGAGAACCATTCAAGCAGTGGGACTTTTAGAGCAATTGAAGAGAAGTCTGAATAGTTGAGAGGATGGCTTTGGAGGTGACTAAAGCTCCAAGGAGTCATAGGGGAGAGGGAAGGAGAAAATAATTGTTACTTCTTAACTAGCATAAAAGGAAATTGAAAGGAGACTGAATGTCATTGTTCACATATGTGGAGGTGGTGGTAAGCTCTTGTAGAATTCCACTGAAGACAGTTTACAGAGGACAAGGGTTAAATTAGAGGTTTTCAGCATGTGGGATTTTGGTTAGGTGCTAGGAAGGATTTCTCTGATGCAAGGTGTTTCTAACACTATTAACAGATGTAGTGAGGCTGGTTGTAGTCAATAGGATAGCTGTCAAGCCACTTGGTCACCCAGCACTCTTGCACACCTCTTCTGTGTTTGGATGTTTGGAGAATTTCTTACCTTCTGAGTCTGTGCCTCCTGGAGAGAAGAGAGAAATGGGCTTTACCAGTTTCTCTTGAACAGAGTACAGGCTTAAGATTCTTCCAACCAGATACACCTGTGTCAAGCTTCAGTTAGGTTGCCAGTATCTGGAGGAGTCCATTCTGGCCAGGGAAGGGACAGAGACATTCAGCATCCAGAGTTAGCTATGAACTGTACAGTATTGCTGAGACCTGTGACTTCTCTGCCAGTGGGGCTGCTGGCAAAGAACCCATGGGAGCAATCTGGAGGGTAGCATAGTGTTTCTGGATCCAGGGCCTCCCAGAAATTCTGAGAGGTAGCACTTTCCTTTAACAAACATATTTTCCACTTAAATCAGTGAGAGAGGGTTCTTTTGTTCTCAGCTGAGAACCTTGACTGCTACAACAGGTAACTGAGAGAGCTTTAAGTCTCCAAGTCTTTTAGGAATAGAAAAAGCACTCAGCTGTCAGTTCAGCATGCTCAGAGTTTGTATCAGTCAGGGTTCTTGGTTGCAAACAACAGAAACAAATTCTGGGTATTTTAAGCAGAAAAAGAGTCTGTCGGAGGCTCAGAGATGCAGAAGGCTAGAGAATCAACTTGAAAAATGGGCAGGCTCCAAGAGCTTGAATTAGGAACCATGTCATAACAGGGAAACTGGGTCAGAGTGTAGCCTTTGCTGTCCCAGGGTACCACTTGATCTGCCACTAGACACGAGGAATTAGATGCCCCTATGGCTCCAGGAATAAACCTGACTGTCACAGTGTCATTATATTACTTACTCCATCTTCTAGATGGAAGAGTTTAACTGTCTGAACTTCCAGGGAATAGAGACAAGCAGAATCAACTCACTGTGATCTTCTGGGTGGAGGGCTGGGTACTGTACCCTACAGGTACAAAGCAACATTACCTTAGAGAGAAAGGACATTAGATATAACAACAATAGATGCCATATCAGGGCACATATCCTTAACTCTTGGTGCTGTGAGGGGTTGAGCTGCAAGAGACAAATACAGGGTACACTCCTAACAGATGAAGATGGCTCCCTGCTGCAAAAATTAACAAAGGGACAAAACCCTCTTTTTCTCCCCATCTCAATTTCATCGTTTATTTTTATATATTCTATTCCCCTTTTAACAGTCTTTTCCTTTTTTTAGGATTCTAAAGCATCTACTGGAGAATGGAATCAGGTGCTCTAAGTTCCATCCATCTGGCATTGACTAAGCACCTCATCTGGGCATGTCCCAGACAGACATTAGTGATACAGAAATGAACTAAAAAGTCCGTTTCTACTATAAGGGGCTCAGTCAGTGAGGGAGATTCTATGTAAACAGACAATTACAGTATTTGTTATTTTTTTCTTGCTGTGTAACAAATTGCCCCAAATTTAGTGGTTTAAGTTTAGCTCACAGTTTTGTATATTCAGTGTGGCACATCTTCTCAGTGTGCTACAAGGCTGAAATCAAAGTTGTTGGCTGGATTGAGCTCTTGTCTGGAAGCTCTGTGGGAAAATCCATTTCCAGGCTCATCCTTGTTGGTTGCAGAATTCAGTTCGTTGAGGCTGTAGGACTAGTGTTCTCATTCTTATGTTGGCTGTCAGCTGAAAACTGCTCTCAGCTCCTAGGTCCTTACAGCAACCCCTAATCCATCTTAGTAACAGAGAAACTCATTGGGTTGAGTCCCTCTCATACTTTGATTCTCTGTGACTTCCTTTTTACCAACCAGCTGAAGAAAACTCTGCTTTTAAAGGGCTATTGTGACTATGTTAGGACTACCTGGTTAATTTCCCTATTTTAAGGTCAACTACATAGCATGCACACTATAGCATTGTGGGAATAAAATCAATCATATTCACTCTCCCAGAGATTATGTAAAATTTATATTGGGGTGGGGTGGGGGAAACCTTAGGAGACATCTTAGAATCCTGCCTATCATATAAGATGAGATGTGCTAAGCAGGGAGGTATCCACAAGGAATGATGGGAATACAAGGGAGGGAGACTGATCCTAGATTTGGAAGTGTGGGAAGTCAGGGTAGTCTTTTTGGAGGGGTGTCACTTGCTCTAAATTAAAGGCTGAGAACTTAGCAAGTGAGGATCAGCCAAAAAAACCATTCCAGCTAGAAGGAATGACTTATGTGGGGCAAGAGGTGTGGCACAGAACATCACACTAGGAAATAATAAGTTTAAGGTTGTTAGAGAGTAAGTCTTTTTTTTTCTTTTAAATATTTTTCTTTAAGATTTTTATTTATTTATTTTTTTAGGGAGGGAAGGGAGGGAGATAGAGAGAGAAACATCAATGTGCGGTTGCTGGGGGTTATGGCCCGCAACCCAGGAATGTACCCTGGCTGGGAATCAAACCTAGGACACTTTGGTTCCCAGCCCACGCTCAATCCACTGAGCTACGCCAGCCAGGGGAGACAGAGAATAAGTCTTCTCCAAGGAACAGAGTGTCCAGACAAGGACCTGGAGAGGCCCAGAAGGGTCCAGTCAGAGGACTTGACTGTCTGCATCTGGGGGAATTAGATTTTTGGGTCTCACCTTGGACTTTCTGATTTGGGGTTGGCCTGAAAATTTGCATTTCTTTTCTTTCTTTCTTTTTTTTTTTTTTTTTGCTCATCAATTTGTGTAATATTTAATTAAATTACAATAAAACATATAGCCAGAATAAATACAATTGGTGTTTAACAAGTTCCCAGATGATGCTGATGCTACTGGCGTGGGACCTCACTTTGAGAACCACTGGTCTGGAGAATAAGTGGAAGGACAGCAAGTCTGCAGGCCCAGTAGGGGGCCATGGTGCCAGTCTAGGAGAAGATAATGAGACCTTGGCCGGGTTCAGAGCTAGGGCCATGAGGGTGGAGATATTATGGAGAGGATGGGATTTGGGAAAAGATTTAGGAAGCAGTGCTGGAGTGTGGGCGTGAGACACAGGGCAACTGAGGGCTGATCCACCACTACAGAGCTAGAAGGGATCTCATTATGCAGTCCAGTCCTCTTAGTCTTCTGATGGGCAATGTGAGGCCCAGAGAGAGCAAATGACCCCTTCAAAATCATATGGTGCTAAATGGGACATAAGAATCATGTTCCCTGGCCTCCATGGCACAGCATTTGTAAGTTAATTTGGGAATAAGAAAACAAAATAAAAACAAGGCAGCTCCCAGCCCTCTCAGAAACTCCTTGCCAGTCTCATTTTTGCAGCTCCAGTCTCCATGCCCGCTCCCTGGCCAAGCATGCTTCCAATGAAGGCCACTGCAGCCCATATAAAAGAAGAACAGAGTCCCTTTCCTGGAAACAGACCCATAAGGGTTCCCAAACGGGAGGTCAAACTGATTAAAGGTGCTTTAAGTCCCCTAACTGATTTCCTTTCAGCCCTGAGCTCCTGGTTGCAAGAGAATTTTCATGGCTGAGAGAACCTACTAGTGACAAATTCGCTGAAGCGTGGAGACAAGATTGGGAAATTACTGCCCACTCTTGCATTTCCAGAGGGATAGATACTGAATTTGGACATTCTTTTCACACACACAAATGTTCGTGTGCACATGCATGCGGTAGAGATCGATCCTAACCCCCAAAGGCCCCTTTGTCTCACTGAAGCGCTTATTAAATGAATCTGTGTTTCCGCTGGCAGCTCAGAGTCATCTAGAAAGGGAACACAATACGATGTCAGTCAGTATTTGTTACCGTCAGAGACTTCCTCGAAGTCTGCCTTGAGTTTATTGTCTTTTTGAGGCCATTTTATCCATTTTTTGTGGGTAAAGTCATTAATCTTCCTCCAGGCTCAGGTGCTGTGCATTCCTGACAGCTGGGTCCTGGCTTCTTGGGCTGTGGGTAGCGGCACCTCCTGGCCTGTGGCGCTGGAGTTTTGATTAGAAAGAGTAAGGAGTGAGCTGAGCCATAAAGAGGACTGAGAGGAGGAGGGCTGTGGTCCCAGAAGGCACTGGGAATCTGCAGAAAAGGTCATTCTGTTTTTGAATCATCTACAGTGCACCCTGACACCAAAATACACTTAGATCTATGCAGAGTCACTTGATAAAGAGGCTAATGAAGTGGAAAGATGTCAGCAGAGCTAAGCGGGCCAGGCTCTCGGGGATGCTCCATGATTCAACATTCTGTTTCCATGGAAACCAGAGAGGCTTGGCTTCTTTCTTCCTCTCCTTCCTTTTGGAAGGTCTCTCCTTGGTAACCTTGACCCTTTCACATTGGCAGCCAGAGATAAGGAATTCCATTTTCCCTATCTGGTCATGGTTGGCTGGTAGACACTGATGGGTCTGTGATGGGGGAGGGGTGCTGGCCGGGGGCTCTGGAGTGCCTTAATTCAAATGCATGAAGTGCAGGTTGGGAGGCGATAGAAAAAGAACACAGTTAATTAAGGTTGATATTGCAGAGAAGGTTGTTTTCTGAATAATAAATTCTATGGGCTTCAAAAACAAGTGCAATTAAAAGAATGCAAAAAGAGACAGTTGAAGGGCAGAGGAAGACAGGTTTGGTCAGAGTGTGTTTTGTTGGGGAGTCAGGTGGGAGAATAGGCTGCATCTAAGAAGCCCTCACTATGCTGGAATCTTGAGACTCAGAACAAATACTGTTCTTGTTGATAGCTGTGACTTGGCTGCCTGTACAAATACAAATGCCCTTTGTCTTGAGCAGTGGGGTTACTTGTGGCCCCAGCTGATGGAGAAGGACTTCGAAGTTGATCCAGATGGGAAAGTTTTCTTTAGGTTGTTATCCAAGAGAGGAATTTGTCTTCAATTTAGGCTCAGAAATGTTGCTCCTGGACAGATGCTGTCCCAGTCATATTGTACATCACTTTTCAGTTCAAGTGCTCACTGTGCTTTTATGTTCTGGAATCTTCTGGAATAAATTATTGATTGAGAAAATTTATTTTTTGTTGGCCAGTCAAGGCTTAGTGCTTCTTTGGGAGTGGCCATCCATTCTTGGATCAGACAGAGAAATGGCTGGCCAAAGGACATGTAACCCTTGACCCACTCCCTCAATAGCAACTACAGGTTAGAGTAAGTTTTTAGAGAGAGAAATATAGTGCCAGGCTCCCTCAAACATCTTTGCTGTAAGACTACTAATTTACCCTTCAATTTACAATCTCAGGGAAGAAATGTGACTTTTGAAAATTATTTTACAAAGCTAAAAATCTTAGCATATCTTCTTCCTGTATATAAAAATCAGGTTCTTTTACAATTGGGAGTCAGGAACCAAACACATCCACAGGTGTGTTCAAGAACTGGTCGATCTCAAATTTGTCTAGGTTACCAAGGAAGAAGCTCTCCCTGGCTGGAAATGTGAGTTCTCCTAATCCACCCATTCTTATCACATTTTAATTGGTAATCTCAGTAGGGGTGGGGTAAACTGATTGGGAAAATGATGGGAGGGAGTGACATACCCTCATCTAGCTAATTGAACTATGGCTTAGAGAAATATTGAATGCAGATGGCTTTTGCCTAGCTTTACATAGACTGTAGGCAGAGATTTTCTGTGCACAATTCATCAGTAACGGACTGCTCAAATAAATCATGCTACATAATGAAATACAATGCAGTTACACAAAAGCATGAGAAGCTGGAGTGATTGGAAAGCTTTCCAGGATCTATTATTAAGTGGAAAAAAAGTAAGACCAGAGCACTGTGTATATTATATTTTGACTTCTGTTAGAGGAGAAAAACAAGAATATATCTTCATATATGCTTGTATTTGCATAAAGTAACTTGACAGTATAAACTATATATAAATAAAAATAAAAATAAAATAAATTACCTGTAAGAATGAGGTGAGAATTGAATGAATGGGTTAAAGGATGAAAAGGGAGACTATAATTTTTTACTTAAATTTAATGAAAAATATTGTTATTTATTGAATTTATTGGGTGACATTGGCTTATAAAACCATACAGGTTTCAAAAATACAACTCGATAAAACATTGTCTGCACACTGCCTCCTGCACCCATTGCCCCAAGCAAAGTCTCTTTCTGCCCCCATCCCCCCCCCCCCCGACCCCTTTTGCCCACCTCCACCCAAGCCCCCACCCTTTCTCCCTCTGGCTGTCGCCACACTGTTGTCTGTGTCTATGTATTATATATATATATATGTTTTTTGGCTAATTCCTTCACCTTCTTTCATCCAGTCCCCCTACACCATTCCTGACAGCTGTTGATTTAGTTTTTAAACCATGTACATTTATTAGCTATTTAAAAATTAAGTGAAAAATGAAAATATAGAAAAAGCATGAAAAGTCAGTGAAATTTAAACAAATATATTTTTGCCTATATTCTTGCTTTGGAAATTCTTGCTTTCATTTCTTGCTCCTTCCTGTATGTCTTTCCTTCTTGCCTTGTTAGAGAGGGATTTGAGATGACTTGGGGGAGAAAAAGTCCATATAACAAAATGGATTTTTAAAAGTTTTGCTGATTCATGGACAACAATGTGTGATTGCAGGGAGGAAGGGGACTATAAGGGGCTTAAAGGGTAATGGAAAAAAATTTTTAAAAACTTTCCTGATTTACTTTTAGCATGACTGTGTGAGAGGGTCAACAAATGCCGAATCCCCCAAAGCAACTATAAAGCTGGATTAAACTATCAAAAACAGCCCTGGCTGGTGTGACTCAGTAGATTGGTTGCCAGCCTGCAAAGCAAAGGGTCGCTGGTTTGATTCCCAGTCAGGGCACATATCTGGGTTGCAGGCCAGGTCCCCAGTAAGGGGCACATGAGAAGCAACCACACATTGATGTTTCTCTCCCTTTTTCCCTCCCTTCTTCTCTAAAAATAAATAAATAAAAATCTTTAAACAAACAAATGAAAACCAATTTCGCCCTACTGAAAATTGACCAAATTTTCATTTATTCATGAAAACTACTAAATTTTGGTTAAGAATGGTGAAAATCTATGGCATTCTTTCCTGGGCTACTTCCATCTCCCTCCAACTCAACTGGTATATCAAGAGTAGGTAGGGAAGGTCATGAAAATAAGTTGTTTTGCTACGACTTCAGAAGAGGTTTACTTGATTTGAAGGGCCATCAGTTGAAGTAGTGATCTTGACCTCAAAGATGAAGGGCTAGAGGCTTTGATAGTCTAAGGCTGTGGGTCTATTTTGGGCATACAATGAACTAAACATTTGATTACAAATTTAACAGGAAGTGAGACAAAGTTCTGGAAGTGAGACAACCATAATATGCTTGCTAAATTCTCCACATAGGTGATGTTGACTGAAGCTATTCATATGGACAGCAGAAACTGGAGTCTTCAAGCCACCCATATATCTCTGGTTAACAGAGCCTTTGCTCATGCACAGAATAGTATATAAGGCATCCCAAGGAAGCCTGGAAGAAAGTAAACTCCAGGAGAGAGTTGAAATGGTGTGAATTTTGAAGAGCTCCACAGTTTATACAGTGATCCATCAGCGGAGAGTGGAAACCTCCCTGCGTCAAGGTGTTTGAAAACAATTTCTAACAACTCTTTGGTTGAACATTAAGGTATACAGATATTAGGGTAAAAGCTATGCTTAAAAAACAAAACTGAGAAGAGATGTTTCTAATCAGACATTGTGGAGGAAACAGACTTCAGAGACTTAGTCTAAGCAAGTAACTCAACAAACAAACAAACAAACAAAAAATCCACAATAGCAACGATAACTGTTGGGAACCGCCCTGACTGGTATCAGAAGCTGAAACCCCCACCTAGGCTAAGGCTAAGGGAACGCCCTTGGAACCGTAAGCCAGCAAGGAGACGAAAGCTTATCTCCCTGGCAGGAATGCTGCTTCTGCTGCTTTATTCATAACTGAACCCCCAAAAGCTTGGTCGGTTATCCAAAGACGGGTAAGGTTCCCCAAGGGGGAACAACCTAAGACAGGCACGATCACTTTGGGACACCCCCCAAAAGAAGGACCTGGGGGGCTGCAGCAAAAGGGGGTGATGGACCCTCGCTCCTTGGCTTTGACATAGCCTGAGTTCTCATCGTCTGGGAGAAAATCTCCTTATCTCTTGGTTGCCTTAGTTCCCTTGCTCCACCTAAGCCTGAAACAATGACAGGGTGGTGCAGCTCTGTGCTGAAAAGGGCGGATTCCCCGGGTGATCAGGCCTAGGAAAGAATATGTAAATTACTGTGAAAACTTCTTTGTTTAGAATGCTCCCAGTTGAATGAGAAGGGTCCAAGGAGGAAGTTAGTTTGTTCCTCAAAGTCTTACAGCTCTTTGACCCTGACTCAAAATAGACCGGCAGAGTTCCTTGTTTTCTATAGTTCCTTACTTCCCCCTAATGAGTACTGTACTTTACCTGAATTATTATGCAAAATGAGCCCAATAAAAGCATGTATGGACAGTAAATCGGCGTGCTCCTCACTAGAAGGGGTGGCCATTTCGTCCCTACTTCTCCACAGGAACTAGTTTGTCTCTGTGCATGTTTTTTCTCACGTGTTTTTCATCGAGCCATCACAGCATTCCGTGATCACTGCTGGCCGGTGACCCACGCAACAAATAACCCTTAGTGAGATGGAAGAAATCAGAATCCAGAGTTGCCAAAACATAAGATCTAAACTGTCCAGGATTTAATAAAAATTATGAGACATTCAAATAAACAAGAAAGTCTGACTTATGGAAGAATAATGCAGTGAATAGAAACTGAGTTCCCTCAGATGTTGGATTTGACATATGAAGACTTTGAATTAGTTATTATAAGTAGGTTAAAATAACTAGAAGAAATCACACAAAGAAACAAAATAAAATGATAAGGATTCATCAAATTGCAATCTTAAGAAAAAGACAGTAATTCTTTTTTTTTTAAAAAAGGAAAGTTTAGAGTTGAAAAGCAATCACTTCAATGAAAATTCACTAGAGTAGCTAAGTAGAAGATTTTAGATGGCAGAAGAAAGAATCAGCAATATATTTCTATTTCTATTGAAGATAAATCAATAGAAATTACCCAAACTGAGTAACAGAGAAAAAATGTTGAAGAAAAATGAACAGAGCCTCAGAGACTGCTGGGCCAACATCAGGTGTACCAACATACATGGAATCGTTGTTTCAGAAGGAGAGGAAATAATGGTGAAAAACTTCCCAAATTTTATAAAAAACATAAGAACCTCAGCAAATGCCAAGCAGGATAAACACAAAGAAATACGCAAATAGACACATCACTGTGATACTGTTGGAGCCAAAAACAAAGAAATTCTTGAAAGAAGAAAGAGAAAAGTAATTTCTCATGTTCAGAGAATCACTATAATCATTTCCAACTTTTCATTAGAAATGATAGAGTCTAAGTCAGTGAAATTTTCAAACTGTTGAAAGAAAGAAAAAAATTTGAAACCAACAAAATTATTCCTCAAAAATGAAGGTGAATAAGAACATAATCAGATAAACAAATACTGAGAGAATTTGTTGCTGGCAGACCTGCCTTATAAAAAGAACTATCTTTTAGTCCTTTTGGCTGAAAAGAAGCAAAAGCAGACAGTATCTTCAATTCACAGGAAGACATGGAAAGTGCTGGAAATGGTGAATGCTTGAAAATTAAAAAGCACATTTGTAAATAACCCATGGGTTAAAACAGTAATCAGAAAAAAATTAGAAAGTATTCTGAAATAAATTAAAATAGAAACACAGTGTATCAAGGTTTATGACATGAAAATGAAGCAGTGCTTACAGAGAAATTTATAGATATAAGTGCCTTTATTAGAAAAGAAGAAAGGTCTCAAATCAATGACATAAGCTTACCCACTAAGGAATTAGAAAAGGTAAAGCAAAGGAAACCCGAAGTAAAAAGGGGGAAGTAATAAATAAAGAATAGGGTGGAAATTAATGGACTAAAAATAGAAAATAAATGAAACTAAAAATTGGTTCTTTGAAAAGATTAAGAAAGTTGAGAAAATTGGTATTAGTTTTCTATTGCTACTGTGACAAGTTTCCACAAATTTAACAGCTCAAACAAACATAATTTTGTTATCTTATAATTCTGGAGTTGAGAAGTTTGTCATGGATCTCACTGAGCCAGGATCAAGTTGTTGGCAGGTTCTATTCCTTTCTGAAGGCTTTAGGGAGAGTTCCTTTTCTAGCCTTTTACAACTCAAGAGACTGTCTGCTTTCCTTGGCTCAGGGTTCCTTACCTGCATCTTCAAAGCTAGCAATAACAGGACAGGTTCTCCTCACATTGTCCTCTCTCTGGCTCTTCTTCTGCCTTCCTCTTGGACTTTTAAGTGCCCCTGTGATTACATTGGATCTACTTGGATAATCCAGGATAATCTACCTAAATTAAAATCAGCTAATTAGTCTTTAAAAATAATAATTATTTTTTCTTTTTTTACTGTTGTTCAACTATAGTTGTCTCCCTTTTTACCCCATTACTCTTCCCTGCCCTCCCCAACCCCCCTCTCCCACATTCAATCCTCCTCATCCCATTGTCCTTGCCCATGAGTCCTTTATGTATGTTCTTTGACTTAACCCTTCATCTTCTTTCCTAATGTCTTTAATTCCATTTGCAACCTTAATATTTCCTTGCCATGCAACATAATATATTAATGGATTCCAAGGATTAGGATATGGATGTACTTGGGGGACCGTTATTGTGCCTGAAACAAATCCTTAACTTGATGATCAAGAAAATAAGAGAGAAAACACAAATTACTAAAGTTATGAATAAAAAAGTAAAGTCATAAGTGACCATATATAAATTAAAAGGACTACAAAGCAATATTGTGAACGAGTTAATGCCAGCAAATTAGACTATTTGGATGAAATTAAGCAATGTGTTTCTTTAGAAAGAAACACATTGTAAAAAGTAACTTAAAAAGAATTAGAAAACCTGAGTAGACTGTTAACAAGTAAAGAAATAGAATAGTACTTCAAAATCTTTCCACCAAGAAAAGCCTAAGTCCAGATGGCATCTATGGTGAATTTATTCCAATATTTAAAAAAAATTCACAAGCCCTTTCAAAAAATAGAGAAGATAGGAACAATTCCCATCTCACTATATGAGGCTAATATTGCCCTAATACAAAATATAAAAAAAAGAAGAAACATATTGCTCATAAACGTAAATGAAAAATCTTCAACAAAATATTAATAAACTGAATTGTAAAGTATATATAAAACATTGTATATCACTACCAAATGGTATTTATTTAAGGTATACAAGTTTTGTTTAACATCTACAATCAATTATGTAGTATATAATAGAATACGAGACAGATAGATGCAGAAAAAAGAATTTGACAAAAATCCATCATCATTTTGTGATCAAAATACTCAATATAATAAGGAAATGTCCCAACCTTATAGTCGGCATCTACAAAAAACATATAGCCATCTCCATATTAAATGTTGAAGACTAAATGCTTTCCCCCTAAGATAGGGAACAAGATAAGGATGGCCACTCTTGCCATGCCTATTCAGTGTTGTCCTGGAGGTTCTGACTGGTGCAATGGGGCAAAGATGAAAGGTGGAATGGATAAATGAGTGAAGGCATCTAGATTGGAAAGGTATAAATAAAACTGCCTTTATATACAATCTTTTTATGATCCCATATGTAGAAAATTCTAAGAAATTCACAAAGAAACTACTATAAATAATAAACAAGTTTAGCAAAATTTTAGGATATAAGATCCATACATAAAATTTAATTGTATTTCTACATATCCTATCATTGAACAATTCAAAAAATGAAAAATTTTTTAATATCATTCACAAAAGCACCAGAAAGTATAAAATACTTAGGAAAACATTTAGCAAAGAAGTTCAATATTTGTTCAATGAAAACGATAAAGCGTTTCTTAGAGAAATTAAAGCATGTCTAAATAAATGGAGAGAAATTCCATGTTCAATATTGGAAGACTCAATATCATTAACATCTCAATTCTCCACAAATTGACCTGTAGATTTAATGCAATCCCAATTAATAACCCCACAGAATTTGGGAGAAATTGACAGGCTAATTCTGAAATTTATATGGTAATATAAAGACCTCAAAGAGCAAACATAATTTTGAAAAAGAAGAACCAAATTGGAGGACTTATACTACCTGATTTCTAAACTCCATATGAACTTACAATATTCAAGATAACATGGTATTGATATAAGCATAGGCTGATAGACCAATAGAACAGAATTGAGTCTCTTTACATTTATTATCAATTGATTTTGAAAAAAAGATGCCAAGATAATTTAAGGGAAAGAACAGTTTTTTCTCCAAGTGGTGCTGGGGGACAACTGAATATCCATCTGGAAAAATAAAAATGAACTTAGACACTGACCTTACACCATACACAAAAATCAACTGAAATGCTCAAAGATCTGAGTATGAGAAAAACTAGAAACCTTTTGGAAGAAAAAATAGGAGAACATTTTTGTGGTGTTGAGTTAGGTAAAGAGTTCTTCAATACAATATCAAAAGCTTAAGACAAAAAGAAACAAAAATGCTAAATTGGATTTTATTAAAATTAAAAGCTTTTGCATTCCAAAAGACATTTAGAAAATGCAAGGATAAACTACATACTTGGAGAAAGTATTTGCATATCATATATTTGATAAGGGACTTCTATCCAGAATATATAAAGAACTCTTAAAAGTTAATAATGAGAGGGCAAGTCAATTAAAAATGGACAAAAGACTTATATAGACACTTCACTAAATAATATATACATGTGGCTGTTAAGTGCAAGAAAAAGTGATCAACATTATTAGTCATTAGGGAAGTGCAAATTAGAAATACAGTGTGATATCTTTACACAATCTCTAGAACAGTTAAAATCAAGAAAGCAAAGGATGAACTAATTTTCCTGGCTGAGTTCTGTCCTCTCTCAGGCTACAGAAAAGTGGCTAGACCAACAATATCTAGGCCTCAAAAATAAAACTCAGAGTAGGGGGAAGTAAACTGGTCCCAGGTAAGGAGGGGAGGGTGTTATAGACTGAGCTGCTCACATTAAGCATCAGTGAGATGAAAAGAAAAGGCAGAGCAACTAAGCAGACATAACACAGGAAAATCAATGAGGCAAAAGTTAGGAGTGGATATGGAAACCTCAGGTGAAGAACCCAATCTGCGTAGAAGTGGCTTCTCTATGAATGTGTTCCTTTAGAGGAATGTTTTCCTTTAGTAGGAATATAAATGTGATAAAACAAGAGCTGAAAGATGAGATGACAAAACAACAGCATGAGTTACAAAGGTGATTGGTGACCTAAGGAAGTGAATTGAAATAAAGTAACATCAGGTAGCAAGAAACAGAATAGAGCTAAAACCTGGATTAATGATATGAAGAAAAAGCTAGAGATAATCACACTGAGTGCAGAGAAAGAAGAAAAAAGAGATTAAATAATTAGAAGAGGAAGTGGGACCAAGATGATTCAAAATAAAGTAATGGTCCATGCAGTAGACTATCCAACCAGAGGAAGAACTGAGTGAAAATTTGAATCTGCACATCTGTGTGTGGAAGGGTATACCCATACCAAGAAAAACAGATTGAGAATAACCATCATCAAGGATTTTTTATAGGTTAATTAATGAATTTAAAGAATAAAGGAGGAATTCCTCAGACATCTAGGTGCAAAATCACCCCTGACGGTGGGAAAGATTAGGCTGTCCTTCCACATACATGGTAACTTTCTATGTTTAAGGATAATGAAGAACTGTTGATTAAGTTATGAGGTTTGGAAAGTTAAACCTAAGAAATCTGTATGCATCCAAAGAGTTGCCCATGTATAAAGGTAACGGACATGCAGTCTTAACTATAACTTCCCTGTGGGAGCTGGGCACCCACTACACCTGCTTATATGAAACCAGAGATCTTGGGTAATGAGATAAGGTTTGGTGAGGCTGTAAATGGATTGGCATTGAGCAGTGAATTCATGTGAATAAAACACTTTTTTTCCCAGGCGAATAATGACTATAGGATAGAATGCTACTATTATAAACTCTGGCAAAGAAGCGCCAACCTAAACAATAGACATTGAGGGGTGGGGGAAGGGAGGTGGGAGGAAGTGTGGAATTATTATCACTTCTATGCTGCATAGAAAGGTAAATTAGTCAATACTATTTACAATCTTAGTCAAAAAATTATGACTGCAACCTACAAATAGTTTTTGTAATATTTAAAAAAAGTTTAACCTTAATTTTTAAGGAGTTTAATATTTCTCAGGGGTGAAGAAACATTTGATGTACTACAAATCTTTCAAATTTTCTTGTTTCTTTTTCTTTTGTTAAATTCAAGAAAAAATTAAATTTACAAATGACATTCAGAGAATCATGTTATTTTTAGAAATCTCTATATGTGCTTATCTTTCTTTTTTATCTCTTTCCTAACTTCTGTATAATTATCAGAGAGTGGCTGCAAGGATGATCACAAAATGTGAACACTGATTATTTCTGAATGGTGAGATTTTCAGTAATTTGTTGATTTCTTCCATATATTTTTCTGTATGTCTTGCATTTTAAATAATGAGTATGAATTATTATATAACATTTATCATTGTTCCAAAATATTATATATGCTCTTTGCAGAAAATTTGAAACACATAGATTTAAAAAAAAAAGGAAAAGCCTGCCATCCAGATATGTCTACTGTGGTAGCCTGTTCTATTGGTGGCTCCCAATGAACTATGTTTCTGGGTACTCATGCTCTTGTGTAGTCCCCACATTGACTCTGGGCTTGGCCATGTGTGATGATTAATTTTATGTGAACTTGGCTAGGCTATGGTGCCCAATTTTTGGTCAAGCACAAGTTTAGGTGTTTCTGTGAAGATATTTTTAGAGAGGTGAATAATTTTAAATCAGTGGACTTAGAGTAAAGCAGATTACTCTTCATAATATGGGTGGGCTGCATTCAATCAGTTGCAGGTCTTAAGAACAAAGACTAAGGTTTTCTAAGGAAGAGGAAATGTTCCTCAAGATTACAACATAAAAACCCTGCCTGAGTTTCCAGCCTACTGCCTTGTGGAACTCAGACTCAAGACCAGAACCCCAGTTCTTACCTTAATTGCCAGTCTGTGGGCCTGCCCTATGGATTTCAGACTTGTCAACTTTGGCTAATGGAATATTAGCAAATGTAACACAAACATAGACTTAATAGACTTGTAGAGTGGGGGTTATTATTTTGGAACACCCCCTCTTGGAGTCCTGAACCACCACGTGAACAGATCTGGTTGTTCTGCCAGAGAGATCGTGGAAAGGAGGGAGAGAGGGAGAGACTGATTGATTGATTCAGGAAATCCTAATTGTTCTAGCCATCTCAGCTGAGGGGCCAGACAGGTGAGTAAAGCCCTGAAGTCCTCTTGGAATTTTAGTGTCAGTCATGCCATCAGGTGGTTGCAGCCATATAAGTGACCCCACAAGAGACCAGCAGTAGAACTATCCAGACTACAGAATCATGAACAAATAAATGGTTATTGTTTTAAGCCACTAGTTTTTGGGGTGGTCTCTTACTTAGTACAATTACCATTTTGATACATACACTTCTGATCTTTTTATATAATTTAAACATTTTAATAAAACTAAAATAATACTCTATAAATTTACATCGTACTTTTTTACATACCTAACTTTATTTATTTATTTTTAAAATATATTTTATTAATTATGCTATTACAGTTGTCCATTTCCCCCCTTCACTCCCCTCCACCCTGTACACCCCCTCCCACCCACACTCCCCCTCTTTAGTTCATGTCCATGTGGCATACTTATAAGTTTCTACATTTCCCATACTATTCTTACCCCCCCTCCCTGTCTATTTTTTACCTACCATCTATGCTACTTATTCTCTGTACCTTTTCTTCCTCTCCCAGTCCCCTGTTGATAACCCTCCATGTGATCTCCATTTCTGTGGTTCTGTTCCTGTTCTAGTTGTTTGCTTAGTTTCTTTTTGTTTTTGTTTTAGGTGTGGTTGTTAATAATTGGGAGTTTGTTGTCACTTTACTGTAAATGTTTTTTATCTTATTTTTCTTAGATAAGTGCCTTTAATATTTCATATAATAAGGGCTTGGTGATGATGAACTCCTTTAACTTGACCTTATCTGAGAAGCACTTTATCTGCCCTTCCATTCTAAATGAAAGCTTTGCTGGATAAAACAATCTTGGATGTAGGTCCTTGCCTTTCATGACTTGTAATACTTCTTTCCAGCCCCTTTTTGCTGGTAAGGTCTCTTCTGAGGAATCAGCTGACAGTCTTATAGGCACTCCTTTGTAGATAACATTCTCCTTTTGTCTTGCTGCTTTTGAAATTCTCTCCTTATCTTTAATCTTGGCTAATGTAATTATGATGTGCCTTGTTGTGTTCCTCCTTGGGTCCAACTTCTTTGGGACTCTCTGAGCTTCCTGGACTTCCTAGAAGTCTATTTCCTTTGCCAGATGGGGGAAGTTCTCCTCTATTATTTGTTCAAATAACTTTTCCACTTGTTCTTCCTCTTCTCCTTCTGGTACCCCTATAATTCGGATGTTGGAATGTTTAAAGATGTCCTGGAGGTTTCTAAGCCTCTCCTCATTTTTTTGAATTCTTCTTTCTTCGTTCTTTTCTGATTGGATGTTTCTTTCTTCCTTCTGGTCCAGTCCATTGATTTGAGTCCCAGTTTCCTTCTCAACACTATTGTTCCCTGTGCATTTTCCTTTATTTCACTTAGTGTAACCTTCATTTTTTCATTTAATTTGTGACCAAATTCAACCAATTCTGTGAACATCCCGATTACCAGTGTTTTGAACTGTGCATCTGATAGGTCTGCATTGCTTAGTTGTATCTTTCTGGAGCATTGATCTGTTCTTTCATTTGGGCCATTTTTTTTTTTTTGGTCTTGATGAGCCTGTTATGTAATAAGGGGTGGATCCTTAGGTATTCACCAGAGCAGGGCAACCCAGTAGCTGGGTTGTGACTCTGTATGTGGGGCAGGGGTCCAAGAGTAAACAGTGGCGCTTGCTGACCCTCTGCCAAATTTCAGTCACTTCCCCTGCTTCCCACAAGCAAACTGGGCCTTTCTGGTGCTGATTCCTGGGTGGGTGGGTTTGTGTACATTCTAGGACCCTGTGGTTCTCTCCAACAAACTCTCCTGTGAGGCTTGGAGTTTCTCCTGGCACCTCAACCCCCACAGGTGTTTTCAATCAGTGTTTTGAGGCTTTATTTCCCCATGCTGGGACCCTGGGTTGGGTGGTCTGTCTTGCTCCCCAGTTTCGCCTCGTTTATCTGTGCATGAATGTGGGACTGCCTGGTCTGCATGCTGCCTTGTATGCCGTGCCCTGCTCCACAATCCACTGCCTCACTGGGCCCACCAGCTGCTGCTTTGCCTCAAGCCCTCTCCCCACCGGCTGCCCAACTCTACCCCTCCTACTGGTCTGGATGAATATGTCTTCTTTAACTCCTTGGTTGTTAGAGTTCCATACAGTTCAATTTTCTGTCAGTACTGGTTGTTTTTTGTTTCTAAATTGTTGTTGTCCTTATTTTGGTTGTGTGAGGAGGCACAGTGTGTCTACATATGCCTCCATCTTGGCTGGAAGTCCTTAAACCTCATTTTTAGTGGATACGTAGTTTTAGAACCATTTCTATTACACATTTAGTTTCTAATATTTTGCTATTATAAATAACACTGTGATAAATGTTCTTGTGTCTATTACTAGAACCACCTAGCTAAGCAGTTCCTGTATTCCGGATTCATGAAAAGTGTAAGATAATAATAAATGTTTATTATGTTAAGCCACTAAGTAATGGAATAGTTTTTTATGAAACAATAAGTATAGGCCCCCTTGGAACTTTCGGGTTTTTCACCTTTCAAGTAGGAAAACCTACCACAGGTTTGGTTTCTTATAACCCAACTCTTGGCACTAACTCTGCTGAGATTTATGGAGGGAGAATTTGGACAATTTGCACCCAAATATGTACTCTTTGGGCTTTTGATTCACAACATTTGTTGACCTCTCATATCCTAACAACTCACCAATATGTATCAGAGCTCCAGCCCATTTTTTCCCTGCAGAAACATCAGGCTCATATTTCCAACTGCCACCTCCTATCGTCTCCCCTAGGATGTTCCTCAGAGTGTCCCAAGTGAAGTTCATCCTCTTGTGCTACAATCTTTTCTAAATTATTTGCTTTGAGTGAGAGGTAGAAGTAGGCTGGGTAGGGTGTGGAGAACTGACCATTGCTGTGTAACAACTCACCCCAAAATTTAGTGCCTTAAAACAACAAATGTTGGTTATCTCTCACAGCTTCTGAGACTCAGGAGTCTGGGAGTAGATTATCGGGGACCACAGTTTCTCATGAGGTTACAATCCAGGTGTTGTCCAGGACTGTAGTATTCTGAATACTTCCCTAGGACTGAAGGGTCTGTTTCTAAGGTAGCTCACTCATATAGTTGTTGGTGGGAAGGGTCAGGTTTTTGCTGGCTCTTGGAAGAAGGCCTCTATTTCTTACAACATGGACCTTACCAGAGAGTTGCATGAGAGTCTTCATAAGGTGGATGTGAGCTTTCCCTGAAGCAAGTGATGCAAGAGCAAGGCAGAAACTGCAATGCCTTTGATGACCCAGCCTAAAAGTCACATGCTGTCACTTCTCCCATATTTCATCAGTCATGAAGACCAACCTTGAAACAAAGTTGAAGGGGATTACACGAAGCTGTGAATGTTGGGATGGAGCAGGAGTCATTGGGAGCTGGCTTGGACATTGGCAATCACAGACATCATTCTCGTGCTAATGGTTTTGGAATTGAGACTATGGCTACAGGGCAGTGTCCTATGGCACTTCTAGATTGGTTGTACCAGGATAAAGTATTTGGAGCCAGATCACTTAACTGAGATAGGATAAAATGAGAAGGGGAAGCTAAGATGAGATCCAGAGTAGTATAAAGGGGCAAAGTAAGGAACTTTATATATTTAATCTGAATGTATATGTAAAGGCACAAACAGAAAAGACCTTGAGAAGGGTCTGTAATCTTGGCTATCACTACTGCAGGGACTAGCTCTTTGCTCACTCACCTCTATACTCCAGTCTTAACCAGTTAACTATTTGTGGTTCATAACTATGACCTTTATCTGGACTTTTCCTATGTTGTTTTCTAACTGGAACATAATCTTAGTTTGAGATGGCCCAGATGCAGACCATGAGACAAGGATTTTTAGTACAAATAGTTCATTTGGAAGGTGATCCCATGAGATACTGATAGAAGAGGAGGCAAATGTAGTGGTAAGAGGTGGAGAAGTAGAGATACTGAAACAAGCAAGTTATTCTGCATGACTGGCTTAATTCCTCTGGAGAACTCTTGGAAATAGTGTAGAGTAGGCCTCTGAGTTATCTACCTGAGAGATGAGATTGCTGGAGTACTTATCCCCCAACTTCCATTGGTTCTTGATCCAGGGATGCTCCCAGAAGTTAATTCTCTGGTACTCTGGTCTGCCACTTAAGCAAGCAGAGCTTACACAGCTCCTGGATGGAGCCTTTGGCCTAAGAGTTGCAAGTGCTAGTTGGAAGTTGGGCTTGCAGGGACATGTTAAGTATCAAGGAGATACAGAAGGGGCACCAACAGTATTTTCTGTGAATACCTTTATTTTTTTATTTTTAAAATATTTTATTTATTTATTTTCAGAGAAGGGATGGGAGGGAGAGAGAGAGGGAGAAAAATATCAATGTGTGATTACCTCTCACATGCCCCCAACTAGGGACCTGGCCTGCAACCCAGGCGTATGCCCTGATTGTGAATTGAACTGGTGATTGTTTGGCTCGCAGGCTGGTGCTCAGTCCACTGAGCCACACCTGCCAGGGCTATACCTTTAAAATTCAAGTTTAGAATCACCTTCCATGAGAAGCTCTCCATGGCCTCACATTTCCTCTTCCTCAGTGGGTTGTGTGCCTCTCTGCTTTGCTCCCACCCCATCCACCCTTCACTGTACCCTCACTGCCTGCATCTCTCCCACTAAACTCTGAGCTCACTGAAGATGCAGACTGAGTCTTTTCTCTCAGTATCCTGTGGGCTTAGAAAAAGACCTGGCCCAGAATGTGGCACATGGTAGGTACCCAATAAATCTTGAATGAACAAATGAATAAATGAGTGAATGAATGAATAAGGAATTTTCTTCCTCATTTGGAATAGCATTGGTAATGCTGTATATGTTCCTATGTCTAAAAGTTTTATCATGAATTATTACCATTTCTATTCTGTGGGGTTATATTATTGGAATAATTTCTTATAGAGGGGTCTTCCAGGTGCAGGAAAAGCACTTTCATGTTTATGGTATATCAGCTGGCACACCAGATCCTGGCTGAGTCACTGTGAATATCCCCCCTGGTCTACTGGAGAAAAGCCTGGGAAGGGGAGTGAGGGGCTGCCATACATCAGTTTTCTGTCTAGAAACCTCTCATGTGGCATGAGGCTGGAGGGGGGGAAGCATGGCGAGATTTCTGCATAGACTCAGAGCAGCCCCAGGTATCCTACCAAGTCTCATATTAGGTAGTCGTGATTTACTCATTGTCATAGCCACTTAGCACCCTGGGAAGGATGCATTGTCTCTGAGTAGAGAGCAGTAGTGATGATTTGGCTGTTATTACGGATAATAATTGTGTTTGCTGTCTGTGCTGCCCGGGCTTATTCAGGAGCTCTGTTACTACTGTTATAACTTTAAATATTTTAATTAATGATACTTTGCTGTGTTCATGCCTTGGAGCTCCTTAAGCAAAAACGGTCAATTAAATCCCCCCCCACAAAAAGCAAATGAATGAAAATAAAGGAAAGGGCATTTAAAAATCCATTTTGTTTCTACAGTATTTCAGGCTTAAAGAATGAATTCAACTGCCTGCTGCAGGCAAGAGAAAAATCTCACTGTTTCTGCCTGTTATCTTTTGCATTCATAGTCATCTATCTCTTATAGCTGCTGAGTGACATGGACTATACATAGAGTATCATCAGACAAAACAAAAACAAAAACAGAAGCAAAACAAAAAACAAAACCCACACAGACTAACAAGAGGAGGAAAAGGGTAAAACAGAGGCCCTAAGGTTTACAGAAAACTTGCAGCTTTATGCTTATATAAGTATGTCATCATCATTGATCATCACCATCAATCATTGTCTTCAGTTATTTTCATACTTTCCCAATATTGTGGATATCATTCAGAAGATGCTAAAGAACTGGTATCTAACTCTGAGCTCTCCCAATGTAGTATCTGAAAACGGTCCTGGATAATTAAATGCAAACCTCAGAATGTTCTGTGAGACTAATGGGTGAATGCACAGGAAGATGCCAGTGTGGTAGGGTAATCTGAGATGTTAATATTTATTTTCATGATGTAGGAGATATGAAGGACTAAGAGGACAAATTTCCCTCCATATTTCCTCACTACAAGAGTTTTCTGGCCCAGGCCAGGATTCCAAACTCAGGGACTCGTGGGCCTGTACAACTTCAACCCCCAGAGTATTTTAAAAGGTTTGAATTAGTAGCCTATATTTAGAAATGGAGACATCAAACATGAAAATTAGATTTCTAATCTCTTTGGAAAGTTCAGAAGACCTGCCAACACTGGTCTACATGGCAACTGGAGCCAGCAGTGGCCTCCTGTGGTGTGCTGGAACTGACTCCTACTAGCTCATGAGAGAGACTGTGACATTCTTCTCAGCTGTGTTTAGCCATAGTGGGAGTATTTATATCATTAAGAGTGAAAAATGCTACAGATAATTTTTATTCTGTCAGAGAGACCATTGTTAAACCTTTGCCAGTATGCTACTGTAGTCGCCACTTTAGATAGTTGTGCTGGGTGTGATACTTCATACCTACAGCTCCTCATCATCTGCCTACAAGAGGCTGAGTTGCCTGCTTTGTTTCCTGGGTTTAGATCCTAAGTTAGGACCTTCTTATACCACTTTGTGTTTCTTCTGTGAAGAAAACCCCCTACTCTGGGCTTTCTTTTGGAATGATTGGCTCATCAAAAAAAAAAGTCTCAAGGGGAGAAAGGAAGGGTTGACTTTGAACTGGGAAAAGGGGTGGCCCTGTCTATGGGGATGAAAGACATCTGTGATCCAGGAAAGGGAAGCATTCATTCTGGGGGGTGGAGTGGGAGATATGAGTTCCTTATGTAGCAGACACCTAGCTACTGTTTACATAGTGTCCCAGTTGTATGCGCATGGGGGTGGACTATGGGCACTACAACCTGGGAGGTTCAGGAAAGTCAGGCAAGGACACAGGGAAGTCACAGTCTACTGAATAGACTACTCATGCTCTGGGGTTGGGAGCATAGGACAGACATCCACTGGCAGAGCCAGCTTCATGTGCATATGATCTGTGCAGTTGCATTTGGTTTAATGTGTTCCTTTCACTGTCTTGAAATTCTTAATAATTTCTGAGCAAAGGGAAGTGCATTTTTATTTTGCACTGACTGGACTCTACAAATGATCTACTAGTCCTGTCCATTGGGAAGCTGGGACAGAAGCCCTTCAAAATTTCCCACCAACCTCTGTGGATGGTGCTGAACTGGATAATGTCATCAGAAACACTAATAAATGTGTTGTTTCTTGGACAAGTAAGTACAGAGCTGTCTTACTTTTTGCACTAGGTTAAATACTTTTGTGTTTGCTTTTCAACCTTGAATGAACTGGAGCCACAGTGCTGAATTTAGGTAATCTAGGAATAAATATAAGAAGGCCTCTTCCCAAAGGAAGCTCAAAATCTGGTGGGAAACCTGGAGGTAGCCCATAGCTCTTACCCCATGGAGCACATAAGAACTGAGATCTGTAAAACATGCATGGGGGTACAGAAGCAGGAGCAATTGGTTTTGTGTAAATAGGGTCCGGGGAATTTATGGCAAGGCCTTGAAGACCAGTAAAAACTCTCTGGAGAGGGTGGGAAGTATAAGCCAGATGCCTGACTAGAATTCTCTTGTTTAGGGGTGTGCTGGGATTTGATGGTGCTCCAGCAATTTTAGCAATAGATATTACCTATTCATCTAATAGCTTTACATACAATTGAATTACTGCCCTGTGCTGTAACTGTTATGGAGTCACAAAAACCATTCTGGAGGCTGGCTCAAATGACCACTTAGTAAACAGATCTTTCTTGATTTTGTGGTGGGATAATGTTTGGAAATACTAGCTGATGTATTTTCCCTAGAATATCCCGTACCTAGAGACCCTTACCCTCTCTGGGAAGCCAAATCCTAGAGCATTCTTGCCTCAGGGAAGGGAAATGAGAGCAGAAGCATTGGCCAGGGTTTGACTCTAAAAAGCCAAGATTGTGAGAGGTCTTGGGGAATTGTGAAGTCAGAGGGAGTCTCAACATTTCTTGAATCTTAAGATTGGATGGGGTTTTCCCAGACTGGGGAAAGTGGAGTGAAGAGATGGCAAGGGTCCTAAGAACACAGGGATCTGTGGCCACCCTTCTTCAACTCATCCTGGGAAGAAGCAGGGAAGATAGGCTGTGATCTTCAGTCCTATTACAACTAATGACTCCTTTATGTAGTAAATATTTTGTTAAATACCCTTTACTCTCCTGAAGTAAAATGAAGTTTGTGGGTGATATAATTCTCATCATCATGACAACCAATTGATATGTCCACAAATTTCCAAAATACCCCATGGCAATTAGACCAGTCCTGGTTGAGAATCAGTGGTTTAGAGGTTTCTCTTCCTGGATAGGAACAATGGATGGGTAAGACCCCAGACCAGGAGCAGCTGTGGGAAGGGTTGGGAAGTGTCTAGAGCAGCTGAAAAGATGGTCTTTGGAGTTGCCAAATGCAAAGGCCACGCTAAGTGTCCTGGGGATCACTGTGACGTAGATGTGGCAGAGGGACTGGGAGATAGAGAAGGGAGGCCAGACAAAGAAACCTTGTGCTGGAAGTGAAGAATGGCCCAGCAGTGACCTGTTGACCTGTGTGGTCTGGCCACCAAACTGAAAGGAGTGAGGAAGTCTCAGCAGATACAAGCATAGACATATAGCTGTATTACACAAGCATAGACATATAGCTGTATTACTGCCCCACCGCACCCAAAGCATGATGATAATTATATTTCTCCCCTATATGGAGTTTGTGGACTGATGTTCATACTTGCTAAAATTTGTTCAGAACTATCCCTCACTTGATGGAATTCAGCCTCCCTCCCACTTCTCCTAATGTGGAGGGGTAACCATAGTTTATGGTCTATTGCTTAAACATTTACCTCTGCCACTAACAATCTAGCTATGCCTGTCTCTTGGAAGATGAAGATTCTGGTACATTCTAAAACTAGTCTTTGGGTTTTATGAAACACATAGAAAAGAGGCGATCTCAAGTGTAGACCTCTGAAAGGTAAAAAGTAACTGCCCCTTTAAGGGACAATAATCACATTATCTTGTTTTCCACCTTTGCTAAAAAATGATAGTGGTAGTGGTGACTCTAGTGACAAGAGAATGGGATTTAGAGGGAAAGTGTTCTCCAATTTGAATATTGGTTTAGTTTTTCAGACCATTAACTTCTTTGGCACTCAGTTTCTTCATCTATAGAATGGGTGTGAGAATCAGATGTGACAATGTATAGCACATGTGACAAACACAAGGCCTGTGGTCCAAATCCTGCCCTCCACCTTGTTTTATCCAGCCTGGCACCTTGTTTCTACCCAGCAGCAGCACCAAGCTCCTTGCCCATAGTTAAGGAGTAGTTACATTTATACAGTCCTAAAATTATGTTTGGCCCTTTGAAGGCAACTGTGAGGCTGATATGGCCCCTGGTGAAAATGAGTTTGAAACTCCTGATGTATAGAGAGCACCTTGTCATCTGTAAAATCATGGTTGTTGATTATTGTCATGAAAATCACATCAGGAATAGCTAATTTTTGTTATCCAGTGACCAAGTGGTGCTAAATAGATCTCCACTGGGCTCAATGATTTCTGCCTTAGATAATTACTACTTAAGAGTTCTTTAATTAGCACTTGAAGCTGAAAGTTTTCTTTGAAAGAAATTTAATCACTCCATGAATAAACTGAGAGGCATATTTCATCATACAGGTAAGTGAAATGTAAACTATTAATTGCATATAAGCTGTATCTGTAGAAGTTTAATTTTGATGACTAATTTCTTCACATTGATGCTCGGTTAGTTTTTGAGTTGGAGATATGTTTGTTAAAGGCTTATTTGAAATCCATCCACCCATCCAGGCAGCCGACCATCCAATCAGTAAAAGCAGATGTGTTGGAGTGTTTAATTTGTACAAGTGCTTGGGAGAGGTCCTGTGGGGATGCAGCTGTGAATCAGGTATAACACTATTGCAGAGGCTGTGCATCAACGTTCTGGACTCTCAACTGTCTACTTTTTCTATTTTTAATGCTACTTCTTGCATCTTCATTAAAGACTGCATACTTTGGTTAACTCAATTTTTTATTGATAATGACTAACTGAATTTTTTTAAATGATGGAAGGATTATTTGTTTGGGTTGAAAAAGACCAGATTATGGTAGTGATATCAAGAAGACCATGTCCCCAAAAGTAAAGTGACTGATCACATCAAGCTATATCTTATTTCTCCATTTTATCAGTTTACCAAAGTAAAATTAAGAATTAAAAAACCCCGAAGTGTTTGAAGACTATATACCCTTGAATTGGGGAAGACCTTCTAAAACAAGTCAGAAAATCTATAATGCAAGGAAGAAGACATTGATATATTTGTTAAGATAAATATTTAAAACTTTTATATGTCAAGTGATACCATAATCAAAATCTAAAGATAAAACACTGGGGGAAAATATCAACAGCCCTTATGACAGGCAATAATTTAGTATCTTAAGAACTCTATAAAATGTTAAGAAAAAGGCATATAGCCACTATTAAGGAAGTGCAAAAAACAAGGAAACAAAAATGGTAAGTAAACATTTGAAAAGATGTTTAAACTCATTGGAAATCAGAAAAATGCAAATTAAAAGAATGGCACTTCACTTAATCAGCAAGACAGAAGATGATTGAGGATTGCCAAAATTTGAGGTGATGTGAAAAATGGGCTTTCCCAAAAAGCCCATTTTGGGAAAATGGGCTTTTTCATCCACTGTGTATAGGAATGTGAGTAGCTATAACATTTCTGGGAAGTAATTTAAACATATTATTAAAAAATCAAAACATGCACATATCCTTTGATCCAATAATCTCACCATTTCAGAGAAATAAATGTACTAACACAAAGGTAGCTACTGCCACAGTGATTGTAACAAATAGAGATGAGGGGTTGGGGTACGTGATGTTTATCAATTCAGTGATAATTCAATAGCTTGCATCTCTAATACGCAATATTATAAAGCCACGAATAAGCATGCCTTGGATTTATGTTTATTGACTGGAAAGCATCCACATCATAGAGAAAAATTAAGTCTGGCCACAAATATGTGTATATTGTTAAGGGCTAGGAAAAGTTATGGAAACAAATATCTCAAACTACTGACACTGATTACTTTAAGGGGGTGAATTTGAGAGTAAAAGGAGATTAATTGACATTTTTATATATTTCTGTTTGCTTTGAATTGTTGCAAGTAATATCTTCATGATTAGTGATTCCACTGAAGTGAAGTTAAAAAAAAAAAGGGAAATGGGGGTGGGAGTGAGAGAGAGCAAGACAGCACAAGCAAGCTGGTTAACAATGTAGATTTTTGGCTCTTTAACCTGGCATTGTTATTCTTATAAATTATGGATATAAACTATTTTGGGGTTAATGTTCAATATGATAGTTGTGAGCCTTTTTCTATTCTCCCACTAATACTGAAAAAGTTGAGCCCTGATTTTTTGTTGTTGTTGTTAACATCTTGACAGGTTTGTTTGTTGAAGGCTTATTTAAGATCTTTGTTGTTTAAAAAAAAATAACAAAATAAGAAAAGATACATAAGAGATTGGGGGAAAGAAAAATATTATTTGTGTCCTTCATAAGTTTGAAGGTTTCTGGAGTTCATCTTCAAATACAAAGAATCATGAAAGATTTATTTAACCACATCTCTCTTAAGGTCGAAGGAGTCAAGATAATCATTCTCTCATCTAGGCTCCCTTTCTTCACCCAGGTTCTTTTATTTATTTCTCTCTTCTTCTGAGCCAAAATTTAAGCTGCCACAAGAGCTTCTTAGTCAGTTCCCAATATTTGAAACCACTTTCAACAATATCATCTATCTCCTCCCACTCCAAGTGGCATTATCTCCACATCTTTGGAGATGAGCCACCTCTTCTTCTTTTTTTTTAATCACTCTGAGCTGCACACTTTTGGTTACAAATGCCTTGATAATAATGTTCGTGTTGGTCTCTCACAAGTGAAATAACAGATAACCATTCTCCCAGTGATGGTCATTCCACACCCAGATAGCCAGGGAAGGAGATACCCACTCCCATTGCGTACTGTGATTAAGATCTCACTGGCAGAGATCTAAGTATGATTGCCTTTATAAAATAATATCTATGCTCAGATTATTTCACTCAGCTCAGATAGCAGCTAACATCATTTGTTGGGGCCCTCCTCCTGTCTCAATCTGCACTGGCTTTTAAACATGTATGCTACCTCCTGCCCTGCTGGTGAGATAAGAATAGAAGTATTAGATGGCATATTAAATTGTGCAGCATTTTTCATATTACTCATACAAATGAGATAACAGCTGTAGGATAGTCTGTTTCATTCTTGGCAGAACTCCCAATCATTGTGCTACTGAAAGAAGGCCAGCCTTACATCTCAGCCTTGTGGGCTCCCGTCTGTGAGTACTATTCAGCAGGGCCAGAAGGCCACCCTCCCCTAAGTCCACCTTCCGAGACAGCTTGATGTGAATTAATAAGGGACAAAATCTTTTCATTCCCAAGCAGCATGAGGCTTAATGTGTGGTTATCTAAAGGAGGTAATCCACAGAGTATTTCCCAGATTCCAGTTTCAAGTCCTATTTTTAATGATTTTTGTTATACTTGAGTATCACCAATAACATTATTACTTAAAACTTTTCTCTAAATTCACCTATTTTAATTCACCTATCTTAGTCTTTATCTTAACTAGTAAGTAATGCTGGTGATACAATCACAAGTTTGTTATGCTGCTTGGATATTACAATAAACATATAACTTGATTTTTTTTTCTGTTTTCTGTGTATCATACCATTTAGAATAATTTTGAGTAATACCTATGGATGTTTCTGTTTGAGAAATTCCATTAGAATAGTTCTCACTAAAGTATAGACTACTAGTACAGATATGTTTTTGGTGTGTGTGTGGCCACTTTTCATGTCTGAAAAGAATAGAGAGAAAAATCTATTGGTACAAAGAGGATTTAGAAAGGAGACTTTGGGGGGAAGTGAAAAAATGTCTCATCCTGGCCAGGCTCAGATGGGTAAGATGGAGCCAGGGACAACTTGCCTATCACCTGTCTGGGTGAGATCTAACCCACCCAGCTGGAGGATCACTGGGCTCTCTGTGAGCCCCTGAGCCATAGCACATAGTCAGGTACATGTGGTTTTAGGTCCTCATGACTCCAGGATGACTGTTCTCTTTCCTCTTGCCCCTTCTCTGCTGGTTTATAGCATGGACCCACTGAGAGAACCAAACCTCATAATACATATTCCAATAGACATTATGCACAAGACTGTACTCAACCCAGCAGTGTCAGCATTGGGGCCAGTGACACCAACCAACCAGTATCATGAACAAGAGGCAAGGATGGCCCAACAGGGCAAGTGCAAAGTGCTGGAGAGTTAAACTTTCTGTCAAGACTATCTTATTTATCCAAAAAAGTGGCTCCACTATAAAGCCACTTATATATGTTTACATATGTTGTTTTAAATTAAAAAATCAGATAAATGGGACTGAGATATTAGGGTTAGAAAGCATTTATTTAGTGGTAACAGATGCCCCTGACAGCTGTTGGAGAAACTTCTGCTCCACATTTTTCTAGGTACCTATAATCCAGGGCTTCTGAGAAGTCTGCTGTAGTAACTCCTTCCACGTCGGTTTCTGACTCTACCCTAAACAAGAACTGCCAGACTTCACAGTGATGATTCAGCCTGTGCTGGCTAGTCCCTTAGGGTTCTGCCACCTTATGACTAGGAGACAACCTCTGGCCAGCTGTCGCAAACATGGTCCACTAGAGGCCATAGAAGGGCTACCCTGGTCTTGTGCCCTCTTCTCTTGCAGAGCTTTCAGGAAAGCTCCATGCATGTGGAGCTGTATAGGACATATACATGATTGATAGGCAGATGAACAGGAAAGAGTTAATCTCCAAAGCAACCATGGTTTAGTTGTGGTCCTGCCAAATATCTAGGCTGAGCCTGTGGGAGTGCCACCAGGGAGCGGTTAATCAGCCATCAGTTTCCAGGTGTGTGGATGACCTGACTGATGACCAAAGATTGAACTAAATGTCTGGGAACAGTTCATGTGTACAAGCCTGAGACTCACAAGAGACAACAATCAATCTTCTCTTCATCCTTTAATCCACATACATCGGTAACAACAATCTAGCAAAATTCAGTGGGGGCTTTTTTTTTGTGCTCTGGTTAAATAAAGCAGGAAGGCATCTCTTGTGTTTTGTAAACAGTATTTTGCCCAGATGTTCCATGCTGATTAGCTCGTGTTTACCCTTTATTTCCCCAAATTAACTTTTGCCATCATCTTGTATACCCACAGAACTTGGTTACAAAGATGCCGATTGCTGTGTTTCCCCAAGTCTCGCTGATTGTACCTGTGCCCACTGGCCATCTCCCTGAATAGTCTTGTCTCTGGTCCTCTTAGTGCCCATTTCCCTCTAGGTTCCTTCCCTGTCTTTGTTAATAGAAAAGAGAAAAATAATTATTCCAAGAATTTATACTTTTAGTAATAGAATATTCTTTCTGATTTTAAAATAATCATTCTTTTTTACTTATAAAGGAAATAAAAAAGGAAGGGAGGAAGAAAGAAAGGGATGGAGGGAGAGAGGAAGAGAGGGAGGGGATAGTAAGAACAGAGGAACAAGTATCTGCTCTTAACCAGGATTTGATATTTACTCAATTAAAAAAAGTTTGAACATTTATATATAATGTGGCTCATTATAAAAGCAATAGAACCTCATTACAGAAAAGCTGGAAAAGAAAGGATAAGAAAAAAAACCCCATAAACCACAACATCATAGAATTATAATTAGCATGTTAGTATATTTCCTGTTAGTCTTTCTGTTAAGCACTCACTTTTAAAATCCATTTGTAATTCTACTGTATGTGTAAGATCTTCTCTCTCTCTCTCTCTCTCTCTCTGGTCACTTTTTCAGCCATGAGCATTTTTATAGTGCTATGTGGCTTTTATAACTCCAGTAGTTTTTCTTTCCAGTAGATAAACACCCCAATAATTTACATAACCATTTCTTGAATGTTTTGATATTTAGATTGCTTGTAATTGAAATTTTTTTTCCTATATCATTGAAATGATATTATTTAAGTGTATGTTCCCATCCACCGCTATCTTTGCATTATTTTATTAGGTTCTATTTCTAGAAGTCAGATGAGCAGACAAAGCCCATGGACATTTTAAGGCACCAGAGTCATAATTTTAAGTTGGGTTCTAAAAGCACTGTGTCCATTGAGTCCTCACTGGTTATGTTGGGGGGGCTATTACATACCCTCACTATAGCTCTCCCCCTTGTCTGCTCTCCTCCCACAAAAGTAGGCTTCTCATATCTCTTAGGTGGGGAGGAAACTCCCTCACAGATTTCTTATGATTCTCACCAATTTTGAGCCAAAGAAGCATTGTTTGTCTTGCAAATGGTCTCTGGCTATAGCAGATATCTTTATAAGAGATGATCTTTAGTCCCTCACCCCAGCTGAAGCTTGGCAGATGTGGAAGACAGGAAGGTAATGACGAGAGGAAGAGTTGTGGGCCAACTAGGGTCCTAGGAGGGGGATTTAGAAAATAGATCCCACAAGATAGTGTCTGACTGACTATAATATATTCAAGAATAATCTACTGAGTACTTACATGTATTAGCCACTGTGATAGGAATGGTGGCATATGCAGAGGCCAGTGCTACTATAAAAGGCATTACAACTTCTTGGGGGAAATGACGGCCCTGCAAAGACTGTTACAAAGACAAGGAGGGACAAGAAGGAATCAAAATAAGGCAGCAGTCTAAGACCCACACATAAGAATCTCTGTACATCAGGCCCCATGTTCTAGAGCTTCGTTTTGGTATGATCAGGGCTGGGGGAGGACAGAGTAGAAAGTCAGTTGTGGCAGCTTCACTGAAATAAGATTAATTCTGGTTGTAGGACAAGATAAGCCTATTCCTGATGGTGTCTGTATGTGTGTTAAAGTGGGGCAGATGCCTCGAGCTCAATCTGTAAGCTTGTGTTCTGTAGCATCTCTATAGTCCAAAGACTGAACAATCATGTTGTGTCTACCCTGGGAAAATTCCTGACCTAAGAGTAGGTTTACAGTGAGTGGCTGAATATCAGAGTCTGATTAAGTGACAGATGATGGGGATGAACTATTAGGGGGGATGAGGCACTGTTTATACCCAGGTTGTATGGGTCTTTAGATCTTGCTACATAATGTATCTCTTCTTGTACTTGTCTCTTACAGAGTACTTAATTAAAATTGTAGAGTTTTAAAAATAGGAGGAGATTTTAGAGGACTGTACAACAAAGGAAGAATTAATCATCTTCCTTTAATTTCAAATGTATAGAAATGCTGGATGAAAAAATAAAATAACAAATTTTTATAAAATTGTACAGCTAAACCTGAAAGAAGGAAAAGATGATCTCAAGTGTAAGGGAAAGAAAGGGAAATGAAAGCAATTGTGAGTGGGTAGATGGGGGAGAGCTGTTGCCAAGGGATCTCATGGCAATGTGGGTTTCACGTGAGACGTGGGCCTGGGCATACAGTGTCCATATGAGGATTAGTTATGTGACCTCCAGACCACAGGTAATGGAGGAAGGAGGAAACCTGTATAAAGCCTGGAAAGCCAAAGAGTTTCTCCAGTCATAAAATGTAGCCTGGAAAATTGTACCCATTGGCCAAAGTAAGAAACATGGATATCTATCATTTTTCCAGAGCCTGAGGCAGAAAGAAAGAAAATTAATTTGAGAAACTTAATTTCCAGTTTTGAACTATGTAGGGGTATGTGATCAAATTTATGCTACCTGTCTGATGTAAAATGCCCAAGCTGAGAATTTATCATAAACTTGGTCAAGGACCATTGAAACCCTATAGGCTCCAGTAAAAGCAAATATAAAACTTCTCAGCAGGAACCTTTTCACAATTTAGGGAATATATACACCCTTGATTAAGAGAAGCTCACAGTAAAAAAAAACAGACAAACCCCATGAATCAAACCACCACACATCAGGGTTAAGAGATACCACAAACAGGAATTCCTATCCACTACTGTCAGGAGTATCAAATGGTGAAACTACACTAAAGAGCAATTTGGTAAGACCTAGTACATCAGAAAATGAGCAAACACTACACCCAGCAAGCGTATGTATAGGTACATGCTCTAGAAATTTCTCTAATATATGTATGAGAAACTGTGTACAAAGATGTTCACTGCCCCATTGTTTGTAAAACAAAAAAAATAATAATAATTAAAAAAAACAGTTGTCAATCAGAATGGAATAAAGGGTGATTTATCCATATGTTAGAATACTATCAACCCATTAAATGAATGAGCATATCCAAAAGTATACATTTTAAAAACATGATGTTGAGCGAGAAAGCCAAATTTCTCAAGGATAAGTATATAATACTATTTATGCAAATTTGAAAAACACAAATAAATATTACATGTTATTTATGAACATATGCAAAGGTAGTAAAAGCATAAAAACAGAAAAAAAATTAAAAAGTGGTTTACTTCAATGTGGAAGAGAAGGCAAAGATTTCATTCAGACTTAGGTTTTACTCTTAAATCAGTGCAACACCAAAAGTATACCACATGGCTCTCTGCAAACTAATACATTTTAGTTTTTACTTTGAAAAAAGAAATCCTCCCAAGTATAATTTTTTCTACTGAGTTTTCAAAAATAAATATGCATTATAGATTTGGTGGACTCTCCATTTACATATCGTTTATCCCATCCTCCCCCCACCACTGTCTTTGCATGGTGTGTGCTGTCTCTTTGAATGCAAACCATGGTCAACTCAAACATTTAATCACTCCCAGAATACCAGGAAGGAAATGGTGGAGGCAAAAGAATATAGCCATAACAAGGCACTTCTTTTTGGAAAAAAATAAGGAACAGAGGAAGTAATGCTATTGTCACTAGTGAATTTCATTTACTACACTCTCCTGGGCATTCGAGGGACACACTGATGGGGTAGTGGAGGGAGTTCTCTGACAGGCCACAATGACTGTCTTGTCCTGCTTTTTGAGCATCTCCCCTATATAGTCTTCTCCACAACCACCTGTGATATGAGAAGTGGAATATATATTTTTTTCAAGAGCTGTATTGATCATCTTAATTCACTTCCTGTTGTAGGGAGTCTAGGGCATTTGGGGTGACCTTAGGGTTTGAGCAACCATAGGCCTTTATTTTCAGGACTGGAGGTTGGACCAATTTGCCTCTCAGTTAGCTTTCCAGAACCTTCAAGGGATATTAACCAAAGTCGGAGATGTTATGGAGTTATGGTCCGTGAATTTTGACCCTGTTTTTATAGTGTCTGTCTCCTAGCAACAGGCTCAAGAGCTCTGTGCCTGTCTCTAGCCCTGGGCTTAACTGCTTTCACCCTATCCTCTCAAACAATGGCTAGAAGCAGGGCTAATGTTTCCTTTCACTCTAAAGCTCTTTACCATGGGGGTAATTGTGTTTTTTTGAGCAAAAACTGAACCGTAGGAGGTGTTGGAGGGGCCTGGGCCATTAAGCTCACTCCACCTCACTGGTTTCTTGTAGGTCTCAGTCCTAATTGTTTCCCACCTAACTACCTTTACTTACACTAATTTTAGCTTTGACAAGGTAATATTTGACTCTTAGCCCTCTTAGATTGCTGGCCACTCTCTCTTAGCAAGATTCCATTGCCTTCCCTTTCTGCTTTTACATTGGTTTGCCCGTACTGAAAGAACAACTCACTGTAACATCATGATGTTTTTTCTTTTAAGCTGAATCCCAAAGCACAATATAACATATGACAGTTTAACCAGCCCTTTTGCAATCCCTTATAAAGGGTTACCAACTTGAATGTGAGGGCAATCTTTATCATACCTCAGGCCACCTAACTTCAGCTGCTTCCATATAGGTCTGTCACTCATAATATCCCCCTCCTAGATTGACTTACATATTGCTTAAGACCTTTTTGGTTGTAAGAGAAAGAAAAACAATTCAAACTAGCTTTTACAAAAGCCCAGAAAAGGTATTGGCCCATGTTCAATAGTACAAGGTAGACTTAGGTGAGACTAGATCTAGAAGTCCAAATAACATGATCAGTAGTGTATTTTTCTCTGTCTCTTGGCTCATTTTGTCCTTGGTACTCACTTTATTCTTCAGCAGGCTCTCATGGCAGAAAGATAGTCACCTATAGTTCTTGGCTTATGTTGTTGTACTAGTTGTTATTCTACCAAGTATAGAATGTCTCATTTCTGGGTAAGGCTCAGACTGGCCTGGCTCAGCTTGGCCACATGCCCATTCCTGAATGAACCACTATGGCTGGGGCTTAGGGTTCTCTGATTCACCAGGTTAGAGCTATGGACCCAAACCTGAAATTTAGCCCCTCTTGAACTATAAGGAGTACAGTGAGTGGAAGCATAGTTCCTGAAAGAGATCCTAGGCTGACAAAAATGACAGTCTTCTAATGGGGGTGTTCTGAATCATTGGCATGGTCTCTATTTCCAAGACCATTGGAAGGTCTCTGTATTTGCCTGGATAATTTTTTTAGTTCATTTCTAGTGCAAAGACATTTGTATATATGTTTAAAATCAAATCATCACCAAGTAGTCTCCTAAAATGAAAGTATTTTTCTTTTAGTGCAGTGGCTCTCAAACTCAATTTTGAGAGCATCATAGATTTTGGGTATATATATATATACACACACACACACACACACACACTTTTTATTTTAATGGGGATTAATTTATACATTATTCACATCTGGAATAATGTATAAATTAATACATTTATACCCTCTCAATCTTGTATGATAGAGCCACATGGAAACATGTGGTTCCCAACACTCCCAAGTAAGATTTCTTTTTGACAGCCCCCACAGTTGGGGGACATCCCATAGCATAGTAATTGTACTTCTAGTATCTTACAAAAATATATATGACAACAGTTTCTATGCAGTCAGTATTCTATTGAGTACACTTGAAAAATAACACTATACATAGAAGCTGGACCTATCATTTGATTGGACTACAGAAAATGCTTGGGCACATGTTGGTATTTTTGGATTGCTTAAGAGGTGGTACTTATGAGAATTGGACCAATAGATTAGGGGCTTCTGGAGTAGTAGTGAGTGATGAAAAAAAGGGTTCAGCCCCAGCTTTACCACTGTGAGCTGTTTGACCTTTGGTGAGTTATTTAACCTCCAGCTATTCAGTTTCATCATATAGGAACTGGCAGTAACACCACCCGTCCTCCCAAGGTTGCTGTGAGGATTAGAGATAGTATAGGTAAAGCACTTGACTGAGTCCTTGACGCATGATTACCACTCAATATGTGGTAGCAATTATTGTTACCACTTTATGTTGCAATTATCTATTTATTGTAAGTATCCTTGATGGTTGGCATTGTGTTTTATTCATCTTTACATTCTCAATGCCTAGCAAGGTGTTGACTTAAGAAATATATATTTAATAAGTGAATAAATACATTATTAGAAAACTAAATGCAATAATACATTTAAAGTTTCTACCCCATGGCTACAGCATGGTTAGTATTCCTTAAATACACCTTTCTTCCTCTCTCTGTCATCCAGTCTTGGACATGGTACAACTCAATAGTCTTTAAACTTTAGTGTGTTTGAGAATCCCCTGCAGGGCTTGTTAAAACAGCTTGGTAGCCCCACACCAAGCTTCTGATTCAGTAGGTCTGGGTGGTACCTGGGCAGTAGTAATAAGTATTGTTATAAAGCCCTCTCTCCCCCTGCCCCCAGTGCAAGGCTCTCAGTTGTGAGGTGCAAATCACTGGCCTTACCACTGTACTTTCACAACCCAACTCAGGGCCTGTTGTCAGCTGGTAGCACTGTAGAAACCATCTCCAATAGAAAATAACCAACATCAGTAAATCTGGTCTTGTACTTTTAAATTATTTATGTAGATATCACACATCAGTCAAGTCAGTTGGTAAATTGAGATTCTTCACAGATACAGTATTATTTCTCTCAGGCCAGTGAGTGCTTGTAAGTCTCTTGGACGGGTCCTCTTGTTTTATTCATTGTGTGTGTGTGTGTGTGTGTGTGTGTGTGTGTGATGCAGTGAACTTGTCTTGAGTTGTTTCTTATAATCCATTATATAATCAAGGGATTAACTCAATGGAGTTATAAGGGTTGGGAGGGGAGAACTGCTTTTCATTTTTAGAAATCAACCACCTTTTCTCAGTTATAAAATCCCCCTAAAACCTTAAATCTGCAGTTGTGGGTGCATTAAAAGCAAGTTGCAATTACAATCATGTTTGTCTGTTTCCCTGCTGCTTGGTGCCTGTGTCTCATGCTTATTTTTTCCTTGTGAACTTTAATACATGTTTGGTGTGAATCTTAATGATTTGATTACAATGGCATAATTACATAATTGGAATGTATTGTGCATGCTGGTGGGACAGCGTCTGGAAGGTGCTCAGTGAGTGATGTTACATAAACAGAATAATAATGATTGTGAGATTGAGACTGAGACTAATGAGAAAATGATTAGAAAAACTTGGAAGAAATGGACACTTGTGGAAATGAGCAGGTAGAGTTTCTTTTGCTTTAATGATTGGGATTCATTTCACCTCTGAGACTGAGGCTTCTGAAAATCAATGCTATTAGAAGGAGGTAGGTTCAGATGGTTGTTTTATTTATTTTTTTTTTGGAGGCCACTATGGAGATATGTGATGGGCCCAAGCCCTACCCATCTGGGCATAAAGCAAGTCAAACCCATCAACAAGCTCTGATGCACTGCTTCTTAAGATTATTAAGACAGAAACAAGCTCAGTTCTGTTTCTCGCCACTGTTCTTGCCTTGGAATGATGCTTTATATGGTCCATTTGCATATCATCAGAACACTGAGAGCTCCATTAATGTGGAATAGAACCACCTTCCCCTCCCTAGTGCAATTCCACCATCTCTCCCTGGTAACATACTGCTACTGAAGAGGAATAGCACTCAGCCAATCGTTTTGTGCTCCCAGTTAATAGCCACCATTACTGCATCATTTGGGGAAACGTGTCCACTGCCCAGATCTCTTCCCATAGTAACTGGCCTGTGTAGTGTCATCCTTAATTTGATGTTCACTGCTTGTTGCTATAATCACAGTGATTATTTCCTCAACTTATTTTACAACATAAAACTTATCTGCTCATGGTTCAACAAACACCTATATTTATTAAACACCTATATAGGTGCTAACTGCTACATGTAATGCAGAAAAGAGAAGAGATCGCATTTATAATTTAGGAGTTGAAGCTTAGACAAGGCATTTATGAAAAGTTGAATATTGCAGGCCATTACATGGTGGGTCAGAAAAATGATTCGGAATGTTTTCACTATAACCGTGTATTCTTTCATCCATCCACTGAAAAACACTTATTGAGTGCCTACTATGTGAACAGATCAGGGTTAGGAGCAGAATACTGAGATGAACTTGACCAAGTTCTTGCCTTCAAGGGGATTTTAGAAGGCAATCTGTCTATAACCAGGAAGAAAAAAAATGGGCACACTCTGATCCACTGTTTTTATTTCTTAGTTTGTGCCCCAGATGAACATTTGTTCATGTGCACATAAAAGGCATGTGCACTTATGCTGCTTACAGTATTGTTCAAATGCCATAATACTTCAAACAACCTAAATGTTCAATAGGGGAGTATCTAAATAAACTGAAGTTAAAGCTCTATAATGAAAATTATACAGAGATTCAGAAGAATGTGGTAGATCTATCAGTAGCTCTTTATGACACCCTTTTGAATAAATAAGTGGTAATTTTGTGTGTTATCTTTTATAAAAAATGTAAAGCAAAAGAAAAAACATGATATACAATGATTTTATGCATTTTCTAGGGGGTATAAATATGTATGTACTTCAGAAGGCTACAAACCAAAGTGGTAACAGTGGTGACCTCTGGATAGGTTTGGAAGGAGCTAGTATTGAGCATGTTTGTGAAAGGAAACCTTAGCTTAACTTTGATATTTATTTTTGAGGGAAATGTGTTTATATTTTATTTGCTCTCTTGAGTGGTAAATACTGCAGAAATAGGTAGATAAAATTCTGTGGGAATTTCCAGTGCCCAGTACAGAGTAGAAGTTAATTAATATTTATTAAACTGACCTGAAATAAACTTAGAGAAAGGGGAGAGTATTTGGAAAGTATCAGGGCAAGCTTTATCAGGGCAGAAGTAGGTTAATAATAATAAAAAATAAAACAATAATTACTAAATAAAAATAACAAAGGAATCAACTCTGTGTTGTGCATACTCACAATTATAAACCTACTTTTGCCCACCTCTGTGTATTTGAACTGGTCCTTCAAAGAGGAGAGGTATTAGAAAGGTTAAGGAGGGGGGTGCCATGCAGATTCTACAATGTGGACATGGGTGGAGAAATTCCTATGTAAATAATCAAGTCATCTATGAATAAAGATTCTCTTCCTTTTTGATCTGTATGCCCTTTTTTTTCCTTTCCTTCCTCCCTCCCTTCCTTCCTTCCTTCCTTCCTTCCTTCCTTCCTTCCTTCCTTCCTTCCTTCCTTCCTTCCTTCCTTCCTTCTTCCTTCCTCTCTCTCTCTCCTCACCTGAGAGTGTGTTTTTATTGATTTTAGACAGAGAGAGGAAGAGGGGGGGGCAGAGGGGAGAGAGAGAGAGAATGTGAGAAACATTGATTGGTTGCTTCCTTTGTGCTCCCTGACCAGAGATAGAACCCACAAATTTTTGGTGTATGGAATGACGCTCCAACTAATTGAGCCACCTGGCCAGGGCCGCCATTTATTTCTTTATCTTGCTTTACTGCACTGTTGAGGACATCCAATATGGTGTTAACAGAAATGGTGAGAGCAGATATTCTTGCTTTTTTTCCCAATCTTAGGGAAAGGGTTTTTTTTGGGTGGGGTGGTGGCAGTGACGAGAGGTCTATTTCTTTTCACTTATTCATGAATTAGTGTTGAAATTTCTCAAATGCTTTTTCTGTATCTATTGAAATGACCATATGGGTTTCTTCTTATCCTGTTTGTGTGGCAAATAACAAACACATAGTTATTTCACCCTTTCCTGTATTTTTTAATTTTTTTATCTCTCTGTAATTTTATATGAATTTTTAAACTGATCTATTTTTTCATATTATACTTCTCCTTTTGCCAAGGTGGGCTGGTACCAAGCCTCTAAACAGTTTAATCCCCGACTGGATTGGTCCCTAGGAGTTAGCCCTTTAAGCGTCTCAACTGAAAGGAGCTTCCTCTGTGGAAGGATCCTGAGGTTTAATCATACCACCCTTCCTTACTGATGAGTCTGCCCAAACTCTGCTTTTCTTCTTAGCCTCTTCAATGCTTCTTTCTGCCCAGTTTGCCCTCTGTAGAAATCAGCAGAGTCTTGAGAGGAAGAGGTGTGCATGATATTGAGTTTACTTGCTACATGTCTTTTCTCTCTGGGTTTGTGGAATCATATGTCCTGGCACAATGTCTTGGTAGTTCTGAATGGCAATTTTTATCTCCCTGTATCCATGACACTGCCTAAAGTTCTGTTTCGGTTCTCAGGTACTTAGCACTGCTTTCTGCTTGACTTGAGGCATCCTTTAAGAGGTGGCAGGTGCCTTGAGAGAAAAAGTGGAACAGAATATTAGGACTCACCTCAATGAGTTTTCCTTCTCTCCAGTGTCATAGGCCTTTAAGTCCTAGGGACTCATGGGTCTCTGATGCATTAAAACAGATCTTTTTTCCTCCCATTTTTAAGTTACACTTGGCAGGAGGGTTTCTGTGCTACAACAGAAGATGTCTGTTAAGTATCAATCTAATCTGGTTTTAAGATAAAATCTGGAATTCTGAGTGAAGCCCAGTTCAGGGACAGCCTTGCAATTCAGGACCCAGCTATATTATGTGGTAGCCACAGCTGTGATGGCAACCAGTCCTGTCGTCTTCAAAGTAAGCATTTCTAAGCCTTTTTTAGGGACCAGGCCTTTGCTCACACCACTCAGAGAACTGCTTCTCTGAGAAGGGAATGTGGTTCACATGTGCTCCTACTTGAGGTTTGTGCTGGAGTTCCAGGGGCTAAGTCTTTTTGTCCAGTTTTCAGGGCAAAGTTTGGGTACATCTTAGCAAAAGTTCCACACATTACAATGGGAGGATTCTCCTGTGTTTTGAGGTGTATCTCTCTAGGAGCAACAGTAAAAAATGTATTTATCAAGATTTATTCTGTTTTTTTTTTTCTTTCTATTTTTGAATGTCAGATTTTAGCTGACATCATTTCCTGAATTAATTGGAATTTGATTCAATCTTTGGACTCTTAACTCCTTTCTGTTAGTCAGACTCACTGTGTTGGACCCGCAAAGAATCACAATTATGTGGATGCTGGGTGAATGTGAACATGGCCAGAGGAGGGTCAGTATAGGTCATGGGTCTGCAAACCAGTTGGTAGAGGTGATGCTTGGTCTACCCAGTAATGGAAAGGTGGATGAAGTCTCTCCTAGCATGTGGTAGTAGGTCTTAGAGTGGGAGATGAGCAGGTAGATCTACACATTCTTTATAAAATGGGGAAATTCTGAGATACAGCATGGGTTACTTCACAGCGTAGGACCTCAATTTTGAGAATGGTTTTCTTTAGAATTGGGAGAGCAACCCTGGGCTTGGGAGTGTCTGAGGTCAGAACTGCAACAGATTGAAGCCATTTTTATCCTTAGCTCCTGTGCTTTATTATCATCTTAAAAGCCATCCCTGGATAACCTGTAGCTTGCTCTCTGAGAAAGGTTCATTTTTCTCCCATGATATTCAAGATCCATGTGAATCTGAGCATTTGACCTATTGAGACTAGATGGGAGGGATGATTAAAGAGTTCTAGTAGTGATCTCACAAGCTACTAAAACATCACGAACAAGGAGGGCCTTGAGAATAAAATACTTTTCTCTGGAGTTGGAGATGGTTACGATGAGCCCTGATAGCTTCCATGGGTAGGCTGGAAGGGGTCTATATTAAGAGAGAACTGACACATACTGGCCTGAGGAAAGGGTTTTTCTATTTCTGATTTAAGCCTTATTTGTAATATCTATTTTGGAGCTCAACTATATACATCCAGTGCCCTGTAACCTATGTCAACCAGATGAACACCATTATATTAATAAATATACTATGATTATAGATGCCAGACATGCTTTTTTTTCCTTTTTAAAATTTATCATGGGGCTCTAAAATCATGACTACTGAAAAGGGGGCTGCTGGCATTAATAATAACTTAGGGAGGTAAGGCACCTACATTTGTTTAATGCTGCCCATGTGCCAGGTGTGTATCAGGCACTTTGTGTAGCTGCCTTATAAACAAATCTACTCTTTGACATGTATGCTTTGTAGACTCATGCTTGTCTCAAATAAAGCCTTAAAAGAACTCTGTGTTCTGTTCTTTGCAAAACTGTGTGTTTCAGATACATGTGTCTTCAAAATTATAAGCTGGCTTCTGCTGGCTTCCTGTTCCCCACTGAGCCTGGCATGCATGGGGTACTGTGTAAGCCTTAAATGAATGTTTGATGAATGAATAGATCTCCATGGAAATAGAGTTGACAGTGACAGAGAACTCCATCCTTCTGCCTCCAGCTCCCTGGCCCTTCTGATCCCAATTAGGTTGTGTCTGCAAAGATAAGCATGCTGGGAAGGATCTCAGCCAAGTGTTTTTTTCACGTGCATTCTATTTGCGTTCATGTTAGAAGCCACCGTGGAAAAGTTATGCTATTCATGTAAAAATCACAAACACGTAAGCCAGGAAGCTGGTAGTTAATGACAACGAAATCTGGACCTTGTCATTTAACACTTCAGTGGCTTCCATTTCCTAAAGAAAGATTCTTTTTTTTTTAAAATATATTTTATTGATTATGCTATTACAGTTGTCCCATTTCCCCCCTTCTCTCCCCTCCACCCTGTACCCCCCTCCCACCCACATTTCCCCCTTTAGTTCATGTCCATGTGTCATACTTATGAGTTCTTTAGTTTCTACATTTCCCATACTATTCTTGCCCTCCCCCTATCTATTTTCAACCTACATTCTATGGTACTTATTCCCTATACCTTTTCCCCCTCTCTCCTCCTCCCACCCCCTTGCTGCTAACCCTCCATGTGCCCTCCATTTCTGTGGTTCTGTTCCTGTTCTAGCTGTTTACTTAGTTTCTTTTGGTTTTGCTTTAGGTGTGGTTGTTAATATTTGTGAGTTTGCTGTCCTTTTACTATACATGTCTTTTCTTTATCTTCTTTTCTTAGATAAGTCCCTTTAGCATTTCATAAAATAAGGGCTTGGTGATGATGAACTCCTTTAACTTGACCTTATCTGAGAAGCACTTTATCTGCCCTTCCATTCTAATGAAAGCTTTGCTGGATAGAGCAATCTGGGTTGTAGGTCCTTGTCTTTCATGACTTGGAATATTTCTTTCCAGCCCCTTCTTGCCTGTAAGGTCTCTTTGGAGAAATCAGCTGACAGTCTGATGGGAACTCCTTTGTAGGTGACTGTCCCCTTACCTCTTGCTGCTTCTAGGATTCTCTCCTTCGTTTTTACCTTGACTAATGTAATTATGATGTGCCTTGGTGTGTTTCTTCTTGGGTCCAACTTCTTTGGGGCTCTCTGAGCTTCTTGGATTTCTTGGAAGACTGTTCCCTTTGCCAGATTGGGGAAGTTCTCCTTTATTATTTGTTCAAATATGTGCTCAATCTGTTGCTTTTCCCCTTCCGAATCTGGTACCCCTATAATTCGGATATTGGAACGTTTAAAGGTGTCTTGGATGCTCTTAATCTTTTCCTCAATTTTTGAATTCTTATTTCATCATGCTTTCCTGCTTGGTTGATTCTATCTTCCTTCTGGTCCACTGTATTGTTTTGAGACTCATATTCCTTCCTTTCACTATTGGCTCTCCTCCGCGTGTCTTCCTGCATCTGTTTTATGGTAATCTGCATTCTTTCATCTAGATTTCATCCAAATCAACCAGTTCCGTGAGCTTTCTGATCACCAGTGTTTTGAACTGCGCATCTGATAGATTGGCTAGTTCTTGGTCGCTCAAAAGGATGAGTCCTGGGGGACTGATCTGCTCTGTTGAAAACATAGTTTTTTGTTTTTTGTTTTTTTTCCCCCTGTCTCTCTTTTTTTTTTTTTTTCCGGTCTGGTTGCTCTTGTTACGGTGGGGGCCAGAGCCTTAGGTGCTCACCGGGGCTGGGCACTCCAGTCGCTAGATTGTGACGTTATATGTGGGGGCGGGGCGGGGCGGGAGAAAACAATGGCGGTAGTTCCGTTCCCCTGGACTCAGACCCTTGTCTGGGCTTCTGGGCCGCGAGTTCTGCCCTGGTCCACAATCGCTGCCCCTCTGGGTCTGCCAGCCGCAGCTTGTGTACTCAGGGATCACCGCTGCCTTCTTGCGCGCCGGATGGCTTTTGCGCCGATTTCGCGCCAAACCTTCCCCCGACCTCCGCGAGCCGCCGACCCGAGCCAGCCCCGCGCTCGCCGGCTCGTCTTCTCCTACCAGTCCGGATGAACGCGTCTACTTCAACTTCTTGGCTGCCCGACTTCCATTCAGATAAATCCTCTGCCGGATCTGGGTGTTATTCTGATAGTAAATTATTGTTGTAAATTATTGGATTTCTAATCTTGGTTGTGCGAGGAGGCACGGTGCGTCCACCTATTCCTCCATCTTGCCGGAAGTCAGTAAATCCCTTTTAAGATTAAGATGGTGCAGGTTGGTCCAAAGAATCCTTGGGAGTAGGATTTACTTCTATTCAGACGCACTCCCTCTGGGTCCAGCACTGTGGTAGCTACTTGAAAGGCACCAATGGCATACTGGGAGAAACTGAAGTGTCTGGCATCAAGGTAAGTAGAGGCCGTTGTCTCTTTGCTAAACACTCCACCCACAGAGCCAGGAAGCTGGTGCCATATCTGAGGCTCCATTAAGAAAAGATTCTTAAACTTGATCATCAGATTGGGGGACAAAATGGGGCTTTTTAATAATACAAGCCTCAGGTTTAACCTTATAACTTGGATCTGGGAGGGGGCCAAATTAAGTCCGTGTTGTCAAAAATGGTGCCTCAGAGATTCTCTTTGATTGTGATGATCAACCTGATCTGGACCACGGTGTAAAATAAAGCTCCTCAGCATGGCAGGCAAGACCTCTTGAAGCTGGTTTTTCTTGTCCACTTCTACAGACTCATCTTCTGCTGCCTCTTGGTGCACACTTAGGCTTCTGCATATCCCTCTGCCCTTCCATCAATACACATGTTCATACACATGCACACAGAGACACATATTTATTCACACAGACACATACATTCATACACACACAAAGAAACATACAGGTGCCCACACACACAGCATGCACAGACCCATTCAGACATAGACACACATAGACACAAACACAGAAACACAGGCACCAACATGTACAGTGCTGTTGCTTCCCTCTGTGCCTTTGTGCACACTATCCCTTTGCTTAGAACACACTGCCCTTCCTGCAACCCAAGTGTGATAGTTTGTTTTATGTGTCAACTTGGCTAGGCTATAGTACCTAGTTATTTGATTAAACTATTAATCAATTAAATTATTGATTATTGATTATGGTGGGTAACATCTATAATCAATTGACTTCAACTAAAGTAGATTATTCTTGATAATGTGAGTGGGACTCTTCCAATCAGTTGAAAGGCCTTCAGAGCAAAAATTAAGGTTTCCTTAGAGAAGTAGGTTTTCTTATGGACTTGAGCTTGTGCATTAAGTTGCCACCAAATGTTCCAATTTTATTAAAGGATTCTGGAGAGTTAAAATATTAAATATATATATAAATATTTAATCTATCCTATTAATTTTATTTAATTGCCAATAATAATAGCTGATAACTAACAGCTAACACTTATTATTTACCATATGCCAAACTTCCTTCCAATAACATTAACTCATTTCATCTTTGTATAATTCTATAGGTAAATATCCTTATCTTCATTGTATAGATGAGAAAAACTGAGGCATAGGCACATTAACTAATGTCATATTTATACCCAGGCAATCTTACTCCAGAGCCCTTGATCTTAGCCACTCTGTTATAATTTTAAGCAATATACTTATACCTTGATTTTTTAAATTACATTTTCTCTCTTCAGTATCTTTGAGAGTAATTTGAACTATATTCCTTTCTAGAACAACTTTGGATAAGGCAGGTTACTTACTAGAAAATCTGTTTGCTTTATTTTTTTCAAAATTCTAAACTAAACATTCGTTAAAATAACAGTGATGTATGGTTCTAAGGTGTCTGTTTTTTGAAAATTGCTCTAAAAGTTTTGTATAACCTTGTACTTTGAAACTCACTCTTATTTGCCCTGTTTCTATTTTCATAATTTATTGGAAAATGCTTGTTATATTTGTTTTTTTTTCCTCTGTACATTTAGAGTAGTATTTGGCTGAAAGCAATATGATTTTGATCTGGCCTTATTAATTCATATTTGCTGTGTGAGAAGCTCCATTGGAAATATACCAACCTACAGGCCAACATGGTATCCAGCCCAGTCATTAGTTAACCCCTAAAATCTGCAGAGATCCATACACCAAGGTGGCTTGGCAGCTAAGACCCAGAAAAAGAATAAAAAAACACCCCAGATGTCTGTGTGCCTGTAGGCTTGGAAGCTAGTCCCACATGATTTCAGTGCCCAGGAAATGGGACTCACATGTAGGCTGCCTCTGTGCTTCTCTTCCCATTTAGGATGGGACAATGGCCCAAGGTGCTTGCTTTCTGCATCAGTCTCCCAGCCTGGCATTGTTCCAGCTGCCATGACCTGTGCATTGATCTTTGCAAGTTTGTCATCCTTGCCATCCCAAACTAGGGTATGGGGCATGATCCCGACTGTGCCCCAGACTTAAGAGACAGATGCTATTAAGGTAGTGTGCGCTAATATGCTGGGTTTGACTCCTGGCTCTGAGCTCAGATGGTGTGCTTTGCTGGGTGGGTTCCTCCATCTTGCCGAGTCATTGTTTCCAGGTTCCACATTAGTTCACTTTCTGGGATGCTGGATTTAATTAAATTAGTGCTATGTTACATCAGGGCTCCACCAAGCAGTAGAGAAAAGCACAGAAGGTGAGTGTTTCACTTGGCCTGGGGAGGGTATCAGAGAGGTCTTCCTGGAGGAAATCATACTTAAACAGAGGTTTAAAAAAACAAATATAGTTAGCCTGGCCCAAAATGTGTGTGTGTGTGTATTCAGAAAGGGGATGGTGCAGCCTGAGATGAGGAAGGGCTCAGATACAAAATGATGTTAACTCAAGAAATCTGTGCCTAGGTCTGTGGGCTAGAGGGTGAAAGAGTATGAGGCAAAGAATAATGAGGGATTGGATTGGAGAAATACCTAGGGCTCTGAAAGACAAGGGTAAGTAGAATATCTGGGTACACTCATAGATTAAGTTCTTGTTCTGATAAAGGTGAGTTTACTATTTATTTATTTAGATTATTATTATTGGTGAGAGAGAGACAGAGACACAGAGAGAGACACACACAGAGAAAGACAGAGACAAAGAGATATCAATTTGGTGTTCTACTTATTTATGCATTCATTGGTTGCTTCTTGTATGTGCCCTGATGGGAGATTAAACCCAGAACCCTGGCATATTGAGATGATGCCCTAGCCGGCCAAGCTACCTCACCAGGGCTCTTTAGAATTTTGAATATCAGCATTCAAGGGAACTTAGAGATGACCTTATCTTGCAAATAGAAAAACTGAAGCCCACATTGGTCCACATGTGAAGATGCACCATTAACTAGTGGCAGACCATGAACCACACCTTCTGGCCTCCCCATACAATAATTTTACCATGTTCATACTCCCCACTCCCTTTCTCACTCAGACATGGTCTCTACCACGTGGGACATTCCCCATCTCTATTGTTGTCTGTGTAGTTTGTTGACAGCACTCACAGCCTGTATTATGTATTCTTCTTTTCTCCTTGTTTCTCTCTCTTTCTTTTTCATCAAAGTAACACTTGGTCTTGGTTTTAGCAATCAAATAATGCCATGATGCTTTAAGGAAATATAGCAGTGGAAGCCTCCCTAGCACAGTCTTTTTGTGGCATAAATTGGCTATTAGCCTAGTGATGTGCCTTCTCCCAGGAAAGGGATACATGGGGGGAAGTTGGTGAGGGGAACCTCAGATCTGAGTGGAAGATGGCATTAGGGTGCATTCTCTGGGGCCTGACTTTCTGAGTTCAAATCCTGACCTGCCACTTTCTAGTCTCGTGACCTTGGTTGAATTGCAAGTAACTCATGCTCCTGGTGTTTAGTGTCCTCTGTATTGTGTGAGGTGCTGCAGGGGATACAAAGAGGGCTCCTGGACAACTCTGGTCCTCAAGGAACTCTCAGGCCACAGGGGGAAGGAACTAACAGGCAAAAATGAAGTCCCTAATAAGTGGTGAGAACACTTTTACCAGCATTGGGAGTCAGATGGACCAGGGTTCAAGTTCTAGCACTGAAGTTTCAGTTCTAGCTATGACACCTCAGGGAAGTTAACTGAGCCTTACTCTTCTTTCTGAAAGAAATAATAATAATAAGTTCCTATGTCACTGAATAATTATGAGGATTAAATGAGATGAATGAAAGTAGGAGGAGGTAAAGGAATCCACCATGGCACTGTGAAAAAAGAGCAGGATCTATCCTCAGACAGGTTTTGAAAAATTCCTGGAAGATAGAAAGCAGATGGGATTAGATTGCAGAAACATAAGGGCAGAAAAAAGCCATAGTCCATAACATAGACAATAGAAAACTACTGTGGAAGTAATAGAAATTCCAGAAACATTTTAAGCTCAGACTCAACAAGTAGACCAGGAGGGGCTTTGGGGTAACCATTAGGTTAATTAATAAAGTTTAGTATTTGGAACAGCTGAGCCCACTAGGCCCTTTTCCTCCACACACCAACTGAGCAGACAGCATGGGTAATATTTATACCCAGGATAAAACTTCCAGAAGGGGAGAAAGGCAGAATGCAGCTGGAAGTAACCGCAGACATTAAAGAAGAAAGAGGAAACAAAAGAAAGGAAGGAAGGAAGGAAGGAAGGAAGGAAGGAAGGAAGGAAGGAAAGAAGGAAGGAAGGAAGGAAGGAAAGAAGGAAGGAAGGAAAAAAGAACGAGAGAGAGAGAGAGAGAGAGAGGAGGGAGAGAGAGAGGGAGAGAGAGAGAAAAGAGGCTAATTTATGTATTTGCCCTCAGAATAAACTCTGAGCACAGCTGTCTGAAGCAGGAGGAGTCCTGACTCAAGAATCTCAGATAGGCAGTTGGACCAGAGGAGGGAAATGAGTATAGATGACTTACCCTCCTGGAGGAGACAGCCCCCCACCCTTCTCAGAAGGTAAGAGAACCAGGAGGCCTGCAATTCCTGCTCTCCACCTCCCTGTCTCCCCTGCCTCTGGCCCCTCAAGTCACCAAAAGCAGTTAGAATCAGCATTTACATACTCAGGCAAAGAGGAGTTTCAAATTTAAGTGCAAACAATAGTTTATAGTATCCAAACATTTATGGAAAATAAACATTATTTTTTAAAAAGAACCAGAGTCAACAAATAAAATAGCCAATGTCTATGGAAAGGGAGGAATAACTTTAAGTATTCAGATGTAAGGGGCTGGTACACCATCAATCAAGAACAAGTAGTATAAAAAATTTATTAGGATTCCATACTCACCAACTATTTTGTTGCTATTTCAAAATACTCACTGGTATTTTGAAAATTTAATAGATGTGACAAATAGCAAAATGGACCCTGATGAAGAGTGAATTCATGAATTAGAGAATAAAAACAGAAAACAGAAAAAAAATACAAAAAATAAAAAAGAGAGACAAGAGAGCATGAAAGAGGGTAAATAAACTATAAGGGAAAACTTAGAACTGAAACGACCCCACAAGTTTTCAGATTGAAAAGGGTCACAGAGAGACATGCAAAATGAATGACCAAAAATTGACAACTGGATACATACTGGTGATACTTGTAGGACCTCAATAATAAATGGAAATACTAAAAACTTCAGGAGAAAAAGTAAGTTTACCTACAAAGGACTAGGATTCAGCTGGGCATTACATTTCTTTGCTAATCCTGGAAGCTCAAAGTCAATGGTATCAAACCTTTTAGTTTGTAACAGGAAATAATTTTGAAATTACAGGTTCATGCTGCTGCCCCTGTGAATGCAGTTAGCAGTCTGAATGGTGGGGTGCTCTCCTTCAGGATGCAACATATGTATTAAATCAGAGAGCTCTTTATGGTGCTGTGTTCTCAATAGGAAGGATACATGAGCCCAGGAAATAAAGGGTGAAAGCAGGAGCGGCTTTACTTAGCTTCACTCTCAATGACCCCCTGGAGATTTTGTGCTTCTGGTGCCTGGAACTATGGGCACTGCAGGGTTGGAATCTTTATCCCCAGTGGAGGTATGCTCTTGTCAGAGGACAGAATGAGGATCCCATTAAGCTGTAGGTTATACTGTGGCAAGAGCACCCAGGGACCAGCAGCTGGGAAGAGGAATCTATTGGCGGAGGTAATTGGCAACTGATCAGCACGGAGTCTGCTTTTACATAATGGAAGCTTAGAGGGACCACTTGTGGAACTCAAGTGATCCAATTATGTGGTTCCTGGTATTTCCTATTGAATGGACAGGTGAAGCAACTCCAGCTTATGAAGGGTATAACTACCAGTAGTTTGTTCAGGCCTCTCTATTCTATAAAGAAGATTTGGGTCGTATCACCATGTAAGCCAACAAGGCTTGCCAAGACAATAATGAGGATGAAGAGACTATAGAATACATGGTGTGGGAGGGAGAGGATGAATACCAGTTGTTGCCCTGAGATTAACTAACTGCTTTGTTCCACTAGCATCCTTTGTCTCAGTTTTCTCTTATAGAGACCTAAGGGGACTGTGGTTGCTCCTTGAACATGAGTGGAGAAATGAGTCTGTGTGGTGCAAGTTTTGAGCTGCCATGGAATATGCCATTAAATGTGCTTCCTGTGTACTTACTATGGGGACAAGTTGATTGACAGCTTCTAGTCGCTGCTCTGAAAATGCTGAGTCCATGTTCCCCCTGAAGTGCTCATAGCCAATGAATGAGCATGGCAGGCTCATTCCTATCCAATATAAAACTGAAACAGAAATTATGGAATAGTGCCAGCCCATTCTTGTCCAACATGAAATTCCTTTGATGGGCAGCTTTGCTGGGAAACTCTTCATTTGGCCAGCAGAGGTTTTCTCAGAAATGTGCTTTGGTCTGGAACTGTTCCAACCCAATACTTTCTTCCTTGTCTCCTTACACAAGTGTTAGGCCTGTATCACCATCTAAAGTTCTCCTTGCCTTCCTCTGTTTCTTCTCCCTTATATCCTTCACAGGTGTTTCCCCTAGTGATTCTTTTTCATGTATAATTTCACCTTGGTGTCTGCTTCATGGAGGATCTGAATTGGCACACTGTGTTAATAAACAGTTTTTATAAACATCATTTTAAGTTTTTCTTGATGACTGAATGACATTGTTATGAACATCAAACAAAGTAGTAAACTTAAAAAAATGACAATAGCATTGGGATTGACATAGACTTCTTCAGTTCACCTAAGGCTTTTCATATGTCTAATGTGTTAAATCCTCCTCCACTTCAACCAATAACATTTTCCTTTCCTTTCCTTTCCTTTCCTTTCCTTTCCTTTCCTTTCCTTTCCTTTCCTTTCCTTTCCTTTCCTTTCCTTTTCTTTTCTTTTCTTTTCTTTTCTTTTCTAAAGAGATTGGGAATCTGTTGGTGGCTTTTTCCTGCAATTGAAAGGTCATGCTGTAAAAGGGGCTCAGAAGGCCATTTGGGTGCATGTTATGATGGGTAGAAAGAACTGCTTTGAATTAAGAAATGACAAAATGGAGCAGTAGGGGTGTGTGTGTGTGTGTGTGTGTGTGAGAGAGAGAGAGAGAGAGAGAGAGAGAACAAACTTGAGATTGATAGAGAAATTAGCTTCTTTTATTAGTATATTTGCTCATTTTCTATTCTTTTTAAAACTTTCAAACTTCTTTTCCTTATGTTTTGTGTGCACTTGAAAAAGCACAAATCTCATTTTAAAATCTACTTTGGTAATTTTTGCCCTTTAACTAATAAATTTAATCTGATCACATCTGTAGTCATTACTGATATATTTGGATTATTTTTACATTCCATTTATCATGTTTATCTTGGCATCATCCTTTTCTCTTTCTTCCCTTATTTAGTATTAATGATATATTATTACTAATTTCCCCCATCATATTTTTATGGTCTATTTCTGTTCTTTTAGTGGCTACTCTTAAATTTTAACATGCATTCTTGCCTTAACAAAGCCTTATGGTTAATCAGGATTACTACCTCCTTCCTTAACATGAGGATCATAGAATGCTTAGTTCGATGCTTGGTTCGATCATTCCCCTCTGATCTTATAAATTGTTCACAATTGTGATTCCACCTTGTTTTTTATAACTCCTTCCATTACTATTGTTACTATTGCCTCATACTATTCATGTGAGTTTTGATTTGCAGCCACGATTCCTTTGCTCACTATTCTTTCTTAAATCCCATTTCTGCTGGGTTCAATTTTCTACTTGCTGAAACTACACCCTTTAGAATTACTTCTAGTGAGGGAATCTGAGTGTCAAACTCTCTAATTCATTCTTATTTATCTCATTCTATTTGTGAATGGAAGTTCAGAAAGAGGAAAAATAAAAACAGCTCCTGACATCTGGGACTGATCTAACTTTACAGTTAGGCCTCAATATTATGACAAACTTATCTGATGCTTACAGCCAAGCCATGTTGTCCTCTTGTTGGCCATAAACAGTCTCATACAAATTCTACTTAGGTCACTGTAAAACTTACAACATATCAAACATTCCTTTCTCCTGCTAAATGAGTGACTGCAACTTCTTTACTAATTACTGGTCACCCTCACTCCCTAGAGATGATTATAGAGATACCCAATCGTAGAACTGCTGCCACTTTCTCATAACACCCTATCCAGAATAAGTCCTCTGGTTTCTTGGGCCGTCCCCAAATTATCAACCAAAGCTCAAATTTATGATTATTTCTAGCACTGTCCTGAGATATATCATGATTATTTTTTGCTGCAACAAGTAATAAATGGAACTTGCTCACTATAGGTTTGTTCCCTGAGATTTTTGACTGAAGGGAATTGACAAAGTTCAACATGGTTCAAAATTTTACATTGATAGTTATTTTCCTCTAGGACTTTGAAAATACTGTTCTGAGTTCTGGCCAAGATGGAGGTGTAGGTAGAAACCCTTCACTTCCTCACACAACCAAAAGGAGGATAACAACCAATCTAAAATCAATAAACAACCAAAAGCGCCAGAAAATCAAACTGCATGGAACTCTGGCAACCAAGGAATTAAAGAAAAAAATCAACCATAACAACCAGATCTGTAAGGTGGCGGACCACGAGGGCTGACTCAGAAAAACCATAGCGACCCTGCAGCCTTGGGGGCAGGGCTAGCTGCTCAGCTTGGGGATGAGGGGAGGGGCTCACTTAAGGGGAAAACTGAGACTCAGAACTGTCTGTGGGCTAAGGTAGGGGTTGCTGTGGTGGGAGATACTCCCAATCTCACAGGAGAGTCCCTTGAAAAGTGTGCCAGAGATGAGCAGGTGAAGTACACTGTTCTCTCTCTGGCCCCTCCCCAACAGGCATCCCTGCAATGCAGCAAAGAGGATTGTCCTGCCCTGGTGAATACCTAAGGCCTTTCCCCCTTACAACCTATCAGTTGGGCCTAGACAAAGAAATATGGCCCAAATGAAAGAACAGAGCAAAGCCTCAGAAAGAGAACTAAGAAAGGAAACCACCACTCTATCTGGTGGAGAATTTAAAGCCCTGGTAATCAAAATGCTCACAGATCTGATTGAACTTGGTCAAAAAGTGAAAAAAAATTAAAGCAACCCAAAGTGAAATAAAGCGAAATATTCAGGGAACCAACAGTGACAGGAAGGAAACCAGGACTCAAAGCAACAATTTGGAACAAAAGAAAGAAAGAAACATCCATACAGAAGAAAAGGAAGAAACGAGAATTCAAAAAAATGAAGAGAGGCTTAGGAACCTCTGGACAACTTGAAACGCTGCAATATCTGAATTATAGGGGTCCCAGAAAGAGAAAAGCAAGAATAAGAAGTTGAAAACTTATTTGAATAAATAATGAAGGGAAACTTCCCTCCCCCAGTCTGGCAAAGGAAATAGACTTCCAGTAGGTCCAGGAAGCCCAGAGAGTCCCAAAGAAGTTGGACTCAAAGAGGAACACACCAAGGCACATCATCATGAAATTACCTAGGGAGAGAATCCTAAAAGAAGCCAGAGAAAAGAAGACAGTTACCTACAAAGGAGTTCCCATTAGACTATCAGCTGATTTCTCAAAAGAAACCTTACAGGCAAGATGGGGCTGGAAAGAAATATTTGAAGTCATGAAAGGCAAGGACCTACATCCAAGATTGCTCCATTCAGCAAAGCTTTCATTTAGAATGGAAGGGCAGAGAAAGTGCTTCTCAGATAAGGTCAAGTTAAAGGAGTTCATCAGCACCAAGCCCTTATTATATGAAATGTTAAAGGGACTTATCTAAGAAGAAGAAGATAAAAAATATGAACAGTAAAATGACAACAAACTCACAACTATCAACAAATGAACCTAAAAGAAAAGAAAAACAATGAAAATAAAAACTAAGCAAACAACCAGAACAGGTACAGAACCACAGAAATGGAGATCACATGGAGGGATTTTGGTTGGGAGGGGGAAGGGAGGAATGGGGGGACAATGTGCAGGGAAGAAGAAGCATAATTAGTAGGCATAAAATAGACAGGGAGGGATAAAAAATGGTATAGGAAACAGAGGACTCAAAGAACTTATATGTACAACCCATGGACATGAACTAAGGGGGAGGGTAATGCTGGAGGGTTGGGGGAGCAGGGTGGAGAGGGGATAAAGTGGAAAAAATTGGAAAAAAACTAATAGCATAATCAATAAAAATACTTTAAAAAAAGAAAAGAAAATGCTGTTCTATCATCTGTAACCTCTATAGTTGGTTATGGGAAATGTTAGTATATTTCTTGCTTATGCAGGTATTTTTGGTTTGGTTGTCTTAAGATTTTTTATTTTCTTTTTTAAAAAATACATTTTCCTTTTGATATGTCTATCTGTAAATTCATTTTTATTTGATTTGCTTGAAATAAATTATGACTCCTGAATCTGAGATTTAATCTTTTATCAGTTCTAGAACTTTTAAAACCATGATTTATTTGAATATTGCCTTTCCTAATTCTTTCCTTTCTCAGGTATGATATTCTTCTTGGGGGACAGATATTTTCATTCTATTCCCTATTTCTCCTAGATTCACTTATACTATTTCCACTTGCCAGTTCTTCTGTGTTAGTGTCTGGGTGATTTCTTTAGATTCATCATCCAGGCCACTAATTCTCTCTCTCTATATATAATTTGTTGGTTATTATATTAAGGTTAGCCCAGCCTTAAAAAATTTAGATTAAATGTATTTTTCATTTCCAAAAGTTTCTTTTAATTCTTTTTAAATTTAGTTACTTTTTATTTTCTAAAATCCTCACCCGAGGAATTGTTTATTGATTTTAGAGAGGGTGGGAGAGAGAGAGATCAATGTGAGAGAGAAACATTGATCAGTTGCTCCCCCTGTGTCCCCTGATGGAGCATTGAACCCACAACCTAGGTATGTGCCCTAAGAATCAAACTTGCAATCTTTTGGTGTATGGGTGATGTTCCAACTAACTGAGACACCCACCTAGGGCTAAATTTAGTATTTTTATAGTGTCTTGTTTTTATCTCTTCTTAAAAGTTCCATCTTTTTATTTCTTTATTTTAAACATGCTTATTCTATGATTCCTTAGCCCAAAATTTTTGTCTAATCCTACTGTTCTTTATTTCTCTTGATTCTTGCAAATGGTGGCATATTTCCTTAGATGACCTCATGATTGGCAGCACCTTATATGGGGTACTCCAATGTTGTTACCTGGGTTAACTGTGTTTTTTCCGAGAAGTTTATACTTTACTTCTGATTCTAGGGTCAATTTCCCCCCATCTTGACTCTTACAGAAGAAATCCCTTTACTATTTTTTAATTCAGGTTTTATAACCATATTTCCTCTCATTTTTGTTTTGTTCAAAACATTTATATTTTATATTAATTTTGAAGAACATTTCTCAAGGTTTACAATTCTGGGTTGGCCATTAGTTATTTGATCCCCACCCCCGCCACCCCCCCCACCCCCCCCCCCCCGCCACCCCCCCACCCCCCCCACCCCCGCAACATTCCATTGTTCTAGCTTTTATTATTTCTTTGATAAAGTCAGATGTCCACTTTATTGGTTCTCTTTTGAAGGTAATGCATTTTTCTTTTCAGTCCATTCTCAGGATATTTTTTTATCTCCTCTTTTGTCTGAGAAAACCCCCATCCTCCATTTTCAGCAATCTTACTATGATATACCTAGGTGTACATTTCTTTGACTTTTTCCTTTTAAGGGTTAATAGAATGTTTAGAATCTGTGAATTTGTCTTTTAACACTTTGGAAAAAATTTGGCAATACTCTTCCTTTTACATTGCTCTACCTCATCCCCTCTTCTTTTCCTTACAAACGAGGGTACATAAGACATTCTCACTATTTCTTGTATTTCTCTAATGGTCTTTTCTGTACTTTTCTATCTTTTCCTCCTTTTATGTACTTATGGATTTTCTGTTGGCCTGTATTCCAGTTTCTTAAGCCTTGTTCTTTATTTCTCTTCAAGCTATAGTCTTATTTTCTACTGCTTTATTTTCTAATTTAGTAATACGAGGGAGGACCCAAAAATGCAGAATTTATTTATAAAAAATTGTGTATTTATTCTTGCATGTTTAAACTTCAGTCACCTTCAAATACTCTCCATTTGATGAAATACACTTATTGAGATTTTTTTTTTCCCACAGCTCAAAACAGTCCATTTTGAGCTTGTCCATTTTGATGTCTTTTAGTGCTTTGGCTGTTTTTTTGTTTCACCTCTCCCACATCAACAAAATGTTTTTCTTTGAGGATGTTTTTTCATCTGTGGAAACAAAAAAAGTTGCTTGAGGAGAAATCAGGTGAATAGGGAGGGTGGGACAAAGGTTCATGCCATTTTCTGGTCAAAAACTGCCGAACACTCAGCATGGTGTGGGCAGGTTTGCTCGTAAATCACCCATATGGGCAAACTCATTGAAAGAGTCTTCAAAAAAACTTCACTGAAGCCAAATGCCACTTCTCACAACAACACCAGCTGGTACTCTGGTACAGATGGGTTCTAGAATACTCACCTAGTTGGGGAGCAGGTACTACAAGGGTCTGCCCTCTAGCAGATAATTCTGTTTGTTTGTTTTTTTAATTAGTTGCCTTCATACTCTCTTCTGCTGTGTTTAATTTTGGTAAGTCCATCTAATGTGTTCTTCATTTTGAAATATTGTATTTTATGATTTTAAAGTTAATTTCTATATAGTTCTATTAATAGATTATAATATCCTGATGAATGTGTGTTTATGTTATCTATCTCCAGAGAGAATTTACCTTTTCTTCTGATAGAAGATAAAGTGGTGGCTAGTCATCTAACTAAAATTAGGGACTTACCTCACACCTGTCAGAATGGCTGTTATCAATAAGACAGGGGAAAACAAATTTGGTGAGGATATGGAGAAAAAGGAACTGGTGCAGCCTCTATAAAAAACAGTATTGAGTTCCCCCTCCCCCCAAATTAAAACTAGGACTACCATATGATTCAGCAATCCCACTCTGGGTATTAATCCAAAAAGAATATGAAAACACTAACTCAAAAAACAAGCACCCCCATGTTTATTATAGCATTATTTATCATAGCCAAGTTATAGAAACAACCTAAGTGTCCACTGATGGATGAGTGAATAAACAGAAAGTGATATACAGGGTCTGGCACAAATAATGCCCCCTTTTTATTACAAAATTATAAGGATGCAATTCTGTAACATAACAATAGCACACTCAAGCACACCATATGGCATTTTAGGTAAAATGTTCAAATTAAAATTATAAATTATTACACCCACATTATTACCCTACCAACCACACTGAAGCAGGCCTTACTTCTGTTGGACCCTGTACACACACACACACACACACACAATCACAATCACATAATAGAATATTATTCAGCCATAAAAATAAACAAAATCTTGCCATTTGTGACAACATGGATAAAACTTAAGGACATTGTGCTAAGTAAATAAGTTAGACAGAGAAAGGCAAATACTGCAGGATTTCACTTATATGTGGAATAATAATAATTAAAAAAAATTAAGCTCACAGGTACTGAGAGTAAATTGGTTGTTGCCAGAAATGGGGAGTAGGAGCCAGGCGAAATACATGAAGAGGATCAAAGATACAAATTTCCAGTTTTAAAATAAATAAATTATGGAGATATAATGTACAGCATGGTGATTCTAGTTAAGAATACTGCATTGCATATTTAAAGTTGCTAAAAAGTATGTTTTAAAATTTTTCTTTACAAGAAAAATTTTTTTTGTAGCTACATATGGTGACAAATGTAAAATAGGCTTATTGTGGTGATCATTGTACAATATGTACAATTATTGAATCCTTATGTTGTATACCTGAAACTAATAAAAAAAATAAGGGACTGTGCTGAGTCGCAACTGAGCTGCAAGTATTTTCTATTAAAAGCAAGTGTAAGTATATTAATTATAAATTGTTCATTACAAAATTTAAATTATTAAAGGAAATACCATTTTAAGTAATATTAGATAAATTAGTAAAAATTTAACCCTAAATACATTCACTGTCTATATAACTTGAGTTTTCTATCATGCTAAATAGTAATTGATATATATTTACTCAGAATATTCCTTTATTCATTAATTCAATCAAATACATATACACTTTGGTACCACACACTCCTCAAGACTCTGAAAGTTTAGACAAGGAAATGACATATGCACAATTACATTTCAGGGTAAACTTCAATTTGTGCCAAAAGGCAGGGCTTTCAACTTCTCTCTTTTTCTTCTCTCCCGCCATTGACATGTGACCTGGACATGGATGAGGCAGACTAAAGCATATGGGTAATTTCATAGTCACTGGTTATTAGTCCACTATTACTATTACACTTAGGAGAACATACTAGATGACAAATGTTGTGAAAACCCTCTGGGGATGCTGGCTATTTCACAATGGTTATCTCCTCTCTGGGAATGGCGTGAAAAAATAAAAACAGGTCTCCAGGGGCCATGTCTGTGCTAAGTGGCTCTATATGTCCCCCTCTCTACTTTCTGCAGTAAAAGAGAAGAAAGCCAAAGAATTCAGCAAGGTATCCTTTAAAAACATGTCTGGTAATTACTTTGACACTCTTTCCATTGAGAGGTAGGGTATATTTCCCCTCCCCTTGACTCTGAGTAAACATGTGACTTGCTTGTAACCAATAGAGTACAGCAGATAACATGTTATGTGTCTTCCAAGAGTAGGTCATGAAAGGTGATACAACTTCAACCTTGTTAACTGGAAAATTTGTGCTGGAGCCCTAAGCCACTGAGTAAAAACTCTATTACTGTAAGACTTCCGTGCTGTGAGGAAGCTCAGGCCATATGGAGAGGCCATGTGTACATGCTGTAGTTGGCAACCCCAGCTGAGGTCCCAGATGACAGCTAACATCAGCCACCCAGGCATGTGAGTGAACAAGTCTCCAGATAATTCCAGAATTCCAGCCCTTAACCATCTAGTCACCCCAGCCACTGTGTCTTCCACTAGGAGACCCCAGATACCATGGAGCAGAGCCATTCTTACTATGCCCTGTTCAAATTCCTGACCCATGCAATTCATAGTGGTGTAAAGTCACTAAGTCTGAGGAGAAATATTACTCAGCAATAGTAACTGCAATATCCAATAACCTTCCAATAAATCTCCCTTTTGACCTAAGTTATTTTGAATTAGATTTTTATCTTTTCTGATCAACAAGACCTGATTAATATAGCAAAGCAGTGAAAATAATGTTACTGTGGAAATAACCTTTGTCTCCTTTAATTTATTTAAAAAAAAACCACACATACACTGAGGCACTTTAATATTAGTAGCAAAATACTTTCTACTCCTATTGGCATACATTTATAAAGGTTGAGACCCACTGCCCCAGAGAAGTGACAAAGTGAGAAAGTTCTGTGGGACAATGGAGAATGGGAAGAATGATCATTCCCTGTGGACCTGGTGGGGAGGGCTGTGTATTTGTTGCCTAAGCAGGCAGGGCACAGAGTCCTTGCCACATGCCAGTTTAGCTTTGTGATTAGGCTCATGTTTCTGCCCTGCCCTGTTGGTTCCAGCTCTACCAGGACCCAGTTCCTGGGAGGCATAAGAGTCCTGCCTGTTCACCCCAGCGTGTGGAAAACCTTTGCCTCCTGCTGCTACTCTTATTACTTTGCTCTGTCACCTGCTTCCTACATGTAGCTCCCATTCCTTAGATGGTTTCAAAATTTTTCTTTTGTCTCTGATCCTTTTTTGTTCAGAACAGAAGACATGATGGAGAAAAAGATCATTCTACATCTCTTCTCCTCACTGTGCAAACCTGCCGCCAACCCATTAATGCTCTCCTCTGATTAGGATAGGCTTTTTTATGGGAGCATGCAGTTAGTCACACACTAGGCACCGTGGAGTCTACCAGTAATTAAGAACTGTTTGCATGGACTGCTCAGAATGACTAATGAAGTTAGCTGTAGGGTTCCCCAAAGCCATGATTCTTTGAAATGTTTTCTTTTTGATATCAATAAAAATATTTTCAATCCCCATCGTTAGCCTTTAAACCTGATAGCATGGCAGTTGGTATCCAGCCTTCAGTGTGGCCCTGAGCTGCCCTGCAGGCAGTATGGGTGTGCCAGCTTCACTTCCCTTAATGAAGCCCACAGCCCACCTTGCTACTCTCATTGTGGTTTCTTTGTCCACCTTGTTTGTTACCTGGATATCCAATTCTCATTTCCACTTTTGGTATAATTGGGGACAGGGAAACTTTCCCCTTTCCCTCTTAGTTCCTCTGGCTGGTTGAATAATTAAAATGACATAGGCAGATTAACAGAAGAAAATAAAGTTTTAATAAGTGCACATGGGGAATTCACATAAACATATAAATTTCAAAGACAGTAAGGCAACATGAGGTATATATGTCATTCTGGACTAAGAAGAAGGAAGGAGGAATACAGGACTTCAAAGTGAAGTAAGGCAACTCACATGGAGATAAAAAGAGTTAATGTTTAGTAAATAAATGTTTGTTGGGCCACCTTGAAACAACAGGACACAGAGAGGACTTTGATCAAAGGAGCCCTGCAAAGTTCCTACTATCACAGTTAGTTCATACTAAACTGTAGTTATCTATGATAATAGCTCTCTTCCTGGAGCAGTTCCTCTTATCTAAATTCTTTTAGGCCAATAAAAGGAAGGTTAAAGCTTTTCCTGAGTTTTTCATTTCTTAAAAATATTCAGCTTAAAATAATCAACATCCCAAAAGGAGTATTTTGGGTTGGCAAACTCTCCTACCCCCTCACTATGATCCAGCTTGTGTTCACCTATTTCTCTCCTTTGTTTTATCCATTTGCCCTTTTAGTCTTCATTTCTAAAACTTTTTCTGGGTCACTGGGTCTTTACTTTAGAGTATGACCTTAGTGACCCTGTATGGACTTCATTGGTCAAGGGGATAAAGCCTTTGGAAAAGGTACAGAGAAATGAAACTTCTCTTACCTGGAGATTTCTCCAGGCTGGCAGATTTTCTCAGGCTCTGAACTACAGAAACAAATCACATCTTGGCACAGGCTCCCAGCTCCACACAGACATGAGTGGTGAGGGGACACAAGCTTGCTATGCCCCAGATTCTAAGGGCTAGTAGGGGTGTCTAACCTTTTGGTGTCTCCGGGCCACACTGGAAGAATTGTCTTGGGCCACACAACAAATAATTGTGACACACACACACACAAAATCTCATGTTTTAAGTAAATTTATGATTTTTTGTTGGACCACATTCATAGCCATCCTGAGCCGCATGTGGCCCATGGGCCATGGGTTGGACACCCCTGGAAAGGCTCCAACATGTAGACACTGGGTAGAACTGAGCTCACACACCTGGGTATACAAGAGGTGGGGCTGGTGGTTTGGTTAGTTCTCTTTGAAGACAACTGAGAGCAACAGGACTGGTGAGAAAGGCGGAAGGGCTCTGACAGTGAGGAGTACTCAGCAGGGAGGAGAATGTAGTGGAAGGCTCTAGCCATAGGAGTGGACCAAGGGTGAGGAAGCAGAAAGTAGGGGTCAGGCCATGGCAGAGAAAGAAGTCAGTCTGGAGCAGGAGTTGGCAGAGGGTTGCTTAGTGGATTTTCCCATGGGAGTTAAGAGGGTGCATCTGAATTCTGACTGCCCAGAGAACTGTCCCATCTTTCTCACTAAGCTGTATTGTACCAGGATATTCTCCCAACTTCTAGAGTAGGGCAAGGAGATAACCAAGGCAAGGAGGTAGCCATAGCTCAACTTCATATGTCACAGCATACTGGATCATCAGAAGTCCCTCTGAAAGGAGAGAAGGTATAGACAATTATTCCCAGCTCACAGGAGAGGAAGCAGAGGGCCAGGCAGGTGAGCAGGTGTGTTCTCATTTACATTATTGTAGAAATAAGTTAGCGTAAGTCCCAGATCTGTAATTCAGCTTTGATTAAAATCAAGTTTCTGCCAGTGGACAGAATTTTTAATAGGAACTCTTGAAAGGATGAGAAGCTCTTGATAAAAGTGTTTCTGAAAATGCAAATCAATGAATAAACTATAATTCTTCATTCAGAAAGATAAGATGATTAGTGAGTAATATATACTAGTTATCAAAAATTTTAAGTTAATCTGCACTTATTCTGTATTTTATTATAAAGTTAAGTTTCTAAAGAAGTTTATTTGCTGAAAGAGGCAAAGGCTGGTTTTCCTATCATATTAAAAGATTTCATCAATCATCCTAAGGCCTGCTGACTTGTAACTTTGAAAAAAATATTCATGTAGAATGTTAGAACATTTACTGTAAAACATTGAATTTTTTCCTTTAACGTTGTAATTTATTATTGCTATAGGAAGTTAATTTTATTCACCAATCTTGTGATAATTAACCTGTGACCATGGCCTTATTGATTGATTAAATTACAATGAACTCAAGAATGCACCTAAGGGCTTTAGTCTTTTAAAATATCTTTGAACTAAAAAAAGAATTATGTTAGCTTAATGTTAAAATATACACAGAATGTTGATTTTCCAAAAGGCCATGATACTTTCCACCTCTGGGCTTGGGGGTGTTTGGCTTCCTTCCTCTTGTTGGGCTCATTCTTATGGGGCTTCAAGTTCACCTGGGGCTCAGATTCCTCCAGGAAGTTGTCCTTGACCTCCACTCAGGAGGCCCAGGGCCGTATACCTGCATTCCCACAGCACTCTGAGCTTGCCTCTATCATTTAGTTAATGAGATCAGATTGAGATGGGCTGTTTACTTGAATATGTTTTCTGTCTCACTGTGAGACCCCAGTGGACTGTGATGGTGTCCTCATCTGTCATCTTTGTAACTTGTGCACAACATCCTACAGCCAAAACATTTATTGAACTGCAGAGGGAGCAGAACTGGGACTTTCTGGGACAGTGCTCTTCCCATCCTTGCTCCAAGCTGTGTCTTGAGTTTACAGTAGCTGGGGCAAAGTGTGTGTGTGTGTGTGTGTGTGTGTGTGAGAAAGAGAGAGAGAGAGAGAGAGAGAGAGAGAGAGAGAGAGAGAGAGATGGGGGAAGGAGAGAGAACAGAAATGAGTGGGTGACCTTGCCCTGAATATTCTGGTAAAGCAGGTGAGCTGGACTGGACACTGAGTGGCCTTCAGTGCCTGGTGGACTCTGTGATCCTGTTAATCCCTTAACTGTGACAGTTCTCAACACCACCACCATCAACCATTTACTGAGTACCTACTGTGTTCTAGGTCACACACTAGGTGATTTGTACATCTGTATGTTAATTCCAAGATCTAGCCCCTGCTAATCAGAGGACTAGATTATCAGGTGGAGCCTTAATAAGTAAAAATCACCAGCTGACCCAAACTTCATTCAGGCCATTCATTTTCACTTCCTCTCTCATCCAACCTGCTGCCAATAACTAATATGCCCTTCTTTGTTCTGCCCCAATTTGTCTTTTTGTAGAGCTACTAATGAACAGGGAGGGCCTAGGAGGCTCTAGAAAAGGACTGGAAGAGGAAGAGGAGGAAAGGAAGGAGGGGGAGCAGCAGTCAAGGCAGTCAAGGGGGTGGGTACTCTATAAACCCAGTCATTTATCTTGCATGTCCTTGAGTGGGTGTCACAATTACTTAAAGTATTTTAGGTTCAAATATCTGTCAAGACACCTTTTCTTAAAGGACCTGCCACATGCCCTATATCTGTCTTGTTTCTCAGCAGGAGACAATGATGTATGGTGCATAAATCTTCGCAGAGTGCCAATTAATGCCTGGTTTGCTTCTTCGAACTGACGTGAGGAGTGACTCCTCAGACTGGGTTCTGCTTGGAAGCCAGGGGAGGGCCTGCTCCTTTGGCCAAGCGAGCTCTGATCAGCTGGGAGGGAGCTCTGATCAACTGGAGAAATGCAGCTTCTTCTGGGTGTCTGGTCTCCAGAGTGAACATGCTCTGTCACTAGCAGGAGAAGCTATGCTGGGTTTTAGTTATAGTCATGGGGAAGGACCCTATTAATCAAGAGCCTAATCAGCTCACTCTGTGATATGATGGTGAGGGTAACCATATAATTTATTGTCCAATCTAGGACACTTTTGAGACTGAAAAGAGAATGTTATTAATAATTATGTGGAGAGAACAGGTGTAATTCAGGACTGTCCCCGGCAAACCAGGACATATGGTTACCCTAAGGTAATATGTTAATGTTATCAATTAATTCTTAGAAGTCCATGGAATAGGATCACTCCCATGTTGTGTTCTTCAGAGCAGAGCAGATCTCATTGGAGTGTCACTCTTCTACATGTTTGCTCTGTGTGTTGAACACAGATACAATATGTTGCAGTCTGATGCTTTCAAAGAACAAAGGTTTGGTTGCTGAATAGGCTTAAATTTTCACCCAGTTCTGTCACTTACTAGATGATCTCATAAGGTACACAACCATCTGCATTTTCCTAGGACTATGTCAGTTTTATCACTGAAGGTCTCAAGACCCAGAAAGCCCTTTAGGCTCAGGCAAACCCGGACAGCTGGTCACCCTATTTGGTAACTTCACTGAATGTAGACTGTGGGCACACAGACTTCTAAGCAGTCAAGGCTGGGTTCCAGGCACAGTGTGGGCCACCTGAATAGAACAGTGTTGTTAAACTGGTACTAGAAGTGTTAGAGTGATGGGGATCCAGAGGCAGGTGGAGAGGGGCCTCAGTGAGGCAGCTGTGAAAAGGACAGTAGTCCAGGGGCTTTACTGGTGAAGTAGAGCATTGGTGGTACAGTAGGAAAATGTAGGCAGAGTCAAAGGAAACAGGAGAGTGACCCCAAAAATGGTTAAGAAAGAGAGCTGGAGTAGCAGCTGGAGTGGAGGGCAGGGAGATGCATAGATAACCACGTAAATTATATCTGAGAATCCTTTCTCCCCTCTTTGAGGTCACCCATGAGACATAAGAGGGGTCCAATAAACAAGTGGATCAGGGACTGATTGCTATAGTGACTACCCAGCAGTGGCATTTGGGACATGAGTAGTATCTTGTAGAGTGCCTGGCACAAGAAAACTGAGTTTGTTCTCATTGTCATCCTGTCCCACTCAATGCAATTTTCTTCCCATCTTTCCTTTATGTACATGCTGTTTTTCCCAAAGAACACATTTGTAGGTGTGATGAAGAAAAAAAGAATACAGGTATTTAAGTAACAATAACATCAACACTAAAACCCACTATAATGCCAGATAGGTGAAGCAAGTAAAAAGCCTTGTTTTCTTTTCTTTTTCCCTTCCCTTCCCTTTCCTTCCCTTCCCTTCCCTTCCCTTCCCTTCCCTTCCCTTCCCTTCCCTTCCCTTCCCTTCCCTTCCCTTCCCTTCCCTTCCCTTCCCTTCCCTTCCCTCCCCTTCCCTTCCCTTTCCTTCCCTTTTTATTTCTATCTCTCTTTCTCGTATCCATCCATCCATATTCTCTTGTGTTACTATACTACCTAGGGCAAATAAGCTTGCTTCTCTGAGAATTTATAAAATTTGGGGGAGTACCTAGTTAAATCCTTTATATTTCATTCAACTCATAGAATTTCTAATTCTCAAATTGTATACTTTTTGAAGGAATTTTCTTTATATGTTTTCTGTGAATTTAAAAGGAGGAAAGACAACTAGAGAACTTTGGTGAATCATAAATCCTGCAACCTCTTTTTAGGTCTAAAGTTTTTGCATCTGCAAAATGAAGAGGCCACATTAAATCACTTGTTCTGAACCCTCCATTTTCTCTTTTGTGATAAATTCCTCTGAGAAATCCATGCAAAATTATGGCTACTCACCCCAGAATAGTACACAACTATGTGTATGTGTAGGTAGTTTTTTAAATGTGATTTTAGAAGATTCATGAACTCTTGGAAATCTATTTATGGATCTTATGTTTAAAACCCTGGCATGAGGTGATGTATAAATTCCTTCCAAGTTTCAGCTTCTCTGATTCTTCTACAGAGAAAGGGTGGGAAGGAAGGATGGAGGGCAGGAGGACTGGTGGGTGGTGTTTGGTGAGGGGTAGACCCACCTGATGATGGAGTCGGTATCTGCAGCCAGAGCCCCCTGTACTTGGTCTTGGCAGCAATACCACCTCCAAATGAGCAACTGGAATGTAAGAACTCAGATTGATGAGAGCAATAAACCATCTTCAGATTCTCTGGGCATGGGGACAGCAGGTGTGCAGAGCAGGCAGCATTGTCTGCCAGGTTTGGAGGAAGAACACCCTGGAAACTGGGCATGCACCAATGTTGGCTGCAGCTAAGCCAGTGCAGGGAGACTGCCTGCCTTCAGTCAAAAATATCTGCTGCCTGAATCTGGGGGCCCATGAGGTTCCTGCATGGTATGCTCCTAGCAGTTGACATTCTGGGACTCCATGTGACCTTTCCTGGGCAAAGCTACTAGAGGTAGGGGGCCTGTGAGTAGGAAGATAGCTGGGACACAAGCAGGGCTATCATTGTCAAGGTTGACAATGGCTAGCAGCAATGAGGTGGACCCCTGAGAAGCAGAAAATTTCCCAGAGGCACTTCTTCAGGGGTGGCATTTGTTATATCTCTGGGTTGTCCGTCTTGCCCCAAAAGTCAAAGAAGGATGATGGATCAAGTTAGGATGAAGCCTCCATTTCCCAGCTTGCCAGATTATTGTCAGCTGGTCTGGGAAAACCTCACAAAGCTAAACCCTCAGATTGGTTGCCTGGGGTGAGACTCTATCTCCTTCCTTTCCTTCTTCTAGACATGTAGAAAGATGGTATGCCACCCTACATCCCCAGGCATTGACAGCATCTCTCAGAGCAGGGGTGTGGTGCTCTGCTGAGCAGGTCTGCCTGGCTGATCCAGAGGCAACCATCTCTCTGAGGAGCCAGGACTGAAGTGACTGGAGTGGGATAGGAAAGTGCAGGGTACAGCTGATGCTGGGCTAGAGACCAGGGGGTCAAGTGGGGGTCAATGTCAGGCTGTCAAGGGTAGACACAGTCATGGGGGACTGAAGGCAGAGACTGAGCCAGCCTCTGACAGAAAGACCTGACACAGTTACTGTGGCAGGACAAGGACTTGGGAAACCCACTGAACTTCTCTGAGAAGAAACTGAGCCTCAGTTTCTTCTTATGCAAGGTGAGACTAAAAAACCCTACCTGGTAAAGTAGTCATCAGAATGGAAAATGAATGAAAATCACAACCCATTCATGGCACAAAGAAGCAGCTCTCATTCACACAAGTTCATTATCACCACGTGCTGGCTACCAAGGAAAGGTCTTGGATAGGTGGTTAGGAGAATGAGTAAGATACACTCTCAGTCTCAGTTTGCTCATAACTTCACAATTATCATATAAGTCAGACTGTGGTGAGTGCTGTAATAAATGAAACTACTGTTGCTGAATTTCTCCTGTGACCTCATGATTGCTCACTTGTGAAAAACTTCTCAAGTGACTGAAACCCTCCCAGACAAAAGTATTACAGAATCATGCTTCCAATTAATGTCTCCGATCTTGGATTACAAATGTGGGCTAGAATTTCTCAGGGTCACTGCTGACTGTTTTTCAGGTAATGAACTAAGGACTATGCACAATGACATTCTTTAAGGATGGCTTAAAACTGTAAGGATATGTGTGTAGGAGGAACCTTTTCTACTGTGGGCGATTGAGCCACAGTGGGAAAAAATGGAAAGTCACAGAACTAAAGAACAATTAGATTTTCTTTTCTTTTCTTTTTTTCTCCCAGAGAAATACAAAGCTCCTACTCATTCACTTTCACAATTAGAGGAGGTCCTTAAGTAAGTTTAATGAATGAGAAAACAACACCCCTTTGTTTACATATAATCAGTTATTAATGGAAATAGACAAGGCAGAGAGAAACCAGCTCAGGGAGGGCTAGTGATAGAAAAGTAAAGACTGACAGGGGCACACAAGGACTGGGAGATGCAGAGAGAAACAGATTAGAAGCTAAGAGAAGTCACAGCACAGAGATGGAAGGACAGGTGTGTGTGTGTGTGTGTGTGTGTGTGATGGAAATGAGGAAACAGTAGGGATATTCTAAGCGTACCTTCTAAACCAGGTGTCAGCAAACATTTTCTGTAAAGGGCCAGATAGGAAATATTTTAAGCTTTGTGGACCATAGGGGTTTTTGTCACAACAACTTAACTTTGCTGTTGTAGGGCAGAAGCTGCCATAGATAATATGTAAGAGAATGGGTATACTGTGTCCCAATAAAACTTTATTAAGGAAAACAAGTGGCAGGCCAAATTTGGCCCAATGGCCATAGTTTGTGACCCCTGCTGTAAATAGTCAATAAACAGTGATGTCTTTTCTGGGTCTTTAAGGTGTGGTTCTTCAGGTACTACCTCTAAATAGCTTTGTAAGTCCTACAATGGTTATGGCTGCTGGGAGTTCCATACCTTTATGTCATCCACTCCAGGCAACAGAAGCTGGCACCTACCAAAAAGAAGGAGGAGTCAGAAAGGACTACTTTATCTTGGGTAGGTCATAGGTACAGTGGGTGGCAAATGCATACAGGTTACCCAGTCCCATCAGCAAGGTGCAGGGCTGCTGCCCATGCCCAGAGCTTGCCTGGGTTTCCTGGTGAACACCTCCCTCCAGTACAAGGCTTTCACTCCAGCTGCTGGCCCTGCCTTTTGTCTCAGCATAAAACAATTCTGACCTCTGACATTTCAGGAGTCTGCTGTTAAAAAATGTGGTACTCTAATCCATCCATTGTTGAAATTCTGGAAAGAGAAATAAATAATTTGAGGCACATGGAGGATTCATCAAGGAAAGCCCTGGGAGAGACGAGACAGAAAGACAGTAGAAGTGGAGAAGGAAAAGAATGCTTTCAAGGAATTATTTATCTCTTTGCTCTTCTTCCCAAGAGGGCCAGGCTGGGGGCAGGAGCCATGGATAGCCTGCTCTGAGACAGACCAGATGTGGGCTGATCTCATGGTTGTTTCTAGATCCAGATGTCTAGGATGTTAAACATTCCTGACGTTTAGATTTATATAATGCTGTTCCCCTGCAGAGGTCAAGGCATTTGGTATGATATATTGGAAAAATGCTGTGTTAATTGTTGGGGGATCTGAGACATCATTCTGGTTCTGCTGGGTATTAGAGGTTGGGCTGGACCAGTATTTCTGAACAAGCTCTGAGAATCTTGTAAGAAAAGCACTTGGGGAAAGTGCTAAACCAAATTAAACAAGTTTCTTTACTGTAGAACTTCTCATCTTCCTTAATATGTAAGTGTGCTTTGTGAATGACCAATGGCATAAGCACAATAGTGTACCTGTGATATTGTCTCCCATCCCATCCTTTGTGTACCTTTCTTCTTCCCAGGTTTCAGTAGCACAATGGTGTCTTATTTCCTCTCAGAGAGGAAATATTTTGCATCTTCTTTTCTTCCTTTCACCCTGTATCCATGGGGGCGATTAAGGGTCTGAACAAGGTCCTCTGCTTCTTTCTGTAGAACCCTGTACACTCACCATTCCCAGGCTGTAAATCATATTTTCTACATAGTTTAGTTCCTATCTCTAGCACTGACTTCTTGCCAGGACCTGAATTTCCAGAGGACCTTTACCAGTGTACATCCTTCTATCCTTTTAACAATGAAATGTCTTGTCCTGGCTCCTCTGCCTCTCTTCTCTCCATCCTCTCTTAGGGCTCAGTCTTGGGCACTGACTGCTTCATACCATCTGTCTTCCCCTCTCCAGGTGAGCCCCTTATTTTTATACTTTGTAGGTTATGGCTGCTACACTCATCATTGTTGAAACCTCCATAACATTTCACCAAAATAGACAATGTCTTCCTTGGTTTGGATGCCCATGGAACCAAGTGCAAACTTCATGCTTGGCTTCCTCTGGTCGAGGACTCCTGTCCTCGGATCTTCACATGGTCCCAGACTAACGGCCCCCTGAACTTGAGGACTTCAAAGCCACTGTAAATCTCTCTACCCTGAGGGGTTTAAATGGAGGTTGCCCCTTCTCTAACCTTCCCCAGCAAGTCAGCACAGTTGGACATTTCCATTGTCACCCATGGTGCTCCCTGTCCCTAACCACGTAACTAGAGCATAAACTGTTGGGGGAAGGACACTCTGTGTTCCACAGATCTTTCAGGTACCTCATGGGATCTAGTAAGGAAAGGAACATCTTGGGCATCCAGTTCATATTTTGAAGTCTACTGAATTTTTTTAGGTGGCTAATTGTTCCTAAATAACAGCAGAAGCTGCAAAAATTCTCTTTTATCTTGAAAACTTATTTGCTTTTAAACTTTATGGTTACAGAGTGTCACTTTTATTTCTTTTAAAAGATTTTTTATTGAATTTATTGGGTGACACTGGTTAATAAAATTATATTGTTTCAAGTGTACAATTCTATAATATATCATCTGTATATTGTATTGTGTTTACCACCCAAAGTCAAGTTTCCTTTCCCTTTTCCCTTCTTCTACCTCCCCTGCCCTCTTTTGCTCTGGTAATCACCATACTCTCGTCTGTGTCTATAGGGTTTTTTTCCCCTTAATCCCTTTACCTGTTTCACCCCCTCCCTTTTAACAGCTGCCGGTCTGTTCTCTGTATTTATGAGTCTATTTCTATTCTGTTTGTTAGTTTGTTGTGTTCATTATATTCCTCATATAAGTGAAGTCATATGATATTTGTCTCTCTCTGACTGGCTAATTTCACTTAGCATAATACTCTCTAGGTCCATCCATACTGTTGCAAATGGTTAGATTTCTTTTGTTTGTTTGCTTTTTAATGGCCAGGTAGTATTTCATTGTGTAAATGTTACACAGCATTTTTATCCACTCATCTATTGGACACTTGAGCTGCTTCCAAATCCTGGCTATTGTAAATAAGGCTGCAGTGAACATAGGGTTGCATATATTCTTTCAAATCAGTGTTTTGGGTTTCTTTGGATATATTCCCAGAAGTGGCATCATTGAGTCATAAGACAGTTCCATTTAATTTTTTGAGAAAACTCATACTGTTTTTCACAGTGGCTGTACCAATCTGCATTCTCATCAACAGTACATGAGGGTCCCCTTTTCTGCTCATCCTCTTCAACCCTTGTTACTTGTTGATTTATTGATGATAGCCATCCTGACAGATGTGAGGTGATATCTCAAGGTTGTTTTAATTTGCATTTCTCTGATGATTAGTGATGCTGAGCATCTTTTCATATGTCTATTGGCCATCTGTATGTCTTCTTTGGAGAAATATCTATTCAGGTATTTTGCCCATTTTTAAATTGGATTCTTTGTTTTTTAGTGTTGAGATTTATAAGTTCCTTACAAATTTTGGGAGTTAACTTTTTATCAGATATATAATTGGTGAACATGTTCTCCCATTCAGTGGTTTGTCTTTTCATTTTGTTGATGGTTCCTTTGCTATAAAAAAACAACTTATTTTGATGTAGTGCCATTTGTTTAGTTTTTTCTTTTGTTTTCCTTGCCTGAGGAGACATATCCAAAAAAATATTGCCACAAGAATTGTCTGAGATTTTACTGCATATGCTTTCTTCTAGGATCTGTATTGTTTTGAGTCTTACATTTAAATCTTTAATCCATTTTGAGTTTATTCTTATGTATGGTGTAAGAAGGTGGTCTAATTTCATTTTTTTTGCACCTATCTGTCCAATTTTCCCAGCACCACTTATTGAATAGGCTCTCTTTATCCCATTGTATGTTTTTGCCTCCTTTGTCAAATATTAATTGACCATATAGTGTGGGTTTATTTCTGGGCTTACTGTTCTGTTTAATGATCTATATGTTTGCTATGCTAGGACCATGCTGTTTAAATTATGATGGCCTTGTCATATAGTTTGATATCAGGTAGTGTAATCCCTTCAACTTTGTTCTTATTTCTCAAGATTGCTGTGGCTATTTGGGGTTCTTTATAAGTCTTGTGGTTCTATATAGAGTTTTGAAATATTTGTTCTAGTTCTGTGAAATGTGCTGTTGGTATCTTCATAGGAATTGCTTTGAACTTATGGATTGTTTGGGGTAGTATGGACATTTTAATTATATTAATTCTTCCTATCTATGAACACAGTGTATGCTTTCACTTATTTGTATCTTCTTCAATGTCTTTCTTCAGTATTTTATAATTTTCTGAGTACAGGTCTTTTACATCCTAGTTAAATTTGTTCCTAGCTATTTTATTTTATTTTTTGATGTAATTGTAAATAAGATTATTTTCTTAGTTTTCCTTTTGCATAGTTCATTATTAGTATATAAAAATACAACTGATTTATGGATATTTATTTTGTATCCTGCTACTTTAATGAATTCATTTATTAATTCTAGCAGTTTTTTTTGGTAGAATCTTTAGGATTCTTTATATACATTATCATGTCAACTGGAAATAATGAAAGTTTTACTCTTTCCTTTCCAATTTGGATGCCTTTTATTTCTTCTTCTTGTGTGATTGCAGTAGCTAGGACCTCCAGTACAATGCTGGATAAGAGAAGTGGAAGTGAATAGCTCTGTCTGGTTCCCAATCTTAAGGGAAACACTTTTAAGTTTTTACCCATTCAGTATGATGTTGGCTATGGGTATGTCATATATTGCCTTTATTATGAAAGGTCTATTACCTCAATTCCCACTTTGCTGAGAATTCTTATCATAAATGGGCACTGGATTTTAGCAAATATTTTTCCTGCATCTGTTGATATGATCATGTGATTTTTATCCTTCATTTTGTTTATATGGTGTATTGCATTTATTGATTTGCAGATATTGTTCAATTTTGCATCCCTGGAATAAAGCCCACTTGATCATGGTGTATGATCTTATACACCATGTATTACTGGATTGTATATGCTCCAGTAATGGAGCATATTGCTGGATCTGGTTTGCTAATGTTTTGTTGAGGATTTTATTAGCATTTATGATCATTAGGGATATTGGCCTATAATTTCTTTGTTGTGTCTTTATCTGGTTTTGGACCTAGGATAATGCTGGCCTTGTAAAATGAGCTTGGGAATCTTTCTTCCTCTTGAATTTTATGAAATAGTTTGAGAAGAATATGTGTTAATTCTTTGAATGTTTGGTAAAATTCACCTGTGAAGCCATCTCGTCCAGGGCTTTTGTTTGTTGTGAGTTGTTTGATTACTGCTTCAGTTTCACTAGATGTAATCTGTCTGTTCAGATTCTCTGATTCTTCCTGATTTAGTTTCGGAAGCTTGTATGTTTCTAGAAATTTCTCCAATTTGGCCAGATTGTCCAATTTGTTGGCATTTGGTTGTTAATAATATTTTCTTACAATCCCTTATATTTCTTTGGAGTCACTTATTACTCCTCCTTTTTCATTTCTGATTTTATTTATTTGGATCCTCTTTCTTTTTTTCTTGATGAGTCTGATGAAAGGTATATCAATCTTGTCATCATTTCAAAGAACTATGTCTTGGTTTCACTGATCTTTTGTATTATTTTAGATTCTATTTTGTTTATTTCTGCTCTGATATTTGTTATTTCCTTTCTTCTACTCACTTTGGTCTTTCTATTCTTTTTCTAGTTCCTTTCGGTGTTAGATTGTTTATTTGAGCTCCTTCTTGTTTCTTGAGGCAGATCTGTAATGCTATGAATTTCCCTCTTAGGACTGCTTTTGCTCTGTTCCATGGATTTTGGGTTGTTGTGTTCTTACTTACATTTGTTTCAAGGTATCTTCCTTGTTTTCATGGTTAACCCATTCATTGTTTAGTCACATGTTATATAACTTCCATATCTTTATGTATTTTTTCAGTTTTTTTCTTGTGATTGATTTCTAGTTTCATACCATTGTGGTCAGAAAAGATTCTTGACATGGTTTCAATCTTTTGAAACTTACTGAGACTTGATTTATGTCTTACCATGTGGTATATCTTTAAAAATGTTCCATGTGCACTTGAAAAGAACATATACTTTGCTACATTGGGATGAAATGCTCTGAAGATATTAATCAAATCCATCTGATCTAGTGTGTCACTTAAGGCCACTGACTCTGTGTTGATTTTCTGTCTGGAAGATCTATCCATTGATGTGGTGTTGAAATCCCTGACTATGACTGTATTACTGTTGATCTTTCACTTTATGTCCAAAAAGATTTGCTTTATATATTTAGGTGCTCTTATGTTGGGTGCATAAGTATTTACAAGGGTTATGTCCTCTTTTTAAATTCTTTTAGGATTCCTTTAGGATTGTATAATGTCCTTCTTTTTCTTTTGTTATGGCCTTTGTTTAGAAGTCTATTTTGTCTGATATAAGTATTGTGAACCCAACTTTTGTTTTCATTTCCATTATCCTGAAATATGTATATTTTTCTTTCTGAGGTTGATCTCAGGCCATGTATATCTTTCTTTCTGAGGTTGATCTCTTGTAGACAGCATATAGAGTCATACCTCAGCACTCGTCAGCTTCAAAACTTGTCAAACCCTGTACTCATCACATTTTGATGAGAAAAAATGTTTCAGCACTCAGTGCTTGTTTGGGATTTGTCACACTTGCTAGAACTTGTATGAGTGGTGACACTGCCCTGCAAGAGTAAATGCTTCATTACTCATTATGGGCTTGGTGCTCATCATTTCCAGCACTCATCATGAATTTCAGAATGCATTAACAAGTACTGAGGTACCACTGTATATTGCTATATGGGTCTTTGTTTTCTTATCCATTTGTCTCCCCTATGTGTTTTGATTAGGGAATTTAAGCCATTTACATTAAGTGATTATTGACAGGTATGTATTTATTGACATTTTATTCTTTATAACTATGTTCTTTTCTTTCTTTTTTCTTCTTCTCCTCCTTAAGGAAGACCCTTTAACATTTCTTGTAATACTGGCTTGGTGATAACAAATCCCTTTAGCTTTTTCTTGTCTTGGAAGCTGTTTATTTTTACTTCAGTTTTAAATGATAAACTCTCTGGGTAAAGTAGTCTTGTTTGTAGGTCCTTGTTTTTAATTACTCTGAATATTTCATGCCAATCCTTTCTGGCCTGAAATGTTTCTGTTGAGAAATCAGGTGACAGTCTAATGGGAGCTTCCTTGTAGGTAACTAACCGTCTTTTTCTTGCTACTTTAAAGATTTTCTTTTGTCTTTGACCTTTGCCATTTTAATTATATGTCTTGGTATGGATCTCTATGGGTTCATCTTGTTTGGGATTTCCTGTACTTCCTGAACTTGGGTGCCTTTTTCTTTTACCAGACTAGGGAAGTTTTCTGTTATTATTTTTCAAATAGGTACTTGATTTCTTGCTCTCTCTCTCTTCTTGTTCTTGTACCTCTATGATGCAAATGGTGTTACACTTCATGTTGTTCTAGAGGTAACTTAAACAATCCTTTTTTAAAATTATATTTTATTTTTACTGCTCTTATTAGGTGTTTTCTGCTACCTTGCCTTCTAAATTACTGAGTCAGTCCTCTGCTTCTTCTAACCTATTGTTTATTCCTTCTAGTCTATTCTTCATTTCAGATTGTATTCTTCATTTCTGACTGGTTCTTTTTATGATTTCTATATCCTTTTTATGCTTTCTATCTCTTTGTTGAAGTTATCACTAAGGTCCTTGAGCATCCTTATAAGCATTTTTTAAAGGTCTTTTATATTTCACTTTTTTAAAAAGATTTTATTTATTTATTTTTAGAGAGGGAAGGGAGGGAGGGATGGAGAGAGAGAGAGAGAGAGAGAGAGGGAGAAGAGAGAGTGAAACATCACTGTGCGGTTGCTGGGGGTTATGGCCTGCAACCCAGGAATGTACCCTGTCTGGGAATCGAACCTGGGACACTGTGGTTCCCAGCCCGCGCTCAATCCACTGAGCTATGCCAGCCAGGGCAATAAGCATTTTTTAAACTCTATATCTTGTAAGTGATTTGCCTCCAGTTAATTTAGTTCTTTTTCTGAGGATTTCTCCTGTTCTTTCATTTGGTCCATGTTTCTTTTCTTTCCACTTTGGCTGCCTCTTTGTGTTTATTTTTATGTATTAGGTAGATCTACTATGACTTTCAGTCTTGGTAGAGTGGCCTTATGTAGTAGGTGTCCTGTGGGACCCAGTGGTACAGTCTCCTTAACACCTGAACTGGGTGCTCCAGGAATGCTCCTTGTGTGAATATGTAGACCCTCCTATTGTATTTGAGTCTTGATTGCTATTGGCCTGTTTGTACATAGGGTCCACCCTCAAAGTGGCTGACTGTGAGGGTTGACCTATACCTCAGAGGGGGTGTACAAATTGCTGTACAGATGCTGACTACAAGAAGTGAAATTTGCCTCAGAAGGGTCTGGTGCCTACTGATATCTGCCTTTGGGTATGTTATTTGTGGAACTAATTGAATCCTGAAGCTGGCCACTGGGTGTGTTGGTTCTAGGGCCTCTTGAGAGGGACTCTGGTTCAGACCAATGTTAGATGCTGCCTGTGACTGGCTTTGGGCAACCTATTTGGATCTAGAAAGTGATCTAGTGTTTGTGGCCACCACTGCTGGGCTTGAGTGCGCCTGGGAAGGACCAGGCTGCACATCAAGGCTGGCTTTTATCAACACTGGGCCTGGGGTCAGGTCAGCAAAAGGACCAAGACACCCTAAGATCTGCTTCTGCCTGCCTCTACCTGCCAGCTGTCTGTTGGGCTTAGTCACTGAAAGAGTCTCTGGTGGTACTTGAGTTGCATTATGTACATTTCCAGTGAGTCACTAGGTAGGGGTGAATGGTGTCCACTAGGTTGATACAGGTTCCAACCCACTGCCATTGCTAGGTCTGATGTCACTCTGCAAATGCCCCCTGTAGTACCAAGTATAGATGCCTCCTTCCATATTCCTGCAGACCTTTGTATTGGGGAGGGGTCTCAGGGAGTCATCAAGGTGAGGCCAGTTGATTTTATCAGGCCCAAATATACTGAGATTTGGATGCATGTAGAGAAGGCTCTTCCATTAGGCATGCAAGTAAAAAATGCCTCCCCCACCTTCCCCATCCTAGTGCCACACTACTCAGTCTGTCCAAGATTCTTCTGGGAAGCCAAGCTCAGTTGGGTGAGTATGACATGAGTTGGGAGGATGGAGCTAGTGGATCCCCATGATGGGGAGGTGCTGGTCAGGCTTGTGGGAAGGTTGGAGAAATGGCCCCTGTCCCAGAGCCACACAATTCAGTCTTTCCTGGATTCCTCCCAGACTTTGGCAGACCAGGGCCACCAGGAGTCAGGAGGTTGGGGCTGCCAAGTGCCTGGATGTTTGGGCTAGTGGGTCTCCTGTGAAGAGAAGGCACCAGTGAAGTTCATGGGAAAGTGGGGGGAACACCCCCCCCATGCTGTAAGCCATACCACTCAATCACTCACAGCTTTTGAGTCTTCCTAGACCTCTACAATCCTGCTCAAGCAGATGACTTCTTGGCAGGTTTTGAGTTTTGTAGGGTAGGGAAACAGGGTCTCCAGAGGGTAGGGTATTGCATTTTCCCAGGCTGATGCTATAAGGAGGGGAATGTTTCATCTAAGAAAGACAGCATCTTTGGTATAGGAAAACAAAATAGCACAAGGGTCTTGGTGGCCATCCCTTCGGCTTCCTCCCCAGAGCCACAAACCCCAGAGTTTCCTCACATGACTCTAGTCCGCTCCATTGTCCCTCCACGGGAGCTCAGGGTGAGTGGCTATGAACGAGGTTTTATGTGTTGGCCCTTTCAGAGGATGCCTATGTCTCTAGCAGACTCCCATTGCTCCCTGGCAGACAGAATCCTCACTGATTTTCACAGCCAGGTGTTATGTTTGGCACCTCTTCCCAGCTCTGGTGCTCTTGGCTGGGGATCCTGGCATGAGGTTGAGACCACAGCTTCTCAGGGGAAACCTTTGCAGCTGAGATATCCCTACAGAATCTCAGTTGTTACCCGTGGGAGTTGGGCCAGCCCTTTTTCAATCTTCACCGTTCCTACCAGTCTCTATTTGGCTTCTTTTGGTAAATCTTTGGTTATATAAGACTTCTGTTCAGCTAGTCTTCAGGTGGTTATTCCAGTTCATTGTTCTATAGTTTGGTTATAATTCCAGTTTTGTTCTGTGAGGAGGTGAGTGTAACATCCACTTACTTCACTGCCATCTTGGATTCCTCCAGGAGTTGCAAAATTTATAGTAGGCATTACTGATAACATTCTTGAAATAGGTGGGCAAAATTACTGACCTGTCCTCCTAGGGAAGGTACTGTATTTCTCAGAGTTCTCCAGAGGAACAGTATGTAAAGTATACATAGTCTTGTGCCTCATAACAACATATCAGTCAATGACAGACCACATATATGATGATGGTCCCATAAGATTATAATGGAGCTGAAAAATTCCTATTGCCTAGTGACATAGTAGCCATCATAATGCCATAGCTTAGCATAATTGGAGAGAAGCCAGTAGTTCTTGAATCAGAAGGCACAACTCATCTCCTAGGGCCTCTGACAGCTTCCACAGCTTCCTGGGAACCTGATCATAGTAGTACAATGCATTTTGTGGTGATGCTGGTTTGTAAACAAACCCACTGCATTGCCAGTTGTTTAAAAGTACTGTACTTACTATTGTGTCATAGTAAGTTGGTTGTATGTAGGGTTGCTTACAGTATTCAAAGCAGTAACATGCTGCACAGGTTTGTAGCCTGGGAGCAGTAGGCTATATACCTTATAGCCTAAGGGTGTAGTAGGCTATTCCATCTAGGTTTGTGTTAAGTGCACTCTGATGTTCACACAAGGACAAAATCTCCTAAGAACACATTTCTCAAAATGTATTCCCATCATTAAGTGGCACCTGACTGGAGGGAGGGAAAGAGAAAGAGAGAGATTGATTAACTGATTGGCTATGTGATTGTGGGGATTGGCAAGTCTGAAATATATAGGACAGGCATGCAGGCAAGAAATTTAAGAAAGAACTGGTGCAGTAGCCTTGAATTTGAATTCTGAAGGGCAGTAGGCTGGAAACTCAGGCAGGGTTGCTGTGTTATAGTCTTGAGGAAAATGTCTTCTTTTTAAGAAAAATCTCAGTTTACTCTTAAAGCCTTTAAATGATCAGATGAGGCCTTACACCCATATTATGAAAGGTAATCTGCTTTATTCACAGACTACTGATTTAAATGTTAATAACATCTAAGAAAATATCTTCTCAGTAGCACTTATACTGGTATTTAACTAAATGACTGCAGCTATAACCTAGCTGAGTTGATGCATACAGTTAACCATTGCAGACTCTTTTGGGAGTCCACCTGCTACTTGAAGTCATGTTGTATGGCTTCCTTTTGGTTTGGACAGAACTTGAGAACATCCAATGAAAGGGAGCAGACTGGGATTCTAGGCCTGTGGTTTGTCACCCTGAGAAGCAGGGCACTGGCCTGGACTTACTCTTAATGAATGATGGGGCCCTATTTCTTGGTCTATAAAAGATGATGACTAAGTTCCCTTTAGCTTTAACATTCCACCCTGAGCGTCAAGTAGTTCTTGCATCTATAAAATGGCACTAGAAATAACTAACACCTAGCAAAAGTTTAGTGTATGCCAAGCTCTGTTGAACATGCTTTATGTGAAATAACTAATTTAATCCTCTCAGCAACCCTATTAGATCTCCAAAATATATAAAGAACTCATATGATTCAACACAAGGAAGACAAACAATCCAATTAAAAAAATGGCAAAGGACCTAGACACTTCTCCAAGAAGGACATACAGATGACCCATAGACATATGAAAAGATGCTTAACATCACTAGCCATCAGAGAGATGCAAATTAAAACCACAATGAGATATCACCTCACACTGGTCAGAATGACCATCATTAATAAATCTCCAAACAACCAAGTGCAGGTAAGGATGTGGAGAAAAGGGGACTCTAGTGTACTGTTGGTGGGAATGCAGACTGGTGCAGCTACTATGGAAAACAGTATGGAATTTCCTGAAAAAACAAAAAACCACCTAAAAATGAAACTGCCTTTTGACCCAGCAATCCCACTGCTGGGATTATACCCTAAGAATCTCAAATTACCAATTCAAAAGAATTTATACACCCTTATGTTCATAGCAGTGCTATTTACAATAGCCAAGTGCTGGAAATAGCCTGGGTGCCCATCAGTAGATGAATGGATCAAAAAACTGTGGTACATTTACATAGTGGAATACTATGCAGCAGAGAGGAAGAAGGAACTCCTATCTTTTGTGACAGAATGGATGGAAAAGGAGAATATGCTAAATGAAATAAGCCAGCTGGTGAAAGAATATACCTTACGATCTCACCTATAGGAGAAATCTAATGAACAAAGTAAACTAATGAACAAAATAGACCCATGAGCATGGAAACATGGAACAGACTGACAGTGACAAGAGTGGAGGGGAGAGGGTGATAATGGTGGAAAAAAGGGAAAAGGACTAGCTAAAGAGCATGTATGAATGACTCATGGATATGGACAACAGTATGGGGACTGACTGTGGGAGCAGTGGGTGGGATGAGCAGAGGAGGGCCAAGGGGGAAAATTGGGACAACTGCAATAGAATAACAACAAAAAAATCTTTAAAAAAGATAGCAGCTGTTTCTGATCCCATTTTACAGATGAGGAAACTGAAGCATAGAGAGACTAACTTTTCCCAAGTTTTCACAGCTAGTCAATGACAGAGCTAGACTTTGAATCCATATAATCAGGATCCAGAGCCTGAGCCTTAACCACCACATGATGCTATTCCTTTAGATCACCTCAAGGACTGTGGTAAGGAATGGATGGGATAATAGATTTGCAAACACTCTGTGCACACTAAAAACCTATAATGGTGCTAAGGTATCAGTTTGTCCCTTGGGTACTTCCATGAGCAATCCCTCTGGGATAGAGTCTCATAACTGAATTTTATCTGGCAACCCCTAGTACATTGTTAAGTATACAGCCAACATCAGTGATGTACAATCAACAGTGGGCAGTAGAATGAATAAAGGATGTACAAACAAGCTGCTGAATGATGAGTTCTCAGTTTTGAGTCTGTTCCCTCATGAGTCAACCCTGTTTATGCTCCTTTATCAATTTCTGGAAAAATAAAGCACTACCTGTGTTTTCTTTCTTTCTTTTTTTTCCATGCATAAACATTTGAGGTGGTTCAGGCAGTATTTCTCCCTGGCAACAGGAGGCCTAAGTGCTACTTGAGCTGCTGGATATGAGAATGTGTCTGTACAGTTGACCCTACAACAAGAGAAGAAATAAGAGATCTACCATCATTGAGAAGGCCTCCCACGTGGCCCTTAGACTCTGAGACTGCCAAGAGGACCCCATTTCTGGACCTCTTTTCAGCTACAGGCTAAATTCTGGCAAATGAGTGCTTTGGGTACAGGTGTTTGAGGAGGCCAAGGGGAGATCAAGGGGAATTTGAAGACCTCTGTTTAATAATTCTCTCTGCTTTGGTTTTTCTGTCTGCTCTTTATATCTTTGAAGGCAACCCTGGCCTGAAGCCCAGCCCCCGGGATACTCTCTAGGGAAAAGGTAGGTTCCTGGAGACTCAGGCTCTAGTCATGATATTTCAGTTCGGTCAGAATCTTCACCATCTCTGATTTTTTTTTTTTTCACTGAACAAGAAAAGCCTCTATATGCTGACATGTGTTGATGGGGAACAGAATGTCCAGGATGCAGTCTGTGTTGCTTTGTAGCCAGGGTAGACTATATGCCAAGACACATAGGTCCAAGTTTCCAGAATGTGGAGTTTATATCATAGTCTTGGTTTCCTTATTCCCCATTCCTTACTCTTAGTAGGTAACTGCACTAAAAGCCTACCTATGCCCTGATTGGTGTATACTGTTACTTTCCTTATTTCTTATTTTCCTTGGCACCCTTGACTACTTATTTGGTGGCAGACACTGCTGGTCAACATGCATGCTCAGTATCCATGGTGGCAGATACTCAACATTCATGCTCCTCTTTTTCCTTACTGACAGATCCCCAATTAGTGCAGAGCAGCAATGAGTCTAATTAGACATATCCCTTTATGTTAGAAGTGGCCATGGGATCCAGTTCAAGTTAATGGGATGTAAGCAGAGTCTGTTGACTGGGACTTGGAGGAAAATTATTTTATTCCTGGTCAGTTGGGCAAAAAATGTGCCTTTCCCCTTTGCTCTTCCTCCTCCTTCTGCCTGGAACATAGAGGTTGAGCTGCTTCTGTGGCTATGAGGATGACAACCACAAACTTAAACTGGAAGAATAGCAAGCTGGAAGGAGCCCGAGTCCTTGAAAACTTCCTCAAGCACTCACAGTAGTATTGGATTGCCTAGTTTTGGACTCCCTGGTGCATGAGACGAGGCTTTCCACTGCACACAACTGAATGTAATCCAGGCTGATACAACCTATTACAGAGAGTTTAAGAAATACTTTCATCTTTCTTGTTCATAATGATGAATTTCTTGCCTGTCTGTCTTTGGCTGGCTCTTCTTCTTCCTGCCACACTGTCTTCCCACCAGCACTGACCAGGCCAAGTTATGACATTTCACATGCCCCCACAGGCAGAGTGCCCTTTATTACCATAGTTACTTTTCTGGGCTTATATGTCTTACACTAATCTGGAGGTGATTTGTGATGGTCCAAGTATGTAAGGGATGATTACATTCTGTGAAGAGAAATAACATCTTTGTCACACGAATGCCAGGAACCTCTATGCAGTTTGGCTGTCTTGCTTCACCCAATAAAGGAAAAGCAAAGAAAGGATATTCTATTAATTAACTAAACTTTGAATTTTAAAGACACACTTTCTATGTCACTCTCCAGTGGTTTTTATACCAGGTTTAGCCATAAGTCTCTGGTTGCTCTAGGACAGAAATAGGCAATACCTCATTCTTTTGATACCATTCTGCATTCTATCCCATTGGTGAAAACCATGGCTTATTTATATTATTTTGTTTGTTTGTTTGTTTTGAGCTCAAAGCATTTCAGAATCTTCCTAGAAACCTTGTTCAAGGAAGCCATTCCTGTATCTGTGAGTCAGTATGCAAAACAAACGCTTGAATGCAATTCCTGTGCTTCTTTTAAAGGGTCTCAGGGCTTCTTTAGGTCTGGTATGCGATGATGCTAAGCCTTTGGGGTGCCCACAGTACTTCTCTTTGGATAAGAAGACCAAGGCAAAGTTGCTTAGGCAGACCAAAGGAAATGAGGGGATAATGATATGCTCTTTTCTAACTACCGCTTTTAATCTTTACATCTAATCCTCCTAAAACCCCAAATTACAGCATCTGTGTCTATAGTCCTGAACTGAGGTAGGGAGATGAGTGAGACTGGAGTGGAGGGGAAGCTTATCAGATAGCACATTTTGAAGATCAGCAAATGGGAAGTGTGACAGTCAACTTCTTGGAAGGGGACAGCAGAACAATAATTAAATTTTCTGATCTTGTTAGTCAATTTTTTCAGCCACTGCCCCTGAACCAGAGAACAGGGAGGGAGGAAGGACACTGTTGGCATCAGTGGCGGCGGGGAGGGAAATGAGCTTTTCACGGATTATTGGGTTAGTTCCACTTCTCCCATTTTTTAATTTATTTGTCTGCATGTTCTCCAGAGCTGAAAAGGCTCCAAATCCTTTTCCATTTTCTTTTAATTAGATCTGATTTTGGAGTCTGAAAACTTGGGAGGGGCTCAGGTTACAATAGCAGGATGAAAACAGTTGGAAAGTCCTCTTCTCTCATCTCTTTGAATTCTGTTCAGAATTTAAGATTCTTAGTAATGAATTTCTTTTTTCTTTGCATTTCTTTAACAGTTATAGTATTGTTTGTGTTGTTTATCACCTTATCCATTTTGCCATTTATGGTTAAAATTCATAAACATTCCTCATGAATTTTAAAAGAAGAATATGCATTTATTTCCACAGTCCTTTCCTTTATATTCCTCTCTATATAAAAGAATACAGAATGGAAAAGTTAGTTGTGATCACTCTGGGTATTTAGGAAGGGTAATACTGATGCTACATACTCTCTTCTTTGAAGTACAAAGAAAGAAAAAAAATTGGCCAGAAAAAGGAGCCAAATGATGCCATGGTGAATAACTTGGTTTATCACTTAAAATCACTAGTGGCTACATCCTGGGGGTAAGGTCATCTGAGACTCAGGTAAGCAAGCTGAGTATAGAGTACTCAGTGGCTTGTGGGGTAACAAAAGCCATTCCATTGCTGCAGCCTGAATGTCCTAAATGGCAGCAGATAGTCTTCCAGGTGCATTGGTGCCAAGACAGAATGCATGTCTGCTACCCACAGAAGTCTCCCATGGGCCCTCTGCACTGGCGACCATTTGTTTACAATTCACTCAGGGCGAGAGGCCCTCTCTGAGATTTTCTGCTTGATGGTTACAGGGTATTCTTGGAATGGTCTGACTTAACATCTAGCCTACAGAATATTGGGAAGCCAGATTTGGGAATTGCAAGTTGATGAGTAGCCATCCTCCACAGAAGCTGAAATGGAGGTTTCAAAGATAACTCCATGATGACTGACTGAGAGAGGCAGGACACAAGTATTTAGTGATTGTGGACCAAGAAAAATGATTAAACCTGAGCCCAAATGGAAAGCCACAAAGACAGAAACTGAATTGTAGGTTTTGTTTTGAAGTCAAACTGCTTTGTACATGGACAACACAAAGGAGACTGCTCCTGGATTAGCAGAGCATAGGTTTATTTTTTAAATATATTTTTAATATATTTTATTGATTATGCTATTATAGTTGTCCCATTTTCCCCCCTTCACTCCTCTCCAACCTGCATACCCTCTCCCACCCACATTTCCCCTTCTAGTTCATGTCCATGTGTCTTACTTATAAGTTCTTGGCTTCTACGTTTCCCATACTATTCTTGCCCTTCCCCTGTCTATTTTCTGCCTACCATCTATGCTACTTATTCTCTGTACCTTTTCCTCCTCTCTGCTCCTCCCACTCCCCTGTTGCTAACCCTCCATGTGATCTCCATTTCTGTGGTTCTGTTCCTGTTCTAGTTGTTTGCTTAGTTTGTTTTTCTTTTTGTTTTAGGTGTGGTTGTTAATTATTGTGAGTTTGCTGTCATTTTACTGTACATGTTTTTTAGCTCCTTTTTCCTAGATAAGTCCCTTTAACAATTCATATAATAAGGGCTTGGTGATGATTAACTCCTTTAACTTGACCTTATCCAAGAAGCACTTTATCTGCCCTTTCATTCTAAATGAAAACTTTGCTGAATAGGGCAATCTTGGATGTAGGTCCTTGCCTTTCATGACTTGGAATACTTCTTTCCAGCCCCTTCTTGTTGGTAAGGTCTCTTCTGAGGAATCAGCTGACAGTCTTATGGGCACTCCTTTGTAGATAACTTTCTCCTTTTGTCTTGCTGCTTCTAGGATCTCTCCTTATCTTTAATCTTGGCTAATGTAATTATGATGTGCCTTGGTGTGTTCCTCCTTGGGTCCAACTTCTTTAGGACTCTCTGGGCTTCCTGGACTTCCTAGAAATCTATTTCCTTTGCCAGATTGGGGAAGTTCTCTTTTATTATTTGTTCAAATAAATTTTACACTTGTTGCTCTTCTTCTTCTCCTTCTGGTACCCCTATAATTCGGATGTTGGAATGTTTAAAGATGTCCTGGAGGTTCCTAAGCCTCTCCTCATTTTTTGGAATTCTTCTTTCTTCATTCTTTTCTGATTGGATGTTTCTTTCTTTCTTCTGGTCCACTCCATTGATTTGAGTCCCAGTTTCCTTCCCATCACTATTGGCTCCCTGTACATTTTCCTTTATTTCACTTAGCATAGCCTTAGTTTTTTCACCCAATTTGTGACCAAATTCAACCAATTCTGTGAGCGTCCTGATCACCAGTGTTTTGAACTATGCATCTGATAGGTTGGCTATCTCTTTGTCACTTAGTTGTTTTTTTTTTTTTTTTTTTTTTTTTTCTGGAGCATTGATCTCTTCTTTCATTTGGGCCTTTTTTTTTTTTTTTTTTTTGTCATCTAGGTGCGCCTGTTATGTAGTGAGGGGTGGATCCTTAGGTGTTCACCAGGGTGGGGCAACGCAGTACTCTCCTGTGAGTCTGGGAGTTTCTCCCAGAAACTAAACCCCCACAGGTATTTTCAATCAGTGTTTTGAGGCTTTATTTCCCTACACTGGGACCCTGGGTTGGGTGGTCTGTCTCATTCCCCAGTTTTGCCTGGTTTATATGTACTCGAATGTGGGACCGCCCGGCCTGTCAGCTTCCTTGGGCACTTCATCCCTCCACAGTCCTCTGCCTTGCTGGGTCTGCCAGCTGCCCTGCCACAAGCCCTCTCCATCTGGCTGCCCCACTCCACCTCTCCTACTGGTCTGAATGAATGTGTCTTCTTTAACTCCTTGGTTGTCAGACTCCCATACAGTTCAATTTTCTGTCAGCACTGGTTGTTTTTTTGTTTTTAAATTGTTGTTGTCCTTATTTTGGTTGTGCAAGGAGGCATAGTGTACCTACGCCTCCATCTTGGCTGGAAGTCCAGCAGAGCAGAGGTTTAACTTTTCTATTTTGTAGGTATTTCATGAGTTCCTGAGAATGACAGAGAGCCCAACTGGTATTCTTTGTTGCCTGTTATGAATACGCCAGTATGTCACACATGAGGGCAGCATACAACTTAGCTCTGAATTCACCAACCCAGCACTGAGCCTGACATATGTTAAAGGAAAAGATTTTCCCAGGAAGTCTGGGGGGATCACACATGGCCTGTGGAAGACAGGACCTTGAGGGATGAACAAAGTTGAAACTTGAGGAAATACAGTTTCTGCAGAAGGAACTTTATAAGTAATGGCATGGAAGTAGAAAATATGATAGGTACACAAGGAAAAGAAAGAAAGTTAGCTTGGGAATAAGAGTACATGATGGTGTGTAGTTGGGGAAAGGGCTGGTAAGGTATGTCAGAGCTGAATCACAGAAAGCCCCAAATGTGTGACTTATATTTGTACTTCATAGACTACAAAATGGGGACATGGAAGGCTGGTGAGCAGGGAGGGATGGGAACAGTGCTTAAGGAAGAATGGACTTTCTGAACCTCAGCTTCTTTGTAAAATGAAGGTGTTACTCCCATTGTTCTCTCAGATTCTTTTCTCTAAGCTTCACCTCAGCTACTGTAGAAAGAGGAAACAAATGACTGTCAATTTCTGCTTATCCCTGTCCTAGATAACTGTCTGTCTTTCCACCTTTTCTCAGAATAATGAAGGGTAAGGGAGAGGGGAGACAGAGAGAGAGAGATTACAAAACAAAGGGTTTTTTTAGAATTTGTAGCTTCACAGTTAAAGGACAAAAAAGTCTTTAAACTTCCAAGGAAAATAAATCCTTAATAATACATAATTATTGTTGTTACCACTTTTGTGGATGGAAGTGATACCACTGAAGTGCTCCTTTAGGACGAAAGCAAAATGAATTCTGGTATTTTGAAGTGAACTTTTCGAGAGCTGTCAGAGTTAGATAACAGTTGGAAAACAGATCTTCTGAAACTCAGGTTCACAGAAGCATCTGATGTAGTCTGGCTAAGATGCACATAAAAATAACATATTAAAGCGCACACTGAGCATAGAACTCCTAGCTGCTCTTTACCTTACTATGGCTGCCTCAGCCCCAGCCTACTCTCTCTCCATCTGCCCTCTCTTTCCTAAGAGAGAAAAAATGATGGAAAAACCTCTTCAACTCCCCATGAATCACAGAATCGTAGCTTTTTATGGCTAAGAGGAAACTTAGAGAGAGCCTTCAGCTATTTCGCAGGTAACAAAATATCCCTACAAATTCAAGCTATACTAGGAAAACTGGGACAGTGAGACCCATATATATGGGTTATGTAATCAATGTCTGTGACAGGAATAAAGTTCAGATATTAATAAAGATGGATAAACTTTCCTTGAAGTGTTTTTCCATGAGATGCTGACCCTAACTCCCCATACCCTCCAACGTCCAAAATGGGCTTCAGGACTTGGAAAACAAGTGGGTCTGAGACTCTGGCATGGGGTAAGGGGGAAAAATCTGGAGGGGGATGTTACATGGTCTCTCAGGCCTGGACAACTGTGAGGTCAATGAACTTGAATGAGGACATCCCTTCTCTTTTTTCAGAGCCTTCTTGCATGGTCCAGGCAGGCTGCCTCATTGGCCTTGACCCACATTGTGCTGCCCACAGACCTTGTCTGCCCTTTATGGACAAATATCAGGGAGGAAATGGCCAGAATTTCCTGCCAGATCAGACATGGCAATGGAGAGATGGCTAAGCAGAGCCCCAGTCTTCTGCTGATGGCTACGGTCCTTCGTACTAGCCCAAAAACAGTAGAGAAAAACTCATTGAAGCCGATATGTGGTATTGCCTCTTGTGGATACCAGTCATTTATTATGGACGTAAAGCCGAATGAAAACACAAGTAAAGATAACAATGATTTCTGAACAAATATTAAACATGTAATTTCTGACTTGATATTGATTTATTACAAAGGCAGGACTCAAACACCCCAGAGCTAATAAAGACATATCAAGCTTTCATTAGAACAGATATTAGAATGAAAGTGCAGCTTCAACACACTTTTATAAAATGAGATATAGTATGAGCAGTTCTTTCATTAGGGATGAGGAAATCAAATTTTAAAACCAATGTCGACTTCGAAGTTTTTCTACCGATCATCAATTCAGCACTCATTTCCAATATTAATAACTCAGCTAAGCTCCTGGCAGAAGGCTTCTCTCTGCTGAGTTAATAAGTTTTTCTGTGAGCCTTCATTTGATTGATTACATCACAGTCAGTGTGGCCACATAAAAAATTGTCCTGGATACAGGATTCTCTGAAGCAATAGTTAAAGAACAAGAAATTATCGAGGACAAACAAGTTCTATTTTAAAATTATTTATGAAAGTTCTAATAAAAACAAAGTCAAAATACATATAAGAGAAATGGGATTGTTGTCAATGTTTAACAAAAATTGAAGATTTTTTTTGGTGTATATTACATTGCATTTTGAGGAAAATATTTTGACCTTAAAAACTCCAATAGAATATTCTTATGTAGCAAGGGAAATAGGTATATAAATATAAACAGCAAAGATGAAGGTAAGGTAGATCGACTTGGTTCTTCACTCATACCTTTGGGTTTAGGAGTCAGATGCTGAATATGACTCCAGGGTTGAGGGAGACGATGTTCAGCTGATATGTCCCCTGGAGGGCACCTGCATTTGTTCTTAGGAAGCCAATCAAGGCAACAGACTCTTGGAATGTCTTTGTAGGGAGAAATCTTAGCATTATTCCCCCTCCTCACTTTCCCGTATTATACTATAAACAGATCAGCTATATAATTTACAGGGCTCCCAGGATGAAAATGCAGGGCAGGACCCCTATACAAAAATTATTAAGAATTTCAAAAAGGCAACACAGAGCATTAAACCATGTGTGGGAGCCTTCTAAGCCTGGGGCCCTGTGCATTGTGTAGGTCACATGCTCAAGGAGACAGCTCTAACTATGCATGGGCAAGCAGGAACCACAGTGGCTCCAACTTGTCTTCCAATGGACCTGTTTACTTTTCTCATCGGCTACTGTTAGCCCTTAAGCACCAAAAAGGTTGGGCACAGGGGAAGGGAAGGGACAGCACCTGCAGAAATCATGCCATACCCTGCTTTGGTCGTCACATCAGTCATGTTCTTCCTTCTTTGTTATCTCTTAATCAGCTACACCTGCAGGAGTCTCCTGTGACCCCAGGATCCTTTATTTATTCACGTGATCTCAAACAGTGAAGGAGTACAGTGACACACACTGTGCCAGGGGCCAAAGACACACAAATGAGTAAGACAAGGTACTCATCCTTGAACAGCTCCATCTGGTGATGAGAGAACTTGGCTTTCATCTGAGAACTGGCAGAGTTGCATTCCTTGTGAAGACGTGAGAGAAAATGAATAGTCATTTTCAGATAGAATAAAATATTAGCAGAGTGTGCATCAGTTTTTCATTTTTCTGGGAGGAAAGGCATGGAAAGGCATACATCCTTTAGTAAATGACCTGTCCTTATTCATTAGTGGTTTTGGATGGAAGGGGAAAGGTGAATTGATCTTCATAGGTCAAGACTATAGGACTTAAGAGGGAAGTGGAATCTGCTGAGTAATGGGCTCAGCAACTTCCAGAACTGAGCAGAGTAGATACCTGGACTCCTAGCAGTTGTACATGATGCCATTTGTGATACAATACAAAGTGGCCTCCTTGGGGTGACCTCCACCTTGGGCAGTTGACCTCACAAGGTGAATAGGAGTATGAGGGGGGTATTTTTAGGTACACAGGCCTACACAGAGAAATGGCCTAGTAAACTTGATTGTTTCACAGTGTACATCATATTAGATAACTCCAAAAGGGAAATCAAATTTATTGAATGCCTTTAATTACTGACTCAATTTCTTTTATCTCAAGAAAGCTTTCCTGAGGAGGAGATATGTCTTCAAGTCCATGAGGAATGAACCTCATGGTTGCTGGCTTCAGAACAGTGTGTTTTTGCTTTGTATTTAATCATGACAGACTTTTTCTTTCCCCTTCTGTGAATCTTAACTAGAATACAACAGATTTATTTTGGGTATGGTTGAAAACATTCTGATTTTCATCTTTTCTGTAAATATTTTGAAGGTGGGTAAAGACCATCTTTCATTGCTCCTCTTAGAAATATTTTTCTCTCAAACTGTGTTTATAACATATTAAACTAAATAAACATTCTAAAGACAAAGCTCAAAGATGTTGGTTTTTCTATCTGAATAATGTCAAGTAATTGGTTAGGCTGTAGGTTGGAAAATAGCATATGCGGTTGGTGTGCTGCATGACCTGGAATGAATAGGGTTCTAGCAGCAAACTCATTGTTCCACCCACTGCCCATTTCAGTGTGACACATGGATTTGCTCTTCCCTTATTTTAGATGGAATGCTGGGCAAATTCATAATCTTTTTTTAGGTTACTCTCCAGTGACAAAATGTCTTCTGACCAGTTCTAGTCTCATGAAAGTTTTAATTTCATAATTAATATGTCCAGCCCAGTGCCATAGTCATATAACTACACACACTTACCAAGTTTAAAGCATTTCCCTCTGTGAGCTTTCCCAGGCTGCTTTGGTCTGGGAAGTATGGTATGGGGGAGGAGGTGTCAACTGCTTCTCTCTTTAAATTATTGGATTGTTATTATGATTAGTGGGGTTGGTTATTGATCACAACTCTGCACTCCCTTTCTTTGCCATGTGCTTTTCCATGCATTAGAATGGGTAGAGTCTACTTCACCACCCCATGATTTTGGACTTGGCCAATGGAAGGATAGTAGTTGTGACCCAGAGCTTGATAAGTGCCTTAGTGGTTTGTCTTGGTCTCTTGGATTCCTGTGGTCCCAGGAAAAAGGTCATGCCTCAGGTAGCTTATCCAGAATGCAGGCAGACCCCATTTAATGACAGCTCAGTGTGTCCTACAAAAGCAGGGGAGCTATTCTTTGGAATGTGAGGATAACTGGAATTAAATGTTTTTCTTTTTCATTTTTGGGACCTCAAGAGGAATTGAGACAAGAATAGTTCTATTTTTACATTCTGAGACATAGTAAATATATATTTTCTACTGTGAAGTTGAGAAAAAGCATAGATCCACACTGCACTACAATTTATGTGAAACACTTTGCACAGTGCCTGGCACATGGTAAACACTCAATAAGCAGAAACTCATTGTGGTTATTAGTATTATTAGTCAACCTTTTTTTTTTCCTGGAGGAACTGAAGTACCCAAGGACTTTAAAATTACTGTTTATGACTAAAGAGAGTGCCTAGGAGTTTCCTAGCTTTGGAAATTATTCTGGGCAACTCAAATGCCACTGACTGCAATTCCCACTGAATATTAACTCAGATTCAGGACTGGAGAGATGAAAGGTGTACACGGCCTACCTGTGATCAGTGCTACTGTAAAGGTTTAGCTGTTTTATCTGTTGGCTCTTTGTTTATTCTCAGAACATTCATTAAGTGCCTAAGCTGGATATCTTCCATTTGCCCCTTCAAATCCACCCTCTATCCTTTGCATTCTTGCTTTGGCCCAGGGAGACTGACTTATATGGGTTGCGTCAACTGTGCTCCCTTGTCATTTGGCTGTCAGTTGGGTTCAGCCACCAGGGAATCACAAGTGGGAGGTCAAAGGCAGCAGGAGAGGTGGATCTGGGTGTTTATTTTCCTTCTTTCCTCCCTACTGAACTTGACTTGACTTTATCACTCTACTAAACACTATGGCTCCTGCCACACAGTTCTTGTCATAGAGCTTTTCTCCCCATGTTCCTGGAATCACCCTGCTATTGCTAGTCACTGACTACTGCATGGTCTCTTATGATTTCTCTCAACCAGCACATCTCGATTTTGGTTGCACATTAGAATCATCTGGGGAGTTAAAAAAAATTCCAACCTGATATCCATGCTGTGCTCAGGACCAGCATTGTCTGTCAGAAATGCAGTTTGAACCACATATGTAATCTCAGATTTTCCTAGTAGCCACATTATTACAATAAAAAGAAACAGATGCAATTAATTTCTATAATATATTTTATATAACCCACTATGGCCAAAAATATTACCATTTCAATAAAAATCATTCTAAAATGTATTAAAAGATATTTTGTATTTTTGGTATTAATCCTTCAAAATTTGGTACATATCTTACACTTAAAACACATCACAATTTGGATCAGCCACATTGCAAATGTTCAGTAGCCACATGTGGCTACTGTATGGGATAGTGCAGCTTTAGACTAATTGGATTAGATTCTCGGGGGATAAGCCCTAGGCAGTGTTTTTCAAAGACTTTCTAGGTCATTTAATGTGTAACAAGGTTGAGAGCCACCGTCTTTTTAAAAAAAATTTAAAAATATGTTTACTGATTTTAGAGAAAGAGGAAGGGAAAGAGAGAAACATCGATGTGAGAGAGAAGCATTGATTGGTTGACTTCCATACATTCCCTGACTGGGATCATACCCACAACCTAGGTATGTGCCTTGACCAGGAATCAAACCCCCAGCATTTGGGGGTAGAGGATAATGGTCTAGCCAAGTAAGCCACACCAGCAAGGGCAAGAGCCATGGTTTTAAACCCTTGCCCACATCTTTGTAAGTAGCCTTTTATTAAACTCTTCAAATGGCCTAATTCGAAAATACCATCTATTTGGTGCTTGTGCACAGCCCTGGCTAAGAACATGAGGATGGTTTAGGCAGAATGCATGTCTTCTGGGAGTTCCAGTGTTCAGCAGAAGACAAACAGGTCAGTAGGCTGTTGCAGTGTAAAGAGCAGGGCTCAATGGTCCTATAGGCAGATCAAGTGCATCTTCCGAAGACCAGCAGATGGGGACATCAACAAAGTGAGAAAGGGTTTTTAACTTTGTTGCCCACCCAGACGCTGGAAACAATTATTCACATACCTCTTACCCAGAAGTTCTGCAGGTGGATTGCTATATACACAGGTCCCCAATCTTGGGCACTGTTTTAAAGTAATTGGTGAGCTCCAGTAGTGTCAGGCTTCTCAGGTGAGGAGGTCCTGTGATGTGGGCGGAAATAAAAAAACATCAAGGTTTCTGGACACTCGATTTGAACTCTATTAAATGAAATATGGGTCTTTTGAGAGAGGTGTTTGTTGGGGATTCAACTGTGCTCTGCTCAGAGAATGGCCTGTGGGGACAAATCTGTCACAGGTGCCTGGTTTGAGAAGGAGGAGTCCCTCCAGTCTGTTTGTGAGTCAGCCAGTTTTGTAATTGAAGATGATGAGCCTGACCCAAGAACTCTGCGCTCTGTGGATAAGGCCACTCAGCCTGACCACCCAGGGAGCTTATCATGGGCAGTGTGTCTGTTTGCACCCCTTCTATTTGGCCCCGTGGGGACCATGGGATAATGTCAGAGTTCCCACATCATGTGCAGTGACAAACAAGCTACCAACTGAAACACTCATTCACAGAGGCTTGCTGCCTGTCTCTCCAAGTGGCCCGTTTCATCCTGAGGCAGTTCTGAGCATACAAATGTTCTTTGTACATTACATTCTGCAGTGGTGAAACACTGCAGAAGGCCATTTATGAAAGAGGCAAGAAAAAAGATAATCACTGTTGTTTTAGCATTGATCTAGAAACAACAGCCAAGGCAGTTTTAAGAAAGAAGAAATAAGTATCAATATTGTAAAAGAGAAACAAAATTATCATTCTATGCAGTTGATACTATTGTACACAAACCAAGAGATTTTTATGGAAGAATTATTAGAAACAATAAAAGAATAATAAGGTAGCTAGTTATAAAATCAATATATAAAAATCAATAGCTTTTTTATCTTTAACTTTTTATTTTGAAATGTATCATGTATACAAACATATATATGCACATACTTAATTTATAGATACAATTTAAAATTAAGGGAGCAACCAAACTCTTTGATCACATTTTCATCTTCCCTCCATTGTTAAGCATTGCATTGTTTCATTTGCTTTATGGTGTTGCCACAATTGCATGTATCTCTAATTAATGTATTGTTAATTTTGCTATTTTTGGTTTGCTTGTTTCATTCATCATTATGTTTCTCAATCATCCATGTTGACCATGTAGCTATCATTTATTTACTTTCTTTTCTCTGTAGTGCTTCATCATATGACTTTATGTCATCTTTTCTCTGAAATTCTGAATGTAAAAAATGACTTGAATGATGTGTATGGTACTGGACCAGTTTAGTGTGAAAATTCATGTTTTTACTTGAGAAAGTGTATCTGAATTTGGCCCTGGCTGGCGTAGCTCAGTGGATTGAGTGCGGGCTGCAAACCAAAGTGTCGCAGGTTTGAGTCCCAGTCAGGGCACATGCCTGGGTTGCAGCCCATGGCCCCCAGCAACTGCACATTGATGTTTCTCTCTCTCTCTCTCTCTTTCTCCCTCCCTTCCCTCTCTAAAAATAAATAAATAAAATCTTAAAAAAAATCTTCAAAGCCCTTAGCTTCAGCATTCACCCTAGAAATGGAAAACAATAAAAAAAAAGAGAAAGTATATCTGAATTTGAGGTGTTGCATAATATGTGTACATATATATGCATACACATATACTTGTATATGTGTATATATGTACACACATATGATACATGTATGTACACATTATCTATTATATTTCTGAAATTAAAACAAAACTCATTGTATTTTGGGTAAAAGGTTGTTGACCTGTTCCATACTTTATTCAACCATTTCCACATCAGTGGACATGTATTTTGTATTTTGCACATTGTTTAGTACATGTGTGCCAGAGTTTTCCTGGATGTTGGAGTGGAAATGCTGGGTCATGAGATATGTATATGTTCAGCTTTACAAGAAACCCAGTTGTCAAAGATGGTTAAATCAATTTTTATGTCTACTGACAGTATAAATTGTTCTCTTTGCTCATATTCTTACTAGGTTTATTGCTGTGAGACTCTAACATTTTTTCAATCTGTAGAATGAATATTTGTATGTCTTTGTGGTTTAAACTTTTATTTTTTTGATTACTAATGAGTTTGTGAATCTTTCCATGTGTTTGTTGGCCATTTAGATTTTATCCTTTGTGAAGTGCTTGATACATCTTTTGCTATTTTTCCATTGTTTTTTTTTGCCTTTTTCTTATTTATTTTTAAGAGTACTTTATGTATTAAATATTAAAGTCCTGTATTATTTATCTTCTTCCATATGTGGCTTCTTTTTCTCAATGTTATATTTTGATCGACAGAATTTATTTAAATTTAGTTGAATTTATTTCACTTTAACTTTTGTTTTCTTTTGGTGTCTCAATAAATCCATTTTTATCCTGCAGTCATAAAGATATTTTTCTACTAAAGTTTTATAGTTTTAAATTTTATAATTGAGGTTTTAGTTTACCTGGAAATAGGTTTTGTAAATGATGTGAACTGGTATTACATTTTTTATCTATAAGGATAACCCATTGATCCAGTTCTGTTTACTGAAAAATACTTCTTTTTCTCATTGACTTACCTCTGTCAGAGAAAGTGTTTGCATATGAGTGAGTCTATTTCTGGGTTTCTGTACTGTTTCACTAGTTTATTTGTCTCTCTCTGCATCGATGCCATATTGTTATAATTATTTTATTTTCATTATAAAAATTGATATTTGATTCTTCTTTAAGTGTGTCCTAGATATTATCAGTTATTTGTATTTTTATATAAACTTTAGAGTAATGTCTTGATTGCACACACACACATCACAAACATAATGTGAAGAACTAACATCTCTATAATGAATCTTCCAAACTATGAGCAAAGTGTCTATCTTCAATATTTAAATTTTATTGTCTTTCAATAAAGTTTTATAATTTTCAGCACAAAGGTTTTAACACATTTTGTTAGGTACTTAATATTTTAAAATGCTATTGTCAAGGGTTGGTGTCATTTAAAAATTTCAGTTCTGTTTATTGCTGGTATACAGAAATGCAATTGAGTTTGTAAATTTTTTAAACAATACAATTCACAGGCTTGGTTTAATATAGATGTATTTAGAAATATTTACCAATTAATTATAGTATATTTTTCTCCAGCATACCTGGAGCACCTACAAACATTGACCATGTTGCAGAGCATCTCTGTATCATACATATCACATCATGTGTCCACAATGTAAGGATTACAAAAAAAAAAAAACCCACTTGGGAGAAAAAACTTATGTCTTCAGAAAAAAAATGTAAGGCATTCTTAAAACTGATATACATACCAAAACTTGACAAATAGCTCAGGCTGCACTTAAAAAGAAATTATAAAAGTATTCTTAAAATATATATATAAGAAGAAAGGCTAAAATTTAATGGTCTAAATGTTGAAGGCAAGGACTTAGAAAATAGGACAAAGACAAAAAAAGAAGTAATAAAATAATAGAAATAAAAGTTGAAACTAAAAAAGTATAAGACAAACATATGATAAAAAAGATCAACATAGCTAAACCTTGGTTCTTTCAAATGCATCCGGAAAATGATGAAGCACACAGACAACAAATTTAGGATTGAAAATGGGGACAATTTAAAGATACAGCATACAAGTGGAAAGGTAGTAAGAGAATAATGTGGGTGGTTTGTACCTGTAATATTAAAATGTTCTTAAAACATCTAGAAAATGTAATGAAAGAAAACTGGATCAATGAAAACAGAAAATAATCTTTGCAAAGAATGAACAAACATACCCAGACAGTTTTATAGGTGCATTTTTATAAACTTTAAACTTTTATACAGAGTCTCCCAGATAATTGAACAATAGAACACTCCTCCTTCAATTTATGATGCAAAAATAACCATGGCTCCAAAATTTGAGTGAGGCAGTTGTCCCTCAGTATCCTCAGGACGGCCAGAGATACCCCAATTTACAGATGTCAAGTCTCTTATAGCAAATGGTGTAGTTTTTGTATATAGCCTGTGTTTGCATATAGGCTACAGCAGAGTATACCTATGTATCACTTTATTTGCATGGATATAGTGCTCAGGATATGAAAATTCAAGATTTGCTTTTGGAACTTTCTGGGATTTTTTTCCAAGTATTTTTGCCTCATGGTTCATTGAATTCATAGATTTGAAACCTGTGAATATAGAGGGCTGACTGTCTATTTCAGGCCAACTGGTTCATGAACATATGTGCAAAAGCAAAAACAAAGCCCAAACCCCTAAATATTGATGGATTGAATCCAGGCAATATACATAAAAATATAATAGATTGTATCAGAAGTTATATTTTAGGCATTTAAAGTTGGTTTCATGTTGTAAATCCTCTCAGTGATTTCACTACCTTAATAGTTCATGGGGGTATAAACTGCTCTCACATGATGCAGAGAATCATTTGATAGAATTCAGAATCCATGTATCATAAATTAAGGGATAGAGGAGTTGTTTCCCTAGATATTGCTACTTGCATCTTTAACACGAATCTAATATTAGTTGGCACCTTCACTTGTCCAAAATAATGCAAGGACATTGGCATACTTTAATTTTCATTTACCCTCTCTGACATATGCATGTTTAAATTTAAACATATTTTAAGTCCTTTGGGTCTTTAGTTGCCCAGTTTTATACTCAATATTTGTATAGATTTATCCCCATTTTTGCTGATCATTTTGTCCTGCATTTCTAATTTTCCTCTAGAGATTATTCTTCTTCTGCCTCTAGAGAATCCTTTGAAGTTTCTTTAGTGAGAGTCTTCTGGTGATGAACTCTCTTGGATTTTTTGTTCTGTGCATCATTTTTACAAAATTTGTTTTTGAAGAGTATTTTCACTGAAATTGTAGGTTGATAGTCTTTTTCCTTATATCACTTTTAGCAGATCATTCAGCTGAATTTTGGCTTTCATTGTTTCTGTTGAGAAATTAACTTCCCATTGTATTGTTGCTCCTTAGAAAATTATCTAACATTTTTCTCCAGCTGCTTTTAAGATTTGCTTATTGTCTTTGTTCTGAGGTAGTTTTATGATGACATATCTAGTGTTTTCTTTTTGCTTTTTTTTGTTTGTGGTTCATAGGGCTTCTTTAACACACTGATATTTTTTTCATATGTTTTGCAAAGTTCTAAGCCATTATCACTTCAAATTACTATCTTTCTTAGTCTACCTTGCTTACTTTTGAGAATTTGTTTAAACATAAATTACACTTCACACAATCTTCAATATCTTTTATCTTCTCTCTGGTTTTCTTCTTACCCCCCATCCAGTTGTCTCTCTTTTCTTTATTGTGGATATTATCTTTTAACATATTTTAAGTCACAAATTCATACATTGGCGTTTTTCCCAGTCTGCACTTAAATTCATCTAATGAGTTACTTATTTATTTGTTTATTTACTTTGTTTTATTATATATTTTTAGCATTAAAATTTTCACTTGGTTCTTTTTTATATTTTCTAGTCCTCTTCTGAAATTCTTAATTTTGCCTTTTATTTCTTTGAGTGCACATATAGTTATTTCAAAGTCTGTGTTTAATAAACCTAATATCTGGATCTCTTATAATGCTCTCAGAGAAAAATTAGTGCCAAGAATTGGGCTAGTCTGCCTGGGTCTCTCTTCTCCCTCAAATCCTGGCCTTGTAATTCTTCACTATTTTGTTAGCCTCCTAGTTCTTTAAGTAATTAAAAAATAAGTTTGGCCCAATTCTTATAGTATCTATTAGGAATATTGATCTGAGTTACCTAGTCTACCATTTCAGAAAGTGAAAGTTCATAGATTTTGACTGTCCTGTTTTTTTTTTTAAAATATAAGCATTTATTACTTTTATAATTTTAAAAGTTCACATTTAAAAAATAAGGTAGAAATTTATGCTCGGACATGGTAAGCTTACTAAGGCAAGAAGTACAAAATAAGGCACAGAACATTATGTATAACATAATAATAATACCAATATCTAATATTTATTTAATGCTTATTATGTACCAGGAGCTGTTCTAAGGGCTTTAAAAGTATCAGCTAATTAACTTCTCAAAAGATTCCTGAGGGGTAGTTACTGTTATTAGCCCCATTTTATAGATGAGGAAACTGAGAGTTTAATGAACACACATCTAGTATGCTACAGACTCGAGATTTGAATCAGGCTGTCTGACTCCAGAGCCCTTGATGTAAACCACTGTATTAATTATTCTTGGACATATATATATATAACACCCTGCCCCTCAAATTGTCCAAAGAATATACCAAATAACTAACAATAGTTTCTTATGAGCTTTGAAGATGAATGAAGATTTTACTTTTTAATTCTGTGTCTGTGCCATCCAATACGGTAGCCTCTAGCCACACATGAATATTTAAACTTCAGCTCATCAAAATTAAATAAAAATGAAAATCTGTTCCTCAGTCTCAGTAGCTACATTTCTGATGTGTTCGATAGCTACAGGTGGCTAATGGTGACTGTATTGAACAGTGCAGATACAGAACATTTCCATCATCAAAGAGAGTTCTATTAGACAGTGTGCTCTAAAGAGTTCAATAGTGCTTGAATTTTTTTTTTATAACAAGCATATATTCATGATTTACTTGTGTGGTTAGACAAGGAGGATCAATGAGAGAAAAAGAAACTGTTTACTCAAAGCAGAAATCTTTTTTTCCCTCCTATTATTTGATCATACTTTTTTCCCCTTTTATCTTCTGGACTCAGAGCATCTGTTTCTCCTAAAAATTGCCTTTTTGTGTGTGTGTTTAAAAGCAACACAACACACAAATCAGTGAAAAGCTCATTACAATAAAACAATGATGGGTTTCCTGGAAATATAGTGGCATCTACTTGGGGCCACATGCCTCTTCACTATTTGGAAGCATTTAAAATGTACATTGTTGTTTTTAAGACACATTAACTAAATCATAGGCATTTAAAAAAGGCTTTCTTGGAGGCATGTTAGTAAAATATTGATAATTTATTTTACTAAGGCTCAAGCTCATTGATTGTATATTTCTGTGAAATTTAAAGTTATGAAATGGAAAAATTTTGTTTAAAAAGTACCATTTGCATTTGTGGAATATACAAAGAATCATGATACCTTTGGTCTAGAGAGAATGTCTTCCTTTATCCTAAGAGTCAGAATAGCATCAGTCTCATCTTCTAAGTCTTCCAACAAAGTAAGACTGCCAGTGTTCAGTCTGGGCATGATTAAACTTCTAATAACTCAAATTCTCTCATGTGGAATACAGAATGGATTGATCTGGGTGGCTACGGGTGGCAAGACTAGAACCAGTAGGGGGTACCAACTGAAAAACATTTTAACCATTTGAATTCCAGCAATGAAAAAAAGTTACATACAATCTTGCAGGCTCTCTTCCCTGGCACAAAAGGAGTTCAGGAAGAATTGCAAAGGCCCAGGGTATTAGGCACAGAATTTCTCTGTTGGAGAGGCAGCTAATATAATAGGATGACCTTTTGTTATACTCTCAAATCCTATGGTTTTTCCTGCATTGTATACCCATGAGATTAAGAGTAGTTGAACCTATCATTTAGCTTAAGCAAAGTTATTGTCTAGTAAAAACCCTCAATCAGTGGCTGACAGGTTTATTTCTCCACCCATAAGGATGTCAGTCTCATTGTAAATTAGATATAGCTTTGTTCTACAGTGTCTTCTTTTCAGGATCTGGGAAGAAGAACTGGTTCCTATCTGGAACATCACTGATTTTGTGGCAGAAAACACATGGAAATATGGCTGAATCATACAATAGCTTTGAAACTTCAGATCTAAAATGTCGCAGGTCACTTCTACTCACATTTGAATGGGCAAGGCGGGCCATATGACCAAATCTGATGTCAATGGATGGGAATGATAATCCTCTTATAAGAATGGGAAGCATATACTGAAAGCAATTAAAAGAAAACCTACCACATAAATTAATGGAAAGAAATCGAATATGGACTGAAAACGAGTTCTGATGAAAGCACAGGTCAAATGGAGCTGAATGCCATGATTAACCTTTCCCATTCTCCTACCTTCCTCCTTCCCTCTGTCTGTCTTCCTTCCTTTCTTGAAGCTTCCTCCTTCAATTTTAGACACTGAGGTGTGTCTCAAGGATACAGATGTAAATAATATGACTTTTTGTCCTGGATAAACTCATAGTCTAGTGCTATAAAAGGATTAATTCATAGGTCTCTGAATACACAAAGGAAGGAAGAACATTTAATTCAGAATTTTAGAGAGGAAAGAGTGATTTATATAAGGCCTCCCAGAAAAGACCTTAATATCAAAGTGAGAGCACAAAAAAGATTATACTCCAGATGGAGGGAACTACATTTGTAAAAGTACCAGTGTGGGAGAGGTGGGAGAAGGCAGGGCTTTATCTGGATACATGTTATTAGACATAAGTGGATAGTGGCTACCATACTAGACAGCACAGATGCAAGTTCAGTGTGGATGAAACCTGGACTAGAGAAAGGAAGACCAAGAAAGGTTGAAAACAGATGGGGCTTTAACCAATTACAGTGTGAGGAAATACCTCAGCCCCTCCACAAATGTTTCCTAAGTACTAATTTTGGGCCAGTCTACTATTTACTAAGTGGCTGCCAGGAGCATTGTGTAGAAGAAGGTCTGGAAACACCAGTGGTGTAGAGAAACGGGTGGTGTTCACCAGTTTTATATTGAGAGACTTCTTTGAAAATGGCAGACTGGACATAAGCACTTAGTGTTTATCCATCCTGAAACATCACTTAAAATATACTAAAGGGTTCCCTAAAAGGAGAAAAAAATCTTATAAGAACAAGGAGAATATGAGAAGAGATAACACCTACACCAATATTGCCATTGGGAAGACTGTATGAATGATAACTGACTTAGCAGCCACAGTCAAACTAAATCCTAACTCAGCAGTAGTAAGATTAAGAGGTAACTCAACTTTTGTTCCAGAACCCACAAAGTTCCTCTAACTGGAGGCACCAGGTTCCCCCAGAAGTAGGGCTGAAGGTAGAATTTAAAAAGAACTGGTTGAAAAAGTAGTTTAAGATGAGAGTGGAAGCTGCCTCCCTTACCTCCTCAATCCTCTTTACCACTGCATGCAGACAGATAGCAGACTGGAGATTATAGATTTGTTATCGTGACAGACTGAAAACAGAGAGTCTACAAAATGGGGTAACAGCAAGTGAAGCTGGAAATGAGGGTACTCTTGTGAATGTAAGGTGACTAGGTGAATATTTACATATCGAATACTGTGTAAATACAGGGTGATTTACATATTGAATATTGAAACCCCAGCTTTTCTTCCCACCGGAACCAGGGTTATGGCTGGCTTCTCTGTAGATTCTGCTCAATACAAGGGGAAGGACCAATAGATAGCAATCTCAGAGGTATCCCAAGAAATGGTCTAGCCAGATTGTCATGGCTGGTGAGGCCCTCCCAGAGCTTCCGTTTGGCTTCTGAGTGTTCCACTTCCATTGAGTTTTTAGGTTTGCAATAATTGTGCTATTGTGTTGTCTGAATGTCACTTTCTCTTAGCCTCCCATTTTTCCTCTCTTTGAGAATATTAATAATAATTTTCCCAAGTTTTCATTTTCTCAAACACTCTGTTCCCTCCTTACAGTTATAGGCTTATGTGTTTGGACCCAATTTGTCCTATTAGATATTTCCTCAATTGACTGATGTTTCTCAGCTGTCCAATTGTGTTTATTTTCTAGAACACAGAGCAGAAGCACAAGATGGGAAAAAGATATTAAAAATTAAAAGGATTAGAAGATAGCTCATAAGATAAAACAAACAAGTGGAGTTTCAGAAAGGAAGAATAGAGAATTGGCAAAAGGAAAAATCAAAAAGGAAGAAAGGACACTCGCACAAAGCCAAAGGGGTTTAGGATCGAGGGTGGGAGATAGGGATGGCTGGGGTGGGGGGAGTGGTGGGGGAAAAATGGAGACAACTGTACTTGAACAATAATAAAAAAAAGAGAGAGAGAGAGAAGGAAAAAGGAATAATTTAAAATGTCTCAGAACTGAAGGAGGTAAGTTTCTAGACTAAAAGGGACTGCCTTGTGCCTTACATACAGGATAAAAATTGATCCAGGTCTCAAGGCACACTGTGAAATTTGAAGACACAGGGAAAATAGAAGATCCTTCACAATCCCAAGAGGAAAACATACAAAACCCCCAAATGACCAGGAATCTAAGTGGTATCAGACTTTCAAACAGTAAAGTTAATAGAAGAGAGTGGGAAATGCCTTCAGACTTCCAAGGCAAGATAATCTCCATCCATTAATTCTATTTTAGTCTAATAATAAATTATTATCAGGATAGAATAAAGACATTTTCCTATATGCAAAGTCTCAAAAGAAGTGTCACCTCTATTTTTGGGGAGGGGAAGGGGGAATGATAGTAAAGTACCTGCTCCTTCAAAACTAGAGTAAGTCAAGGAAGTGAATAACATAGATCCTGAAAATAGGGGCTTCAGCATAGTAGAGAGGCAGAAGGACCCTGGTTTTACAGTAGGACGATGGTTGAGCAGCAAGCCTGGAGAGTAACCAGTTCAGCCTAGAGCAGGTCAGCAGCCTCCTGAAGCAGTATCTCCCAAGTGGGTAAAACTAATACCTTAATATGTTCAAATATACACACCTGGCAAAGAGTTAGTTGAATTAGTATTAAGTACAGAGACTGAAGCAAGCAAACAAACAAAAAAGGCAAGTGAAAACAAAATGTACAGAGAAGAAAAAGTACTCGTAGCATGGCTCAGTTGAGCATGGCATTTAGATAGTTGCAGTAATGGAAATGCTGGATGTTGATGTCTAACCAAAATTCACTGGAACTATATGGGTAGGAAGCAAAGACTGGCAGAGGTTGGTACTTTTTGTGAAAGAGCCAGAGAGTAAATATTTTAGGCCTGTGGGCCACATGGTCTCTGTTGCTACTACTCACCTCTGCTGTTCCAAAACTGAAACTGTTGTGGGCAATACATAAGCAAGTGGATGTGGCTGTGTTCCAATTAAAACTTTATTTATGAAGGCAGGTGGTAGGCCAAGGGCCATTGTTTGCTGACCCCCCATTGGAAATATTTGTGCATAGAAAACGAGGTGAGGTGAAAAAAAGAGAACTAAGTCTTCCTATGTTATAGAGGGAAGCCAAGAGTTAATGCCTGAAATTAAAAAAAAAAAAAACACAAAAAACAACCAAACCCCAAACCCCAAAGTAATAATCTAAGCATATTTTTTCAAGATATGGAGATAAATACCAAATGAAAGTTGGGAGATGGCTGTTTATTGTATGAATGCAAGCTTTGTAGTAGGACTGCTTGTTTCCTTAACCCGTGTGTTCATGTACCTTGGATAAAAATAGCTAAATTAAAAAAGAAAATTAATTAAAACTCATGTGGGCAGAAAACTGTAGCCTGTGTTTCATTAGGGAATAAAGAAAGATGAGGTCACTGAGTGCACTGGGAGGAGGGGACAAAGGACACTGAAACTCAGGCAGAGTTTTTACTCTTGCCATTCCCTCATTTCCATCCTGAGATGGGCACTCCGGGGCACATGGACTAGGGGCACATTTGCCTGATAAGGATTTGTGACTGGTGGCTGGAAAACATTTATGCCTGTTAACTTCAGGCTTGTCAGCAGCTTTCAGGTCTGTGATGCCATCTGTGGTGACTGGCACAAACCCCAGTATAGCTGCCACTTGTAAGGATGACGGGCATTTGTGGTCAAGACCCTCAGAGGCTCTGTCTGGCCTGAGATGCTCTTCTGTTGTTGTACACGGGTAGGCCAGTTGCTCAGCAGGTGAGGAGCTTTCTGCCAAGCAGAGCTGCGCAGCCCAGCAGGCTGTGGGTTGACCACGAAGCATAGGTAGGTAGGAAGGCCTGTGATGCAAGATGATTGTGTTGGAGCCTCACCTGAGCTGCGCCCAGGCAGGGGCAACAGAAGTGTTGGGATCTGTGGGTCTGATGTACTCTGGAGCCTCTAAATCAAGCAGAGGGCTCACAGCAGATTAATGAAGCTAATTTCTGACTGGGATCATCATTTGTGAATCATCGTGTTTGTGCTCATTAAATAAATTATTGGTGTCTTCCCAGGCATTATGGATGCATTGTAAATGAGGGCCCTTCATAAATAATTTGTTTCTGCTTGTGCTGGGATCAGGGAGGAGGAAGGCAGGCAACCAGGAGGAGGGGAGAGGAGGCTGGAGGCCAGAGGTGCTGAAAAGGTGGCTAAGGTGGGAGGGTTGGGACTGAGGGAGGGGTCGGGCCTGAGGAGAGGGTGGTGGTCTGACTCTGGCCCTGGTCCCCAGGTGAGCAGGGCCTTCCCCTGTACCCCATGCCCCTGGCACTAAAATCAATACCTGGAACACTTTAGGTCTTTCAGATCGGCTGCCTGCCACCAATTGGGCAAAGATTCCTCTCAAGATTGGGCGCGAAACTGACTATACACCTGCCTTTTCCTGATTACTACACCTCCCTCCTCATGCCTTTGCTTAAAACCCACTGACAGCTAGGACCTGTGGGGTAAGAATTCCCAAAAGCATGTATTTCATAAGACAAAAAGCCTGGAATGGATAAAGATCTGAAAAGTGATTTATCCACACTGTTTATGGTAAAGATAAAGTATGAAATAGCAGATGTGAAGGATACTTAAGGAAGTATCAGGAAGGAAGGAGGAAAAAGGCCCCCAGGGCTTTGTCCTTTGAGGTGCATTGTTAACAGGTATGGCGAGAGTACAGCAGCCCCTCAATTTGTCCTGTCTGGATTTCTGGGAACCCAGAATACCTGTTCCATAAAAGTAATGTAGTAAGGGGAGGATGAGTTCCGAGGTCAGCCTGCAAAATGCCAGTGGTTTCACCACGGCCCAGGCAGCTGGTCCTTTGGAGCCACAGCAAGGTGTTCCCAGGGACCTAGAAGTGGGGACACTGAGGCTATCCTTTGAGAGATACCTGAGGTCCACAGGAGAGACCTGCGTAGGAGGCAGTTGGCAAAGAAGCTTCCTGGCCTGGCAGCTTGATTGAACAAATTGAAGCTATGTCTAGAAAATGGCCCAGCAGTGAGGCATTTACAGTGCAATTCCAAACAAAGAAGTGTCACAGAGGCCCACCCAGCAGGGTCCATCCAGTATGGAGCAGTGCAGTGGGGGCTGGTGCTCTGCATCCCCAACAGTCATACCATCTGCCAAGTGAGAGTGTGTAGTGTGTGTGTGTGTGTGTGTGTGTGTGTTTAGGGTGGGCAATGTGTCCATAAAGCCTTCTTCTTTGGACTTCTCACTTACCAGCAAACTTTCAGTAACATCACCTTCACAAGAAGCTCTGTCCCATCAGGTGTTCATGATCATCTAATGGTTTAACAAACCGGCACTTGGCAACTTCATTGACTCTCTGGAAGTGTGGTTGGCACCCTAAGTCAGATCCACTCCTAAGACCTGCCATTGAGGTTTCCAATGTCTCAGATCACTTGCTTTCATAGGCCCTCTGCAAATGTCTTTGCATTTGAATACATACCTGTAGTACCCATAGCAGGCCTGTGTCCTGGAAGGGGGGACAGGCCACAGAGTGTGGGATGCAGAATAAGGAAGAACAAATGGGTTTCTTTTTTTTTTCAAGGTGCAGGGCTGGTCCTGGTGGTGGTGGTGGGTATTGGACACTTTGTCGTGCAGTCTCCTTCATTCACACCTGTTTCTACCCTGCAGTGTTTATTGAGCACTTACTGTGTGCCAGGTACCATTCTGGGTGCTAACAGATCCTTGTTCTCATGGAGTTTGTTATCTATTTGTGTCTATGTATGAGTGTGTGTGTGTGTGTGTGTGTGCCTTAGGGTGTACAGAAAATAAAAAAGCATATAACTCTAGCAAGTTCAAATAGTGATGACTACCATGAAGAAGGCAGGAGATATGACTGAATGGCAGTTGGAGTTAGGTCAGCAATGGCTTCTCTGAATGGAGACATTTGAGCATAGACTGAGTGAGTGGTCAGGGAAGATGGAGGGGCAGAGAGTTCCAGGTAGAGGAATGGCAAGTCCAGAAGGCAGAGGAAGCACAGAGCACCAGAGGCAGGAGTCAGGCCAGGCGAGCTGAGGCTTAAAAGAGCAGAAGTGGGATTTGGTGAGCCTGGGGTAAATTTTCCTGGGTGTTCTAGTCCAGATTAGGAGTACAGATTTTATTCTAAATGCAGTGGTGAGGGAATTCCATGACTTAATCTGAAGTTTTAAAAGCTAACAAGGATCCTAGCTGGTGTGGCTCAGTGGATTGAGCACTGGACTGCAAAGCAAAGGGTTACTGGTTTGATTCCCAGTCAGGGCACATGCCTGGGTTGCGGGCCAGGTCCCAAGTAGGGGGTGCATGAGGGACAACCACACAGTGATGTTTCTTTCCCTTTCTCTCTCCTTTCACCCCTCTCTAAAAATAAATAAATAAAATCTTTTTAAAAAGCTACATGGAGACTGGACTGTAGAGGGGGGAGGCAGAGAGTGAGAAGGAGAGTTAGGAGGTTATTGCAATGATTCCAGGGAGTCACTGAACTATCTCCCCTTTCATTTTCCCATCTTTTTCAAATGAAATCTCTATTCTGTAAGCACTGTGTGTCTCAGGTAAAAGTTTGAAGGGAAGAAAGCACTCTCCTTAAACAAATTCTTCTTAGGACTGGGCCATTAACCACTCCGGGATATATATCCTTTTAAAGGCTTGTTAACCACTATGGATCTCTGATTGGCAGAATTTCAGGTGGGGAAGAGAAGGCATTCTGGCTAACTTGGCTGGGGCTGACATTTACAGTAAAGCTCCTCAAATTTGACTATGTTAAAATGCAGAGCCCTAGTCAGTAGGCCTGTGAAGGGGCCTGTGGTTTTGCTTTTCTAGCGCATTCCTAGGTGATCCTACGCTGCCTGTACTTAGACCATACTTTGAGCTTTTAGGCATTAGAGGACTTGATTTCACATGTTAAAGACAGCTCTGAGTACTAAGTATAGCATGCTCGTTATTTATTCATTCATTTGTTCATTTGTTCCGAAGGGTATCAGAATATCTCACCCCAAAATGCACTGCTTTGGCATAGGATTGTTTTGAGCTGGAGGCAATTGAGAAAAAGACACAGGGAGATTTCTCTGCCCTCTGCCTCTCTGCTTAAATGTGAGGCATAAATTTCCCATTTTGAAGGTGGCATAAATTCTGCCTGCCTTCTCTCCTCCAGTTCCTGTACCATGAGGAGGGGAGCGACCCTTATCACCAGAGACAGAGGGCCAGCACTGAGATGAGCATGCGTGAACAAACCTTCCTAAATAACCCTTATCTATCACTAGTTTCTCCTATATATTTTCCTTCCCACAATTGACCTCCATTAAAAATCCCCTTTCCCCTTCTAGCCACTTCTTCACAATTTGTCACCCATTATTAAAATGGTATTCAAAGCCCCACGTTTAAATGTTTCTTTGTTTTTTTTCATTTCTTTTCTATATAGCCCTGTGTGTGTAAAAGTATTAACACCAAATAAAATTTGTATGTTTTTTTCCATGAGTTTGTCTTTTGCAATTTAATTTGCAGTCTCCAGATACAAAACTTAAGAGGGCAGAGGATAAGTTTTTCTTCCTCTACAGTTCATTCATTCAAATGTTTGTTGGTTACTAGGTACCATCATATTTAAGGAGTTGAAAGAGTTTTCTGAGAAGGTTGCCAAAACATATGTTTTTATTGAGTCTTTGGAAAGCTGGACATATCTGGATTCTAGTATTCCTGATTCCTAGCCAGCAGTGTGCTAGTACATGTTTAAAAACTGTCCGAGAAAAAAGGTCTTGATTTATAGCATTTATTGATATCTGTGATGTAAATCGTTCACCAAGGCTGACTTCCAGCTACCAACATGACATTACTTAATGTAGATATAAATCATTTAACAGATACAATAGATAACCTCAAGAACCTAAATAATAGTCAAGTATAGTCAAATAATTAGGAAATGATAAGCCTTTAGTATTTTATGCTCCTGTTTTTAACATAATTTATTTCAGTGTAAGTCTTAGAAATTATTTTTTAATAATGGCTGTGCTTAATAACTGGCTCACAAAATTTCTGAAAATTTAGCAATCTCTTCTTCACTCCCTTCTTGGCTTCAGGATCCAAATAAAACCCATCTTCTGTAAACACTGTGCATCTCAGATAATGGTGTCCAAGAAAAGGAAGCAATTTCCTTCTCTACCACTGCCTCAGGCCCCACCCATGCTCAACCATTCCTCCCATTCTTGCTTTCAGGTGAGTGTTGGGTCTCAGAATTCTGATCCCTTTCCAAGTTTTTGTGGTGGGTGATGGTAAATGATGGCAGAGATTTTAAAGATGATAGAGAATAGAAAAAACGAGGATGATAATAATGAATGTAACTAGGGTGGAAAAAAGGAACTATCTTAAATGCCAAGTATTGTGCCTCTTGCTGTCTTAACTACATTGTCTTTGAAATAGGTGAGCAGTCTGAGGCCCAGAGAGGAGGTGGCATTTGCCTAAGGTCACACAGCTAGAAGTTCTATAACTAGATTCAAATCTACCAGTCTCTGACACCAAATTGTCCTGCTTAAGGAAAATTTTATAGATACAGATATACATCTATATACATGCATACTTGGACATATGTGTATATACCTATATCTGTAGTTTAAAAAGAAAATGAATTCTAAAGGCATAGGATGAAAATGAACAGTGCAGTGCCCCCTCCCTTCCCATTCCATTGCCACTCCATAGAAGCAAGCATTTTCGATTCTTTTACTATTCTGGTGTTTGCTTCAATATATTCAAATAAAATGCTTATACCACTATATCTTGAATTTTCAGCTTTAAGTATTATTTGTTGATTTCTAAATGTGAAAGATAAAGATTTGACTTTCTTATATTCCACTCTCTTCTGTCTGCCCTTCAGTACACACACATACACACACAATCACACCACTGCTGCTTCTCTAACTTACCAATATATTTTTATCATACTTTTGGTTTGCTCTTCACTCATGTGTACATTGTGACTGTAAATATTAGTCACAGCTGAGCCATGCAATGTACTATTATACTTTTTTGTAATATGCTATTATTAAATTTACTTTCAGGAGCTAGTATTTATTTTTCCCAGTGTTAATACTCCTTTTGCTTTTCTTGACTGCTTAGTTTTCTAGTATCAATAACTAATTCATCCCACAATTCTTTTAACAATTTTTCTTTTTTTTTAGGGAATATCCATCCTGGGTTTCTCTATCCCTTTGCAATCTGCACTGACTGCTTATCAAGCTAAGTACAGCTGTTGCCCTGGAATTTCCTTTCCACTTTCCTGGAAATTCCCTTCACTTTTTTTTTTATGTTGGGTTCCTTGTTCTTGTATACCACATTTTTCTTCGACTCACTGTCTTTGGACTGGGGTGCATTCTGCAGTATCTGTCTGAAAATAAGTACATGGGAGATATGTTTTTTTGAGAACTGGCATGTCTGAAATGTTTTTATTCTACTTGTACACATAATTACTGTATTTTACCATGCGTAATATGCACTTTTTTGCCCAAATATTTGAGGGAAAAATAAGGATGTGCACTATACATGAGTATAATGATTTCATACCATGGGTGTAATAATGACATGTATAATGTGCACAAAAACTTGGGTGCACATTATACACCGCAGAATATGATAATAGTTTGGCTGAACATAGAATTTTAGGTTGGAAGTCATTTCCTCTGATGATTCTGGAGACATTGCCTTATTGTCTTCTAGCACTGAGAAATTAATTGCCATTTTAATAGCCAACTCCCTCTGCCCCCAATCTTTTGTTTCTCTATGGAATCTTTTAGAATTGCCCCTTTCCCATATATATGACAATTTTTATTTAAAAATTTAAATTCCGAGGTTCCAGACAAGATGGAGGTGTAGGTAGATATGCTTTGCTTCCTTGCACAACCAAAAGAAGGATAACAACCAATTTAAAAAGGGAAAAAACAACTAGAACTAACAGAAAATCAAACTGCATGAATATCTGGCAACCAAGGTGTTAAAGAAGAGACATTCATTCAGACTGGTAGGAGGGACAGAAATGGGCAGCAGGGGACAGAGAGGACAAGTGGCAAGGCAGTGGCTAACAGACTGAATAGTCCCACATTTGCATGCTAATAAACTGGGAGGAACAGCTGGAGAGGAGACAAACCTCACAACCCAGGGTTCCAGTGTAGGGAAATAAAGCCTCAGAACCTCTGGATGTAAAAACCTGTGGGGTTGCAGCAGCAGGAAAAATTCCCAGTTTCCCAGGAGAGTCCATTGGAGAGGCCCACAGAATCCTAGAATGTACACAAGCCCACCCACCCGGGAATCAGCACCTGAAAGGGCACAATCCACTTGTGCAAAGCCAGGGAAGTGGCAGAAAGTGGGGCAAGAGCCAAGCAAGCTAGCAAGTGGCTTTGTCCCCTCTCTGACCTCTCCCCCACAGTATCACAACACAGCAAAATGCATTGTCTCGCCCTGGAGAATACCTAAGGCTCCACCCTTTATAACAGAACAGGTGCACTGAGACAAAGAAATATGACCCAAATGAAAGAACAGATCAAAGCCCCAGAAAGACAACTGAGCAACAGAGATAGCTGACCTATCAGATGCAGAGTTTAAATCACTGGTAATCAGGATGCTCACAGAAATGGTTGAGTATGGTTGCAAAATAGAAGAAAAGGGGAAGGTTATGAAAAGTGAAATAAAAGAAAATATACAGAGAACCAACAGTGAAGAGAAGGAAACTGGGACTCAAATCAATGATTTGGAACAAAAGGAAGAAATAAACATCCAATCAGAACAGAATGAAGAAAGAAGAATTCAAAAAAAAGATGAAAGGCTGAAGAACCTCTGGGACAACTTTAAATGTTCCAACATTGGAATCATAGGGGTGCTAGAAGGAGAAGAGGAAGAGCAAGAAATTGAAAACTTATTTGAATGAATAATGAAGGAAAACTTCCTCAATCTGGCAAAGGAAATCAATTTCCAGGAAGCTCAGAGAGTCTGAAAGAAATTGGACCTAAGGAGGAAGACACCAAGACACATCATAATTAAGTTACCCAAGGTTAAAGATAAGGAGAGAATCTTAAAAGCAGCAAGAGAAAAGGAGATAGTTACCTACAAAAGAATTCCCATAAAACTATCAGCTGATTTCTCAAAAGAAAACTTACAGACAAAAAGGGGCTGGAAAGAAGTATTTGAAGTTATGAAAGGGAAGGACCTACATCCATGATTACTCTATCCAGCAAAACTATCATTTAGAAAGGAAGGGCAGATGAAGTGCTTCCCAGATAAGATAAAGTTAAAGGAGTTCATCACCACCAAGGCCTTATTATATGAAATGTTAAAGGGACTTATCTAAGAAAAAGATCAAAAACTATAAACAGTAAAATAACAACAAACTCACAACTATCAACAAGTGAATCTAAAAATTGAAAACAAAACTAAGCAAACAATTAGAACAGAAACGGAATCACAGAAATGGAGATCATGTGGAGGGTTATCAGTGGAGAGGGGTAGGGAGGAGAATGGGGGAAAAAGCTGCAGGGGTTAAGAAGCATAATTGGTAGGCACAAAATAGACAGAGAATGTTAAGAATAGTATAGGAAATGGAGAAGCCATAGAAATTTTATGTATAACCCATGGACATGAACTAAGGCAGTGGGGGAGAATGCTAGAGGGAGGGGGATGCAGGGCAGAGGGGGACAAAGGGGAGAAAAATTGGGACAACTGTAATAGCATAATCAGTAAAATATACTTAAAAATAAAAATTTAAATTCTTTGGTGGTGTCCTTAATTTATAGTTCAAATATTCTACTGAATTTTTCATCTCTGCTGTCATATTTCTAATCCTCAAGACCTAATATTTTTGTTCTGTGAGTGTTTCTTATTAGGGCTTTCTGTTCTTATTTCATGGATATAGTATCTTCTTCTTTTACTTTGAGAGTGTGTATTATTTCATCTCCCCCTCTGAATTCTTCTGTTTATTTCAGTTTATTTCTTTTGGACAATGAAAGCCTTCCCAAATCTTTGATGAGCTTTGGTTGTCAGTTGATATTTAAGAACAGGCCACTGAAAAGTTGGTTGAAAGCTACATTTGCCTGGGCTGTATGTGTTGATGGTGGGCTTCATTGCAGGGAGAATTGGCTTGGCCCTTTCACTGGGGAGCCACCTATCAGTGTCTGTATGTCTGTTGGGCTGTTTTTTTTTCCAATAAGCTTCTGCCAACTTTTTGCCCAGGAGGCATAAATCAGCTTGCCTATTCTAGGAGCCAAGTATGGGAAAGAGTCCTGGGGATTCATGGATTCAACACAACAACTATCACTTAATTCCCTTGTTTTTACTGTGGCACTTGAACCCTCATGTCTTCTGGCCCCTCAGTATAGAAGCTCTCTGGCTGGATCTTAACAGGGAGTCTAGCTTTCTGCTGTGGTGGAGGTAAGGATGTGGAGTGTCAATTGCTTCTTATAAAGCTGTTTATCCTATACTACTGTTCTACTTGCACCCCCACTTTCAGAGGAGCTAGTGCCTCCAATTCCTGAAACTTTCTGTGATTCTGCAGTGAAATCAGCTGCTCTTTGACCTTCTTTGCCAATAGCATACATTCCAGCCCTCTTGATCACCACTTGTCTGTTTTTCTTCTCCACTTTTCCAGCTCTGAGAGGCAGAGCAAGTCCTGAAGAGGTACCTTTCTATAGTCCCAGTGTTCCTGAAGATCATGCTCCTCTGTGGGCTCCTGAGGCTTGGTTATTATAAAAGTTCCCCAGAATCATTCGTAAATTCACTGTTTTTCCCTTAAGCTGGTTTATAGTTGGGTTTCTATCACAATTTGAAGAGCTCTAACTAATACAGAGGGCTAGCGGGGCTGAACACTTAATTAATCAGAAAAATCTAATACTGTTTTGATCTTTCTCTTTAAAGTAAATATCATGAAACTGCATTAGAGGCTGTCCCCAGAAATGGGCATTGAGGGATTGGTGTTGATCCTGGCTTGGAGCTAATCAGAGCTTCTCTGATATGTCCAGATAAAGCCTCCCTGGGCTCAGTTCTCAGCCTACATCCTGCCTATTCACACTTACTTGACACCTTTGCTACATCCTCTGTGTCATCTCATTGCCATGTTGTTTGACTCCTAATATGAGAATATCTCATTTCTCCAGTTAATGTCTCCTTGAGTCCAGCATAGTGCTATAAATGTATATAGCTGGTTCATCATAAAAAACGAATTAAGGCATTTATATTGTTTGTGTTTGGATATGGAAGAGTTACTCTAACTTTTTGCTTTTAGTATATACTTTTAGCATCTGATAATGATACTACTTACTGTTACTGTATGCCAGATCCTTTTTTGATCTTTTACCTAATTTTCCCAACAATGCTCTGAGATAGGTAACATTATTCCCATTTTATGGATGAGGAAAGAGAATCTCAGAGAGATTGTTATATGTAAAGGTCATACCCTTAGTGAGTGGGAGAGCTGGGGTTTGAACCCAATGCTGGTCATATTCCAAAGCCCACACTTTGCACCTCTACTCTTACTGCCTCTCAGTTTCCCAACTTACCTTCTGCCTGCTGCAATTTAAGCCTTTGATTTCTGATTGGTTTCACCATAAAACACAACTTTTAAGACTATATACAATACTTCAATCATACAGGCACTTAGCAAATTTCAAATCTATCCATCAGCCCTTCTCCAAAATAAAAAAAGATTACAAACTACATGAAGACAAGACTGCCACAGCCAAGTGCCTCACAGAGAGAATGCAGCAAGAGCTGTTGGAGTTATTTTGGATGGTACAAGGAGTAGCTTGTGAAATGGAGAAATTAGGATGGATCTTGGGTCCACTTCCAAAGAATGAGCTCCATTAGTGTAGTCTCTCCGGGGGAGTTCTGTGATGGAAACTCATTGCTGGAGTTATTTAAAAATGAACTATCAAAACTCTTCAGGTACCAATCCTGTGCTGATAAGGGGTGGTCCATATACCTAAAGAGGTCATTTTAGTCTCTGATTTCTGTAAAAGCTACTATTCTTATAGTACATTGAGATTTGTGATGAATTTCCATTTCTGCCTAAGTACCCAAGAAGTCTTCCAGACTGAGCTGAAAGTGAATGATGTGTCAGGCTCTGGGACAACTGGAGGAAGTATCTCCCTGTGGATGCGTTCATCTGTGTTCTTTTTCAGGGTTCTTCTTGCTGGTGGTGAGCCTCAAGGCCCCTGAGTCCTGGCTGGGGTACCTTCTGGGTGTGCGGTGCTATGAAAACAGCTCTGACTCCCACCTGACTCTCAGTGCCGCTGCTTGAGTATACAAGTCTGTGGTCCCCAGCCAGGGCTGCAAGGCAGCTGGGAATAGTGACATATGCTAAATAATCTGATTCCCAAAGAGTAGGAGCAGGCCTGCTGAGAGGCCCATAAAACCCCTGCCTACAATTCCCTGCCTCCATATGGTGCAAGAGGTGTTTGTTTGGCTTTGGGCTGGTGGTTAGGAGGAAAATCTGCTAATGGTATTGTTTGCTGACTTAATTGTTCTGTTTGATCTGAGGCTCTTCTAGGGAGCAGAGGGAAATGCGATGTTTGATCAGGGTTTTCCTCAAGCAAAGCTTACCTCACAATGCTAAGAAGAGGAGGAAAGGAAAAAGTTGCAGAAAAGGGAAGATGAAGAAGTCAGTGGACGCTATGCTAGGCTCTGGGTGGGGCTGAAATTCATATGCGATGAGCAAGTTAGCCAAGGCCATGGGCAGGGTCTGGAACCCAGTTAAAGCAGAGGTCTTCTCTGGCTGAAGGAAATGTAAGGCATCACATATTTCTTTTTATTTATAATGTCTACATTATGTATTTCCAAAGAAGATGTTTATAGATTATAATAAAGAGTTTATATAATACAGGATGGGACAAGAGTAGGTTTACTGTTGTTCACTTGGAAAATAATACAATAGTTAATAAGTCATAATACAAGAATAAACTCTGTTTCATGTATTCACAACTGTAAATCAGTTTTTCCCCATCCTGCATAACACTACTGAATCAAAAGATCAGACACTAACTACACTGATGGGGAGAAATAGTAATATCAAAATCCTAACCTGATTGGACCACCAAAAACTAAGTATCATATTAGTCCTGGATATCTGGAAGTTAAGCTAAGGCATAGGTGGAAATACCTAGGAGATCTGATTTTCACTGTCTAATAAAGGGATGCCTATCAGATCAAGAGAAGAGAGAAATTATTTTTTATTCTAAATTTTGGGGAGATATATTGAAGAGATAAATTTCCTTTGATCTCCACCTCATGGTGCTGTTGTAAAATAAATAGAGTTATTGAGACCAAAATATTTTCTAAAATATGCCAGAAGGGCCACCTGTATGGTGATCTTGTTATTGTTGATGACAGTTCCTTCAACAGTAATTTTGTTTTTGGACTGGTTTCCCCAGGTAAATGAGACAAGGTAGGGTATGCCGAGGGCATCTGCACCACCCACTGAATTCCATCAGCAAATGTAGCTTCATTTATTTTCAAACTAAATGGCTGGGGATCGGGAAGCTGAAGCTTTTTGTATAGGTGCTAAGATCAAGGAACAATTTTCCAGAAGAACAACACACAGGGAATACTAAGAGGGGAGGAGGAAGTGAAGACTGAGACAGGAAGCTCCTCATTTTAACTAAGAATGACTACTCCAACCAAAAACTGCAGCTTTATTTATAACCCATTAAATTTTTCTCACTTTTCTTTGCTTTTCAGTTTTTGTCCAAGAATAAGTGGGAACTAAGGAAGTATTTACAAATTTTGCAAATAACATGTGTGCCTTGGTGCTTCTGCCAGATTTTCCCAACCCTAGAATAGGGGTTTTGAGATGAACATACTGATTCTGAATCCACAGACTATAGGGTCTAATGTATATGTGTGTGTTTATAAGCTCACCAGTGATTCTGATGTGTAGAGAGGTAGCAGGCCTCTTGTTTGTGCAATTCTAGGGTTGAGGGACAGGTGTGCTCAATGGGGATTGAGAGACTGGAATTAAGTAGAAAAGTAGTTATAGCTCTGTGTTTTCCTTACCACTACCTTTACATTTTTTTTAGAACTATAGGAGAACCCAAAGCCAGTGTAACTGGCTATTTTACTACCCCACACTGTGAGGTTTAAACCATTTCCAGAGCTACCTATTTGCATAAATTATATTTACAAACTAAAGCATGTTGAAAAAGATAGGAGGGTAAGACTCTCATCCTGGACTTCACTAATGTGACACCCAGTATTCAATTTCCTTTTGAGGAGCCACTGTCAACTGCACCTCCAGTCATATGCAATGAGGGAAGTTGTCAGTCAGCTGCAGGAGTGAAATTTTGACTCATCCTGGGCATTCAAAGTATTATACTGCCTTGTTCAGGGATGAGCATGTGATTCAATGAGAGCCAATAATGCACAATAATGCATATATTGGCATCACTGGAGTAGAGATATGCCTCTTGTTGGTTACTCCAAGCAGAATGTGTAACATGAGCCTATAGATATAAGGGGCCTCTTCAGGAGGATGAAGGTTCTGAAGCCACTATGGAAGGCAAAAGTGAGTAAAGGAAAGAAACCAGGTGCTCACAATGGTTGTGTCCCTGGATCAAACCATTCCTGAAGCTAGACCTTCCCATGGATTTTTCTGTTTTGCAAATGTGAATCTTTCTGATATCTGATTTCTTCATGTGTAAAATAGCAATGCCCAGTTACTCTTTCAGGCTACTAAGAGGGTTGAATGAGAAAATCTAGCACACATTACATGGTGCATAGTAGATGTGCAATAAATAGAAGTCTCCTCTCATTCTCCTCCTACCGTGTCAATTGATGGGAGCTTTAAACGCTCCATGATTTCGTGGGTTAGACAGATCAGCACCCATCAATTCAACTTAATTAAGCAGGTGTTTTCTGAACTCAGCCATGAGATCCTCCCTCCCCTCCTTTGTGCTCTCTGGCACTTTTTTCTCTACTAGTTTTCCTATTGCATGCAGTCCCATTTCTTTGCAGTTGATTCTCTGTCTCCTCTGTGGGAATGTGCGAGCCCCTAGGACAGGGATGGCATCTTTTCAACTCTCTACTCCTGGACTCAGTATAGGATCTGGTCTAGAATTTCTCAAGCATCTACTGTGTGGGCGAGGCTGTGCTAAGCCTGCATATGGCCCATTGCATTTTATTGTCATAATGACACAAAAGTGACTGAGTTTGAATTGAGGAATGCTTGAACTTTTAAGCCTGAGCTTGTGCTCTTTCTTGGTGTAAAGTTCAGAATGCCCTTTTTTTGCGGGGTTGGGGGAGAGTGGTACAAGTATCAGAGGTGCTATCAGCCTGCCTCAATCAAAGGAGAAATTCACTGGCTCATGTAATTAAAATGTTTGGAAAAAGAGTTGGTTTTAAGCATGGGTCAGTGCCGGTTCCTCCGCATATCAGGAATCTGTGCCTGTAACTCTTCTCATTCTGCTTTTCCTCTTGGTTGGGCTCCTCACATATGGTAGAATAAGCCACCAGCAGCTTGTCACTCACCCTTCTCATTCCCAGCAGAAAGAGAACTTTGCCCTAATTTCTACAAGAGTCAGGAGCTGCTGCTCATTGGTCTAGAAAGGGCTATGTTCTCATCTCTGCACCAATCACTGTAGCTGGGGGTGTGAAACACTCTGGATAGTTCTGGGTTGAGTGGCAGCTTCTGAATGAAGGGCAGCATCATCCCCAACCTCATGGGTGGAGATGAGAGGTGCAGTGACCAGAAGAATGGAAAAGATACTAGAGGGCACAGAGGACAGATGCTCTCTTCCGTGGTCTGGCCTCCCCTCCCCTCTGCCAGCCTGGGGTCTTCCCTTGGACTCACTGCAGCATGGTGGGCTCTACAGATACCCACCCATATACCTATGGCAGCTCCTGGGCCTGACATTTAGTTTCCCATGGTGGTGCTTTAACTTCTCAACCTTGCAGAGGCTCCTTGAGGATTTGCATAGTAACACCACACAGGATATACAGTACTCTGTCAAACTCCTGATTGTCTATAGAAACACTACCGCTTGAGTCAGCCAGCTGCCCTACTCTAGTCACTTCCTAGTTTGTACATGAAGAAATCGGGGGTAGCAAACAGAGCCCCTGGGCAGCTGCTCCTCTTTCTTGCTCTCCTGCTCAGGCAGGGCACCTCAGAGCCCTTCTTCACCCAGGGATCCAGGCAGCCCCTGTTACCAGTTTAAGAGCTGATACTTTAGAAGGAATCTCATCACCATCTCTGATCCCTTGCACAAGAATGTTCTATGTCTCAACGTGACTTCCTTAGTAAAGAATCTGCTGTCCACAGACCATATATATTAGATGTTCTAGAAATCTCTAGCTTAGAGTGAAAACCAGTTATTCCTTATTCACAGTTTCCCATGGATGCAGTTGGAAAACTCCACTGAAGCAAGTCACAGTGCTTTGAATACCCAGCAAATGAATCTGAATGCCAAGCTTGTTAGAGACCCTGCAGGGAAGGAGCCAAGGGTCCCAACCTGCTCAGCAATTCAGAGTAATGTTACCTGGTGGTCAATTCTAGCCCTCTTCCCAGGGATGCAAAATGAAAGGCTTGGAGAGGGAACTGCACCGTGCTCAGGAAGCTTAGGCACTGGTGAGCCTGCACATGTGGTTGTTTACAGCTTTGACACAGGACAAATCTGCCAAGGGAAATGGAGTGCCTTTGCTCTCTGTAATCTTATCTTTGTTTATTTCTTCGCTAATAATAAAACTGGAAAATGTGAGTTATTATAGAGGACTGTGAGGCTACCTGAAGAACACAAAGCTTCTGATGGAACAATAGCCCCTCTACTGAGTGTAAAAACAGTGGCCTGACCTTATTCAGAGAGGAGGCAGTCTCCACTTGTGGGTCAGGGTGGAAGGGATGGAGAATGCTATGGCTCTCTCTTGGCTGTCCTTGCAGTTTTAATTAATCTTAGTAGCCTGTGGTTTTTCATAAAGCCTCTGATGTTATTTCTATCATTCCCTCGCCTTCATCAAAGCCCACCTCGCATGCCCTGATGCCCTCTTCTCATTGTCCTGCTACTCCTGCCCGAGCCAACTCAGGGCCTTAGTGGACTGTGGATGTCCAAGAAAATGTAGTCCCTCAAGTGCTTTTTTGATATGCACTCCCATCTATCTCTAATCGCAGTGGCACACGGGAGACCTCTGATCACAGACAAGCGCTGTGCCACATGCCATCTGCTTCTGGCTGTTCTCTGCCTGTCCGGGCCTTTATGGAAAATGTGCTCCTTAGCACATAGGCACTTGGTGAGATGAGCAGCTGCCAGTGTCCGAGCTGAGTGGTGACAAAATCGTTGATGCCAGGCTCAGGGCCCTTTCTCTGCACACATTCAGTGTTCCTTGTGGGATGGAGGGCAGGCTGCCGGAGAGTGACAATGAGGATTGCACTGGCCATGGCAGTTTGCTCACCAGTGATGGGCAGTCAGGGGTCCCACACTGACACTCCCTGCAGGGCAAAAGCTGTCCCGTGAATTAGCACAAGCAGATTCTGACACTGAATGGGCCCCTTTCCCCTCACGATTTACTTTAACTAGGATGTTTTTAAAAAAATGTTTTCCCTTTTATCTTTGCAATGCCTTATAGTATTTTACACCACTGACCACTTGTTTCTCTTAATAGTCTTTGGCTCTTGGTTTTTATTCTGCCTCTTTTCTCCTGGATGGCCAGGCTGGGTCACTGCAGGATCTGTCCTTGGACCTAATCTCTTCATTCTCACTACTGCTTTTGTGGTCCCATCCTTGTGGCAGCATCTTAAATCTCCAGATTAAACCCTTGACCCAACAACCAGTGCACCAACTCTGTCCCTAAATATAGATGTCCAAAGCCAAACTGTCACCTGTCACCCTGGACCTGCCCCTGACCTCCAAGGCCCCAAGACTGGATACCTCAGTCCATGGCAGGACATATGACAGATGGAAGCTCTCTGACCAGAGTTGGTCCTAGAGGGGCTACCTGGGTGGTCAGTGAGATGCCAGGAAGGTTCCACAGAGTGGTTTAGGAGGCAGAGGGGTCCCTAGGAGTGGGTAATGACATGGGTAGAGAGGACCAGAGAGCCCAGGCAGAGGCCTCAGCCAGCCATGGGGTTTAGGGCTGGGTCCACGGCAGGCCGAGTCAGCCTGTGGGTGACCATTAGGGCCTTCCAGTCCTAAGGGCACACCATAGGTAGCTCCAAATTCTCCATCATCACATGGATACTTGGGTGATGGTATTGCCAGGTTGGAAATACTGTGAACAGTTCTATTTCTTGAACTCATGTATCACAATACAGTGGAGTGTCACTGTATCTCCCTTGCAGGGCTGTGGTGGAAGCTGAATGAATTAATACCCATTAGCATTCAGTTTTGACACTAATGCTCTAAGCCATTCGTTATTCCTAGGGCAGTAGGAGAGGAGGAAAAGAAGAGAAACAGAGAAAGGGAGAGAAGAAAGGAGGTAGGAAGGAGTCAAAAAAGGCTACACAGAGAGGTTGACATTTGAGCAGAGTTTTGCAGGGTGAATGAGAGCTTGCTGTTGGATGAGGAGGCAAGGAACCGTGTGCCAGGTGCAACATGTGTACCTGCTCAGTGTTCGTTACTGGGATCATCAGGTAAGGTCACTGAGGACACCTCTTTCTACTTTATTGTAATGATTTGCCTACATGCTACCATCTCTGCTTTAGCCTGTAAAGCCCCTCAAATGACATCTGTCTTTTTTATCCTTGGATGTTTGCCTAGTATCTTACACAAAGCAAGCACTCAAATATTTGTTGAAAGAATGAATTAGTTTCTCTGAAAGGTAACATTTTGACTGTAGGGTATACTACACATAAAGTAGATTATGTACATTACTTCTGATTATAAACACTGAGTGAGAGCTCAGCTTTCTCCTGAGGAGATATGAGACCATCTCCTTCATAGCAATGCTACTTTTCTACTGTTCTCTGTGACCCATTCCAGGACCCTCTGCTATTCCAAGCATCACCCATGTGACTAGGACAAATGCCACCAAGAAAGAGGCTAGCCATCCACTCTAGCACATGTGCCTTGGGTGTTTTTTTTTTCTTGGTAACGGTGATGGGTTGTAGCATTAAGGTCAGAGGAGATGGGTTTGCATCCAGGCTTTACTAATTAGCAGCTGTCTTACTTAGCCTCTCTAATCCCCCATTTCTCTGTCTATAAATTGAGGGAGTTATCTTTCTTAGGTGTCTGAGAGCTAGAAGTATATGGTCCTGTCTCCTGCCTGCTGGTGTCTCTGTATTTGAATCAGTTCCTTTCACCCGAGGTTACTGTCCCCTTTTGTTTTATCTCTTGATACTGAGGCAGCTAATTATAGAGATAAGGCAGTCTCACCCTGGGATCAGACAGGCTACCTAGATTTGAATCCTGGTCCTGCCACTTAGTGGCTGTGTGACTTCAGGCAAGTTACTTGACCTCTCTGTGCTTTGGTCCCTTAATCTATAAAATGGGGATGGATAATAGTGGTTCTTGTCTCATTGGGTTGCTGTGGGGCTTCAATGAGCCATCATAGTTCTTAGGATAGTGCGTGGCACATGGTAAGGTCTCTATAAGCCTTAGCTATTTCTCTTTTACCGAACTTTGGGGATGGGGTCAGTGCTGGGAGGATAGAAAGCTTCTGGAAGTTCACCACACCACCCACACAGAGGTGGAAGTGGACTTCACCTGTAACTCAGCTTGCCTGACACTCCCTGGATACCGGGGGCCATGTTACCTCCACAGCTAAGTCATGGTTTGCCTGATGCAGGTATTGAAATGCAGAAAGATTTCCTTCCTTCTTGGAGGGGACAAAGGCATTTGGGAAGGTCAGAAGTAAACTTCTGTTGTGGGGATGCAAAACTTCACCAAGAAGGGACATGTGTGGAATGATATTTAACAGTTAATGAGAAGTGTTCCTTATCCCTCCCATATGTCCCTTGTCCCCATGGTCTGTTCCCAACCAAGCTAGACTATTCTGAGTTGATTTTCTCAGGAGAGTGGTTTCATAATATAAGGGAGAAAACAAAACCCATTTTTGTTTTTTAGGATTCAAAAGTGTAGTCCTCAGTAGGGGCAGTGAGGGTTGGAAAAAACTCTAGGAGGTTCTGCCGTGATTTATGGCAAGCTCCTCCCCTGTCCAAGGGCACACTGAGATTCCCCATCCTGGGCTGGGTTGGGGGCTGAGGGAAAGTGAGGAGTGTGCAGGCGTGGGAAGCTCCCGTGGAGACATGAAGGTGTGCCATGGGCTCTCCCTTCAGGAAAGGACCTGCTGTATGTTCAGCTGGGAGGAGTACAGTTGGCTGACAGCTCATAGCTGCAGCACCTTCAGGATTCACCACAACATTGGAGCTAAGCCCACACTCTTTCTGGGCAGCTCCAGTGAAAAATAACTGAGCTGAGGTAGGCTTTGCTCTGGAGCTCCCTGGTGGACTGATGGAGGCTTTATTAGATTTTCATGGCAGTTGAGGCTCTGCTGCCCAATCCTCTTTCTCTCCTTTTATCTTTCACAAGTGTCTCCTCCACCCAAGCAATCTCTTAAACTCCTAACTTCAACTCAGTGTCTGCTTCATAGGAGACTAACTGACACAATCCCTAAGGAAGGTGTGACCCAAAGAAGAAATGGTAACCCCCCAGATAGGTTTGAGGTAACTAAAATAGAAGGAACTTCTACTTCATGCCTAGGCATGCCTAGGCATGCCTCAACCCTGTTGAGGCAGCCAGACTCCAGAGAGAAATGGCTTCTGGTATTCCCTGACACGTGGGCACTTAACTTCATGGGGCATCCCTCAGCCTTGTGTGGTCTGGTATATAGGGACCTGAAAGTAGCTGGTGAGGTCTTAGGGTCAGCAATGGGGGATAACCTGAAGCATTCTGGATGAACAAATGACCAAAGACCAGATGGCATGAGGATAGCTTAGCAGATGCCAGCAAGGATATAGGAAGATTTCTCCTACCTATTACTCTGGCATTATGTAAGGAAACCCCATTACCCTACAAGGATAATGCTGGGAGGGGCCCATTTTAACTAAGATTACTACTATACCCCAGGGGAATGGGGACTCAAAATAGTAATGGAGTTATGTTTTAAGAAAATAAAGGAAATTGAGATTAAATATCTTGCCTACTACAGCATGTGACTTGTAGTCAGTTTAAGTAACATTGTCTGAAGGGCAAGAGACAGAACCTGAGGAACCAGGAGGATTTGCAAGGCCAGGGGCACACGTCTTCTCTCCCTTTCCCATTCAGGACACATGGCATGCTATGGGTCCTTCCCAAGCATCTCCACTCTCCCCGCCAAGTACAGAGGTCCTCCCTCTCTGCTGAGCAGTGGGGCCCACAGTGGAAATAGCTGCTGCTGCGATGCTGGTTTATATCAGGGCAGATTGTGAGCAGGCAAGCCAAAACCGAGGCTGGCAGGAGACTCAAGGACACAGCAGCAGACCTGAAGCGGTATGACTTTACCCCAGAATCAGAGGGAGTGACAGGCAGCCAGAAGCAAAGATAGAGGGCTGAACATGGGGTGGGGTGGGAAGCAGCTTCAGCAGTTCTTGTCCGTTGGCCAGATGAGAGCAGACATGAGCTAGCCACTGGTAAGAAGGATGCAAGGTCCTGGCCAGTTCCAGGGTATCATTGGCTCTGCTTCTCTTCCTACCATAGGCAGAAAACATCTGGATGCAGAGGGATGGAGGGCATTTGTTCATTTCCCAACCCCTGAACCCCAACAACAGCTTGGGAGCCCTCAACTTCTCTGTGAAAGGCAACGAGGTAAAAATATGATAGGTAAATACAGGAACAATTTACCTCAGTTAATCCTTGTCTTCCTAAATCTCTACTTTTTGTTGTGTCACACCCCTGTCTGAACAATTCCAATGCTTCCTTTTGTTTCAGTGATGAAAAGTCCAGGCTTCATCAGCCTGGCATTCAAGGACCTCCAGGGTCAGACCCCTGACTTCTTTCTCACCATGACTGTTCTCTAACTTCTATCAAAATGACCTTCAGATGGGCCTCACTGGTCCCTGACCCTGTGTTCTTGGTCAAGACATTCTCCAGCTGTTGCATTCCTCCATCTCCACCAGACCAGTTATCTCTAATGTTCATGATCAGCTGGAGTTTCATCTCCTCCACGAAGCTCTGTGCTTCCATCAGCTTTGCCATTTTCACTCCACGTCCTTCCCTGCCTCCAAACATACATGAGCAAGCTGCTTCTCTTCACTGACCACAGATGAACATGAAAGTAATCATCCTCACCCCTTATCTCCTCCATACCTCACTATAACTTTTTGTTTGCCCCGAATTAATAATGTTAAACAATAATATTCAAGGCCCAAAGTTTTTCTGAAAGACAGTATTGCTATAGGCTATAGAGCCATATGCTAGCCAGAAAGAAGACCAGGTCCTGGGACATGCAGAGCTACATGAAGATGATAAAGATGGATGCAGTCTTGGGGCTGATGGGGCTCTTTTATGCAATGAGTTTGGGGAAGAAAGATATAAGTTGTTTTGAAAGACTTTACACTGGCTACAGATAAAGAGGGCTGGAAAAGATGAAGTGGGTCTAGTTCTGGGATGGGGTGTAGTCTGTAGGGAAGAAATATTTGCTTTTTCTGGATTGGCTGTGGGCAGTAGTATGGAAAGTTTGTGTATAAGCAGGGTGAGGTGGTATCAGGGTCAGACTGATGGGTTAGTCCGGGGGTTAGCTGTTCTCTCTAGAGAAGAGCTTAAATAGCCACCTGACAGTTCATTCCAAAGTTTCAACATACATTCAGGAATGGAAACAGTCTTATGTTGGTTTTTGCCATGGGTTCTCTTAACTAATTTACTTTCCTAGTCTCTCCATCCTACCTTCCAGCCTGATGGAATTTAATTTAGGCAATCTCAAATTTTTTTTCTTTTCCTCAACAATGTAATAACCACTAAATATCAATCTTTGATTACCACACAGAAGTTTAAAGTTTAAATATTAAGGATTTTTAAAAACAAAAATTCTAACCATGGGGATAGAGAAATGTTACCTTCACCAGGAATTAGTATGCATTTGGTCATTTTTTTCCTGGTCTCATTTGCAAACACTCACTCCCATGTGGGGAGAGGAGATTTCCTTTGCATTTATGCTATACTGACCTGCCATTTGTAACATCTGCAAAGACATCTGGATAATTTCATTTTCATAAGCATCGAGATGTTTGTAGATTTTTAGACACATTCAAGATGAGGGAGGAAGGTGTATCACCACAAGTTCATGTAAAAACTATCTGTATGAGTGGTTAGGGGGAACTTTCAATGATGTTCTTTTGCATCCCCAGCTAGGGTTGTGGAGGGATGACCAGGTTTAGTGGTGGGCAGGGTGCAGAGCCTGGAGACTGGGAGGGGAGGGGGCTAGGGAGCAAAGATGAGCTCTGATTTTGGGAGGAGGCATTTGTTCTGGGTTCTATTTTATGCATTGAGCTGTAAGAAGTGTTAGCTCACAAGTTATAGGCTAGAAGAGCAGGGATCTATAGCATGCTGGGGCTTCATTCACACAGAAAACTTGTCTCTGGAAAAGATGCTGCTTGGTGGAATGGGAAGTGTGCAGAATTTGGAGCTAGACAGATCTGGGTTCAAATTAGATTCTGCTCTGCCAGTGGAGTGGCTTGGGGTATATTCGTTTGTCTTTAGGAGTACCAGTTTGGTTTCCTTGACTCTAAAATGTGAATAACGATGTCTTTGACTATACCTAGCACAATATCTGATGCTTAGTGGAAACTCAGTGAAAGACCCAGTCTTTGGCAGAGCCCTTTGACTGGATTCCTTCCTTTGAATGGATTGTGACATGGGTTTCTTACTTTCTTTCTTGTTTTAAAAGATTTTATTTACTTATTTTTAGAAAGAGGGGAAAGAAGGGAGAAAGAGAGGGAGAGAAACATCAATGTGCGACAGAAACATAGATTGGTTGCCTTTTGCACACCCCCAACCAGAGATCTCGCCCATACCCCAGGGATATGCCCTGGCTGGGAATTGAACTGGTGAACTTTTGGTTTGCAGGCCAGTACTCAGTCCACTGAGCCACACCAGCCAGGGTGCCATATGGGGTCCTTTTGGAAGGCTCACACACATGTCCAGTGTATGGCACATAAGCTGTTAGCTGAAGGAAAGGCTGATTGATTAAGGGAGCTAGGAGCATAAGTGTCCATCTAGGCAGGGGAAGGTTGGGCCTCTGACTCTGACAAAACTTTGTTATTTGGAAACCAGAAACTGCCTGCCATTCTGCCAAGAGACACGCTGTTTCCTAGGTAGAATTGTCTAGTTCCTTGCCTATTAGAGTGTTGTTTGTCAGCGTGGGGCCGAGGTAGCAGAATCCAGTGACAGCTTTCACCTCCTGACTGCCAGGAAAGTCAGCCACTTCACCTGCATGTGCTGTGTAGCCAGAAATGAGGCAACCTGCTCATATTCACCACAAGTGACATTAGAATTTTTATCAAAAATCCACAGGCCAAGACATTTCCCAGCATTGGTCAGTAAAAGCTAGTTATAATTCATTTAGATGAGAAGGAAGAAAATTACTGTTTAACTCATTTATAGACCAGCACTCTGAGTCTCTAAGTGGTTGCATTTTTGCAGTCTAACTTTGATCTGGAAAAATTTAAATCTGAAAAATACATATTTTAAATTCAGAAGGTTGATTTTTTTTTCATTATAAAACTAGAATAGTTCTTATGGGAGAAATGACCTCAAGGCATAATAAAAACACATTAAAAATGTAGTAAACCTAGAGAAATCAATTTAATTAAAATATAATGTTTCAGTTTTTAATAAAATATTGAGAAAATTATTCAGTGTTGCTGGAATCAGTATTGCTGTATATGAGTTCTCTTGAACCACATTGTACAATGTGTGGCTGGATGATAAAGTCCTAATGTCCACCCTCTCTGGCCCTGAGAGTGGTACAACTTGCTCACCACACTCCCAGTCAGGCCTGGAAACAGCCTATGGACTCACACCCAGTATCCAGGCATCTGGGGGGACACCCTGCCACATTACAAAGCATTCCAGTATAGATTAAGTCACTTTTCAGTTATGAACTTTGGATTCCATGACTGATTTTACTCAATTTTCTTGAATTTTTTGAGATTGGTCCTCATCCTTCTGGTGAGACTTGGCTCATTGCTGGCCTTCTTGTTCTCCTGTGTCATCACCAGAGGAGCTCCCAGCATCTGTACTGACTGCCCTTTGGAACTCAACGTTCATCCCACTAATGCACTCCTATGAGATGTCTTAAATATAAGTACATTAAGACAAAGCCACATGGGATTAATCAGGGCTTCTTGGTCACTATATTTGGTATCAGTGGATAGCAAAAGTCAGAGGTCAAGGGAAAATGGCTAGCAGATGCTAAGGTCCTAACGAGGGACAGTGGCTGGCAGGGATGGCTTCAATATGAAAAGCCAGTGCCATTGTCGGGCAGACAAGCTGACAGCAGAGAGCCAGCAGGTCTCTGACTCTGGGAGGGCTGTGACCTCAGTCTAAGGAGAATGGCCAGGGCAGGGAAGCCAGCACACCTGGTGGGGGTGAGGAGTAGTGGGGACTAAAGAGATGAAAATGAATCCCGAAGGGAGTCTCAGGCTCTTGCTTTTGGCCATCCTTGGATTTCTATGGGCAGAGAATAGTTCTGGAAGGCCAGCTTGGGCTAGGAATTGGGAACAGCCTACATGGTCTGAGAAGGGGAGCCTGGGTCATAGGTCAATAGTTGCCTTTGGTGACACTTAAGTCTCCCAAGGAATGTAACAAAAGCAAATGGACAAGCTTTTAATGCTAGTAAGATGTGCATTAATGTTGTGGGTGGGCAAAAGGGAAGTAAATAAGATTACAGTGTTACTGTAACACTTTTAAATCTAGAATACAATTGTAAAAGCCTGTACTATTCCAAGCCCTCAGAATCCCATGTGAAAATAGACTTTTATTTTAAAAATAAATCTTGTCTATTTATGCTGACATTATATACAGAGAACTTCTTATAATCTGAAATAAATGAATAAAGAGCTAGGAATGGAAAGAAGATGGGACTGAGTGTCAAGAATTTATCTTATTGATCAGGGCCTTACTTCATTCATTTCTGACTTCCAAAATTCTAATATTTATTATTACCTGGAGATTCTCTGAAGATAAATACTCCTCAAGTCAGATCAGCAAAAGCATGATGGGACAGGGTTTAAAGCAATATTTTGCAGGACAAGTATGTCTTGACTCTCAAACACTGATAAAATTTCTTGAAAATCATTTTATTTCTATAGAAAGAAACACAGCTATTCTCATATACTCCACTGGTAACCTATAAAAATCACCTGTGCTGTTCTGGTTTGGGACCAAAAGCAGGAGGAGGATCATTTTAAATCTATCCCTGCTTTGGAGCCTGTGTCATGATGTCATAACAGTGCCTTGCACAGTTTCCTAACTCCTCATGTTCCCACATGGAGCCCTGGGGGAAAAGGCTATGCAGCAGAATAAGCCTTTCCTACAAATGGGGATGTTATCGGGGAAATGGGAGGTCCCTCTGCTTCTGGTGCCTCAACACGGTTAGGAAGTGAGATGCCACTAGCTTCAAATGTATCCAATGCCACCTAATTGCATAGCTAATGTTTGCTTGAGAAAAAGACTCAGTCAGTCAAAGAATTCTCAGTAACTGTCTATTAAACTATAGGATTTAAACTAACAGAAAGTAGGGAACATAGTAAAATAGAATGGATGTGCATTAGCTATTTTGCCAATGTGGCTTCTGAAGGGGGGAGATTAAGCATGAGAAGAGGCTCTGATGGGGACAAATCCTGGGAAGAGGCCATCATTAAGGGTTCCTATGCTGAATGCTCACCAAGTGAACTTTGTTTCCTTTAGCCAGCAGAAATAGAATAAATGGGTCTGTAAGAGAGTAAATGTATTTAAACCCCTTTCCACAAAGAAAGCAACTCTAATGTGAGTCCAGAGCTCCAGCTGGCCTTCTCTTTGGCTCAGTCAGACCCCAGCATTAGCTTCAGTATGCTGAGGTGGTTACCCGGTTCTTAACAGACAGCAGAATCTGCTCTCCACGCAAAATGCAGAGGGCTGGATAAGGTTTCAAATACCCAGAGGAAAGCAAGGCAGCTCCCCATGCGTGTGAAGCTATCAATTCTTACAAACCTTCACTGACCCCTGTATCTGGCGTCTGACTTCCACAGGTGGACAGGATTAAATGGATTCGCAATAGTTTTCTTCCTCCTCCCCCTTTATACTTCCTGCTTTTTATCTCAGACTTAAACTGAGAACACCATTGCATTTAGCTTCCATTCTGAAATGAAGTCGAGAATCTCACAATTACATTAATGTTTCTTTGAGTTCATAATTAAAGGCCACAGAGATATTTTTGACTCTTAATTCTATAATTGAATTATCAGATAGCCTTCCTAGCTTTGTGTCATCCACAAATGTGGCAAATATGCCTACTCTTGCTTCACTGGAGTCATTTGTTAAAAATCAATACCAAACATGACTGAAGATCCTATGGCAGGATCCATGGAAGTCTTCCTCCATGGTGAATGAATGGATCTGGCTTTGGGATGCTCTCACCCCCTGCTGTTATCCAGCTTTCATTTCTCCATATTTACTATAAGGGTCTTTTTAGAGCTCTTGAAGAAAATAATGTACATTGGTTATTATCTTATTTTCCTGATACAAAAGTATAGTGTCCCATCAAAACAGAAATGTTTGTTGAACTTTACTTGATTTGTCTTTTTCTGATGAGCCACTAGCAACCTCTTCCTTGATCATTCTAACTTGGGGTAATCTACAAATTCCTCAGGCTTTGTTTCTTCTCCCTTCAAGAATGGAGACCATTCAGTTTCCTGGGCTCTGGGTATTGTTTTCTGTCTATTGTTTACTAAGTATCAGCTCTATTCTGGAAAGTTATATGTAAGTATAGAGGTAAATGTAGAGGGGGACTTAATTTTTTTTCTTCCAGAGTTCATGGGAGGATTGGAGAAGAAAAATATTAAGCCCCCTCTATGTCCACCTTTATCCCTACATATAACTTCCCATATCAGGAAACTGAGACTCTCAATGCTTAAATGACCTCCCAAACAACACATTGCAGCAGTGTCTATATCACTCTTCTAACCTAGGACCATCAGGTTCCAAAACTACACCACCGTGCATTGCATGCTCTGTGTTTACCCAAACTTGAGGACAGATTCATGATCTCATGTGCATAGTCTTTCAGGGCCTTTGGGTGTGGCTTATCTGCTTCTGGACACCTGAACTTGTGGGTACTGAGAGCTGCTATTATACTTCAGCAGTTCTTTTTGTTTGTGAATTTAAGGCTCTCTTCACCAGTAAGCACATGCTCTGGTGTGGAGGGCCGATTAGGGCTGCTGAATGCATGCAGCTCTGGAGGAGGTGGTACCCATGGAGTGGGCATCCCAAGCCTGGGGCTATGATTGCAGCCAAGGAGGAGGCAGAGCTGTGGCCTCTGGAGTCTGTCCTTCTCTCCCTACCCAGCTAGTGCTGTGGGACCCAGAGGCCTTCCCATCCTTCCTTCTCCCTGTCACACACCTCTTTCTCCTTCTATCTATGTTCATTCTATTGTGTAGGTGAATGACAAAGGCCACTACTGCTTAGTTGTAATGTCAGGAGGGTTTTTCCTCTAACTGACTCAGTGACTGAAATTATTCACAATTCTCCTGTAAGTGGGTGCAACCCAGTTTCAAATTCATAGCTGTTTCCAGAGCCCCAGCATATTTTACTGCAGAAAGGACAGATGCCTGCTCAAGTGTCTGATGAAAACACTTAAGCTTTATTGTTATTTGACATTCATTAGGGAACCATCTTCCGTAGGCAAAACACAAGACATTTCTTTAGACAGGAGGCATAAAAGGACTAATGGTGGGTCATAGGCCAGATGGTATGGAAACAAGACGAACTGAGCCCTGGAGCCATACCAGCTTGGTCCTGCATTGCCTTTGAGAATGGAGAGGGGTGTGGGGAAGAAAGAAACAGAAAATCCCAGGGCACCAGTGAGACTGCCATTGCACAAACATGGAGCCCTACACAATGTGAGTACCATTGTCCTCTATCCCCTAACACCCTTTCCCAGCTAAGATTCAGAAGAAGTGCTTATTGATTTAATAATCAGGAGAAAAGGACTGAAGTTTACTAGAGACCAGTTATAGTCAGCAAACTCCTTGGATTCTCACAGTACCCCAAAGAAGAATGCTACTGTTCCAGCTTATGGGGCAGGGCAGCGAGGCCAAGAGAAGGAATGTCACCAAGGACAGTCAGCTCATCAGTAATGCTGCTGGTATTGGAACCCATGTCTGTTCAAGGCCACATTCATTTCCCTACACCTGTAGGATTCTTAATCTAAATACTCATTCTTACCTCCTTCTGGAGCAGAATTTGGAGAGAACATGGAGGAAAAAAGAGCAAGAACTCATGACTAGAGGGCGGGGAAATAGAATCTGAAGTTGCCCTCTTTTTGCTATAGGAGTCAGAGATTCTTCCTGTTTCTGAACTGACTCTTGAGGTGTTGATGGGGGCAAACGAGAATGTGAGGAGGCAGAGAGAGGAAGAAGCTGTCTGCAAGCATCAGTTCAGCACCCAAGTGAGCAGTCATTCCTCCCCAGCTTCCACTTAGATGAAGGAAGAAGAAGTAAGATTGGCTTGCCACAGGGTGTTTTTCAATTAGATATATGGATGGAGGACTTTACAGTGAGGATTCCTTCTGATTAAATGTCACTGGCTCCTTTAATCACATCTCTTTGGGAAGTTGTTCTTGCTACACCAAATGAGGTCATGCAATTTTGCAATAGGAAAATACCTATTAATCAGCCTGACGTAATTTTGGGTCAATTTGGCTTGAAGGTAAAGGCTTTTCCTGCAAGACTTCTCCAGACATATCCATGCAGAGATGCTAACATTTTCTGCATTGACCTACATATTTTTTAACCATCTCTACTTAGTTGTTACTGCCTACTTATTCTTTTGACCTGAACTTTCCCCTCCCTTTCCCCTACCTTACCCAGTACATCCCAAGTTTACTATATGCCCTTAAATGAAAGAAATTTCCTTGATGTTCAGAAATTCATTTCAAGTTTCTGAGGCCATGCTCCTTCCTTTATTGGGAAGAAGTGAAGGAAAACGCCCTCTCTGACACCCTTCCAGAGAGAAGGCTGCTCTATTCTAAGACTCATTAAACTCCATCTGGTGGGTATGTCTTGACGAGTTTTTTCTACAGGAAAGTTTTACCTTAATGCCAGTTTCCAGTGTTTTGGGGGTGCAAGCCCCAAAATAAAATGTGGGAATCACCTCCTGTTCTCTGTCCATAAAGCCATGCTGTCAAATTCAGAAAATAAGCAAAGCAGATGTGCATGAACCCACAACCTCAGCATGGTTTCATTTTAATGCTAACTGTCCTATTTGGAGCAAGAGTAATTAGAAAATCAGCAGCAAGTTACGGGAAAAAAATTGCTGAGCTTTATAATTACTTGGGGTAGAGAGAGAATCTGGGATCCATTTACTGAAGGTCTCATTAAGTTCTCTATTAGGAGAATCAAGCTGTAGCAGTCAGAGCCTTGGAAGAAGGGGAGGAGGCAGCTGTGAAGGAAGGAAGCCAGGGATGGGGCCTGTGGTCACCTTCACTTGCCATAGGAAGCCTGAGGTTCTTTGCATCTTTCCTGTGTCCTGCTAACTTGGTTACTTTCATGCCCTGCTTGGCTAGAAACTGAGGGGAAGTTTCCAGGTAGGTGTTCTCATCTAGTCTTCTCCTTTTGTCCACCCCTCCCTGTTCTTCTCATTAGTTTTCCCTCCACAGTCCTCACTAATAGATTCTGCCTCATTTCCCCTCCCCCCGCCATTTATGTATATGTTTTCTGGAATTGGACATCTGTATTGCTCATTTTGCCCTCAGGGATGCCTTTCCACATATATCTTGTTATAGGTTGACTCATGTTCTCCCTTCCCCCGCAACCCCTGCCTGCCGACACACAAAAAGATACGTTGAAGCCCTAACCTCTAGTACCTCAGAGTGTGACCTTTTTGGAAATAGAGTCACTGCAGACATAATGTTAAGTGAGGAAGGACATACTCGATTAGGGTGAACCCTAATCCAATATGACTGACATCCTTGCAAAAAAGAGATATAGAGACACAGATGCACCATGGGAGAATGCCAAGTGAGGAGGGAGGCAGAGACTGAAGGGCTGCAGTTGTAAGCCAAGGAACACCAAGGGTTTCCAGCCACAGAAGGAAGAGGTGAGAAAAGATTCTCCCACAGACTTCAGAGGTAGTATGGCCCTGCTGACAGCTTGACCCTCAGCTTCCAAACTCCAGAACTGTGATAATACATTTCTATTGTTTTCAGCTACCCTACTTGTGGTATTTTGTTATAGTGGTCCTAGAACACTACTACACATCCCCTTAGCAAAGAGCCAGCAGAGGACTTGTTTGGGAAGGGCTCTGGGTTAGGTGCTGTCGGGAGACAGGATAAGCCAGGTAAAGCTTTTGCCCTTTAAGCAACTCTCAGTTTTGTGGGGAAGTCTGACAATGATCATTTATATTCATTCATGGAAGGTGTAAACATACCTTGTAACAGAGGGCCAAGCAAACTAAGTGTGAGGGAGGTCTAGGAGGGCTTTGGGGAGAAATGAAGATTTGACCTAAGCTTTGAAGATACATGGACTTTATTAGGAAAATGACAATAAAAGGATAACATTAGGAAGTGGCATAGCTCATACAAAGGACAGGAGTCTGGGAGGAACAGAGCATGTATAGAAAATGGCAAGTGGGCTGCTGTGGTAGGTGGGTAGGGTAAGATGTGACATAGATTTAAGCAGGAAAAGTGAACAAGGTAAGGGCAGTAGGGACTTAGAGCACAGTACCCATCTGCTTGTATAGTATGGGATCTGGGAAAGCCATTAATGGCTATAAGGATCTTCATGATCATCTTCCCAGAGAGTAACAGAGAAGCATGGGACACATGGGTGCTGTATAGATCTCTGGGGATAGGGGGGCAAGTCAAGCAGAATAAACCTGAAGGTGAGCTTAGGATCTGCACTGCAGATCTTTGCTGCCTCATCACTTGGCCAACACCAGAGGAAGAAGGCCTTCACCATAATCTGGAAATCTCTCACTACCCAGTTTCTCACCCAAGCCATGATTTCACACTGGGTGTTGGCTTAGGGCAGGACCACCTAGTCCCTGCAGAGAGAGGCCTGGGTTCTTGCCTTTTTGACGAGTCTCTCCCTCCCTTCTAGCACTCTGTTGTACCCACCTTCAGGCTAGCAACTAAGTTGTGGTCTTGTCTGTCCCACACCTTCCTGACACTTTGGAATTCCTCATTTAGTGATCTCACTGCTCATTTCTCTGTAGCTGCCTTGCCTACCTCTTTTGTCCAAAGGGCTACCCCACTTATTCTTAGCTTTGTGTCATATGTTTTCTTTCAGGGGCCAGCCTAACTAATGTTTGTTTGTTTGTTTGTTTTCTTATTTATCCTCACTCAAAGATATGTTTATTGATTTTTATTTGTGTGTGTGTGTGTGTGTGTGTGTGTGTGAGAGAGAGAGAGAGAGAGAGAGAGAGAGAGACATCAATTAGTTGCCTCCTGTACCTGTCCTAAACAGGGATTGAACCCGCTGTGCGCCCTGACTGGAAACCAAACCCATGGCATTTTGGTGTATAGGGTGATACTCCAACCAACTGAACAACCTGGCCAGGGCTAACTACATTTTATTGATTCAATCATTCATTTTTTAGTACCTAATAAGATATACTTACTATGACAAGAACCGAGGATACAATGGTAAACACAACAGGTGTCCCAGTTTGTGTCTAGCTTGTAGTCCATATGGACACAGAAGAGTCCATCGTCACCTGCATAATTAAGAATTGTGGTAAGTGCTGAGAAGGGAAAGAGTAGGCAACTGTGAAAAGGAATGATGTGGAAGGTTGACTTAGCCTAGAGTTTTGGGGAAGGAAGTGAAGCATGGGAGGGAGAGGTATGAGAATGTAGGTAGATATAGGAATGCAGAACTTTGGGCCATAAAATTAAGGGCTATGCTCTCAAAATATTGGGAAATCATTTAAAGGTTTTACAGGACTGACTAAAGAGTTTCCTGATGGAGTCAGAAGGGAAGCCAGAAGCAGTCAGGAAGTTATAGCAGTAGTCCATCTCAGGGGCCGGAGGTGGCTACAGAGATGGAGTAAGTGAATGAGATGGAAGTGAGTTTTGTAGGTAGAGTCAACGGGACTTGTATATGAGTTGATGGGCAGGACCCTGGTGGTGAAGGAGGATCAAAGGATTTTAACTTAAACAGTAACTTAGATAGGGAATGCTAGGGGAGGATTGGGTTTGGAGAAGGAAGTTTAGAGTTGAGTGTTGGACATGGGGATTTTGAGATTTCTGAGAAAATTCTAAGTGCAGATGTGAAGTATGCAGTTGAATATATGAGTCTGCAACTCTAAGAAGATATCTGGGTTGATTAGAGATTGTGTATAAAGTGAGGAGAATAGAAAGATCCTTAGAGACAGGTGGGAGGAGCAAGGAGAAACAGGTAGGGGGTAGAGTACAGCAAGGCTCTAAGGAACTCCAACACTTAGAGCTTGGATAGAAGAAGAGGAGTTGACAAAGGGTATTGAGAAGCAGAAGCCAGAGAGGTAGAAGGTCAACTAGAAGAGTGTTCTGCTATGAAATTAGAGGGAAGAAATTGTTTTAAGAAGGAGGGAGCATCAATAGTGTCAAATATTGCTGAAAAGCCAAGACAAATGAGAACTTCAAATGTCATAGGATCTGGCAATACGGCCACTTGCATTGACCTTCACAAGAGCTGTTTCTTCTACTGCTGCTTCACCATTCTTCTTTTCATCCTTACTAATATTTATTGAGGCTTACTGTATACCCAGCATGTATACATGCATTAACTTATTAATCATAACGATTCTTAGGTTGGTATTATTATTATTATTATTATTATTATTACAATTGCATAGAGAAGGAAATAGACTCATAAAGATTATATGTCTTGCTGTAGATTTTATATCCTTGTTTCACAAGGCTTTCTCATAGTCTCCTGTTATGGAATTAGAGAAGTTCATAGCTGAGCAGGAACTTAGAAATGAGAGTCTTCTCTCAGTTTTTAATGGAAAAACTGACTCAGAGGTGGGAAGAAGTCATACTTATCATTACTTCTTATGCTTATGCTAGGGACCATGTGATGTAGTCCTCTGAGAAATCTGAGATTTCTCCAAAGAGGAAACCAGGACTCTGAAGAGGAAAGCCCATGTCCAAGTTGTAATGCTAATAAGCAGTGGAGTCTGATTTGAACCCAGGACTTTCAGACTCCTAAGCTTCTTTCAACATTCTATGCCACATGACCTTCCCAGGTCATGGCAGAACTGGGACTAGAACCAGGGTCTCAGCTCCTGACCTCTCCAATACAGACAGGACTATTGAAGTCCCACTCCATCTGCATTTTAATGCAGGCAGTTTAAGGCCCTATCTACACTATTCCTTCAACATGTGGAACCCTTCTGTAGTGTGAGAATGTCACATACATGAACAGACCTTTAATTTAGTCTGATTTGGACCTGAATTTCCTGCTCTAGCTTAGTTGATGGAGCTCTCAGATGTTCCATCCCACTGTGTTGGGTCTCATCTGTAAGTTGTACTCACTCCTCTCAGCCTATCTGCCTTCCGCCTTCCTCAATTCTGGTTTAGACAATTCCTCATTATACTCATGTTTGCTTAAGATCATCCTTAAGTTCTTTTTATCTCTATTCTGAGCATCTTAAAAAAATCTTCCCAGAACTTCGATTGGTTGTTGTTTGATGCTGTTTTCAAAAGCAGCTTTACTAAGTCTTTTTTAAGCCTTTTCAGTCCTGTTCAGTTAGAGCCAAGAATTCATCCAGCCATCCCATTTCTGATTTGAGGTCAATCACTGTGTACACTTAGACTCTTAACTTATATGTTTCTTTACTCTTGGCTTATTCACTCTATTTGCCTCAGAAATATACACTTCACTTTTTTTAGTAGAAAAATATATGTTTAATATCATTATGGTAAGCATTTTTTTTGAGAATCACAATAACTTCTAGGCAGCCTAGGTGCCTATGATATCTTGACTGGCTCTAATGTCACTTGGGCCTCCTGTGGAGGAGGTGTTGGGGTCAGAATCCTGTGTGTGGACATTCTTTGTGAACTCTCCCTTGTTTTCCTCTGTCATTTCTCTTACTCTTCTCTTTTCAGGTTTCACTCCTTTCCTGTTCTCCCAAGGTTCAACTCTGCTCCTCTAGCCCCTCCTCCTCCTCATTGACCCTTTCTAGTATTACCCAAATGAGGTGACACTGTGGGGGTGTGGTGAGCTCAGCCTTAGTGCTACTGTTACCCTGGTTGGAAGAATGGGCAGATAAGGCCTGAATCTGTGACTAATTCTTTCCTGTACTCTCTACCCCTATACCTAGGTGCTGCCAATGTGAGGATTCATTTCTTTCTGAAACCTCTTTCTGACCTTCTTGAGGCTAAAAGAAATTGCATATTAACCCCAATTTGGTTCTACTTCTTGCCAGTTAATATGCTGTCCTTATTATGTTGGTAATACCCATCCCTTCCTTACCTGGATTTGTCACTAAGAATTTGCATTAACTTGACAAGAAACAGTGTAGGGACCAAATTTGCTTCTCCCTAATTCTTGGATGGCAGTGTGGGGAGTGCATAATGAAGTTTTATTTTATCAAGCCATATAATTAAATGAAGTCCATGTGAATACAATGACATTGATTCAAATATCACATATGTGGGTGCCAAGCTTGTGCTAGAGACTGAGGACTCAGTGAAAATGGAGATCCAGTCTCAGTATTCAAGAAGCCCAGAATCTACTAAAAAACAAAATAAAACACCCCACAAAACTGGTGGAATCCCAGTAAGACTAGCACTGAGGCTCAGCTATACCTGCCCATTGGGCTAGGAGAACCTTTTCCACTCAAGCCCTCTCCTCTGATTTTCATGTGACTCAAAAGCCCAGAACTTGAATCTTGTCCACATTACGATTTAGACATGTGCACACATGTTTGTTTGGGCTCCAGAGAAGGCCAGGTGTGGACAATAGGCCCCTGTGCAAGAAGAGTGACCAGGATAGGTATTGGGCCCAGCAGCCTGAGTGTGGCAGGGGGCAAACTGTTCGGGTATATGTGAGGCTGTATCTGAACTTACCCCAATCCACACTCGGAGGTGCCATGGGGAGGGGAGGCCTGAGCAGCAAAATGGAAAACTATGTTGTCTCCTCATCATAGAATGAAATAATGTTGTAAGTGATATGAATGATGTATAACTTAAAAACTAGGAGACAAACACACAAATCTACACAATGAGCTTGGTGAGCAGTGATTTTATCAAGGCCAGGGAGGTGAAACAGGTCCATGACAAAAGAAGAGGCAATCAAGTTCCTGATATCAGTGTCAGGTACATGTTGTTTCTGCAAAAACCTCTGGGGTTTTCAGTTTTTATATGAAACTAAAGTTGAAAAGAAGGCCACTAGTATGACTTGAACATGCATTTAATGAGAGTATGTATATTTGTACCTCCTAATCTAGCACCACAGTTGACCAACTTAAGTTCATGGAAAAAAGAAAATTGATATCAGAAATTTGCAGTTAGCTTATATATAGCATAAGAGGAAAAATATCTTCTCATCAGCAAAACACTATTGAAGACATGTATATTTTAAAATACATTTTGCCATTTGGCAAAATACATTTGCCATTTTAAAATGGGCAAATGACTGCACACTTTTTAGGTTGCTCGTTTATCTATTGTGCAAACCTGTCACATCAGTAGGAAAAATCTCTATAGAAAGGAAAAAGAAAAACTGGACTTAGGGGCCCAAATACATATCCCCCTTGCCATGCTAATCCCCACCCCCAAAACCAGTGCTTAGGACTCAAGAACAACAAGAGTTTTCTCTAGTTGGAAAGTGTAAGCTCAGGAAATGATGAGGCCAGTAATGGGGTTTCACAGGTAGAGCCGCTTATGCCTCAGAGGTCAAGAAGGGACATCTGAGTGGTCACACTGTGGCAGGCATGCTTGGCTAAGAAGAGTGGACTACAGAGGAAAAGGCAGCAGATAGAACTATACACAAGACAGCTATTTCCCTATCCACAGGGCCTTCCAAAGAGACATAGGAAAGAAGAAGGTCAGACATGGCCTTTCATTTGGTTAGTTGGGGCTATTGATTTGGCAGATCATGGGTCACAGTGTTAAAGTGGCCTCAGCCAGGATGTGCAAGTGATAGGCCTCAGGAACACTCAGGTTGCATAAATATGTGAGAAAAATAATTGCACCATCATAATAGCTTAATAATAATTAATAACTTAAGACATGAGAGGTCCAAGCCAGCTCATGAGTAAATGTCCAACAAGTAGATAATATAGTCAGGGCTGAGAGGAGGGAGAAGGCCCAGCAGGCTGGTGTGATAAGGTTTGATAGAGGATGGATGAGGTGGGGTCTGCAGTTTGGGAGACTGGTGATGTGAGGGGATGAGGAAAGGTAGTATTTGATGAAAAGAGAGGGAATTTCCAGTTTCAACCTTGATGTTTGGAAGCTTGGAAGTCATCACTCCCATCCTATGGGAAAAGAAAAGGCTAGACAAATTAAAAATCAACAATTCTTCTTGGATTCATTAGAAAACTGTGGTTGCAGGGTAAACCATGATTCTGATATCTGGAGAGACAGAAGCACAGGGAGAGGTGAGGGGAGGGACAGAGAGAGTGAGAGAGAGAGAGATAGATAGAGAGAGAGAGAGAGAGAGAGAGAGAGAGAGAGAGAGAGAGAGAGAGAGGCCAGTAGGAGACCATTCTGCATGGTGTGGGCCCAGCTCCCACTTGGTGATGCACAGGACCCACGCCCACAGATAGGTTCTCCCATGGGGAATCAGGCTTGCAATATGCCTAGGCCACTTTGAGTCTTACTCTTGCTAAAAACTCCCTCACCCTGAATTGAGGACATTTACTGCAAAGTAACTTCCTAAAATCCATGCTAAACCTTCCAAGGATGAGTATAATCGGTTCAACCACTTTTGCCTTTTCATTTGCAAATATCCCTCTTCTGTGATGTGATTAGCGGCATTGGCTCCTTTGTTTTCTGTAACCACCTAAAGGGAACTGGTGCATAGTAAATGAGGACCACCATGTAATGTGCTGAGAAACCCAATGAAGGCCTGTCGTGGCAGAGGCCAGGCTTTGGCTCCCCTTGAGAGAAAAGCCATGCTGTCTCTTTTCCTCCACCAGACATGGTAGTTAATGTGAATGTCTCATTTCATCCATAATGACGTGGATACTGTGGGCCAGTGTCTGTATCACAGAGCAAAATTTGCCATTGGAACCATAAATTAGTGGGAACATTTAAATGGTAATTTGTGTGAATTGCAGGAGGTGAGTGTCACTAGTGACAGTGACAGACCCCAGTGGACTGTTTTAGGGAGTAATCTACATTTTTATAGGCTTTCACTACAGTAATCCCAACATATCACATAGTGAAGATCCTAGAAAGATCTCTTCTGGTTATGTTAGGGGGGCAGAAATCACCATCCCTGTGGACCATGTCAGAGTCTTTATAGCAAAGACCTGTTCTCTGGGAGAAAAAACTTTGCTGGAGTACAATACTGAAATTTTTTCCTAGTCAGAGAAAGTTTGGGGGTGGGCGGGGGTCAGGAATTTTCCTCTGGACTTCCTGTCTCACCTCAGGGAGAAAAAAGCCACAAAGTCAACAGGGGGCAGCCTGAAGGAAATAGATTTGCAACACTGCATCAGGAAAGGGTGTGGGGGAAGAGATATTGACCTAAGTAATTTAGGAAACGAATGAACACTATAGACCTGTAGACTAAAGACATAGGAATACACAGAAACATAGTACTGCAGCTGGTAATGTCATTCTCCATGGGAGTACAGGTTAATCATTTTGAAACCACTGTATATGTATACTGGGATTGAAAAATGAAGTAAATGGATGGTGAATGGTGGGAGTCAGGTTTCTCACTAATGGAGTGGTAGGTCATAGATAAGCAAGGGAGAGAGTTGAATAATCCACGTGCATTGGATTAGAGTTGGACACATTGGTCTAGAAGCTCATGTTGAGCTTAAGGTAGATGCAAATGAATATACACAGAAGTATTTTTCAATGTGTATATATAAATGGGTTAGTATACATATATATTTCCTTGTTCTGTCAGCCAAGAGGGCCAAGGCACAATGATACTTCAGCAGCAATGATACGTTAAGCCCAGCCTTGGTCTCTAATATCATTTTCTGATTAAAGGGACCAAGGTCCTAGAGCAGTGGTTCATTCTAGGTCTGGAGAGCAGGGAATATGCAAGATGAGCCTGGAGAATCATGAAAGTAAGGAAGTGTTTATCACACAGTGAGAGGGTAGGTCTATGGTATGACCATAGAGGCCCTGCTCACTCTCTTCCTCTCTCATTGTCCAGAGATCTACATTTCAGATGAAATAACTTGCAATGCAAGAGCAAACTGAGCAAGAAAATAAATAAAGTAATATTGGATCATAACCCAAAACAAGAAAATAAATATCCACATGTCCATAGTGATATAAATAATTACTAAATAAATAAATAAATGGTAGCAAAAAGATAAACCTTCTATGTAGAAGAATTTCAAATAATTCATGTGGCTACTCCATCCTCAGGGAGGTGAGCCATGATGCCCCACTCCTTAGGGTAGGTTGTGCATAGTCACTTCCTTCCAAAGAGCATAGAATGGGGAGGGTGACAGAAGGGTAACACTTCACAGTGGAAAAGCCTGACAACACTACTGCTGCCAGGTGATTAGGTCAGAATCAGCATTGACAAGTCACATTGCTAGCTTGTATTTGTGATGTGATGTGGCAAGAATGGTACTTTATCTCTGCAAAGATCTTCTTCCCCCAAACACCAGAAGCCCTGTCTAATCATGAGAAAAATATCCGGCAAATCTAAAGTGGAGGACACTCTATAAAATACCTCGTGGTTTGATGTTAAGGTCATCAAAAACCAGGGCAGCCTGGAAAATCTGTCATCATCTATAGGACTCTAAGGAAACATGATGACTAATTGTAAGGTATCCTGGATGATTTCCTGGAACAGAAAAATGACATTAGATAAAAATTTAAGATATCTAAATAAAATATGGACTTCATTTAATGATAATGTATCAGTATTAGTTTATTAGTTGTGACAAGTATCTATGTTAATTTAAGATGTTAATGGAACTAGAGTGTGGGGTAGGTATATGGGAACTCTGGACTCTACCTTTTCTGTAAATCTAGAACTATTATAAAATAATAAATTAAAAAAAAAAAAAAAAAAAAATAAATAAATTAATAAAAAGGGAATTTTTTTAAAGGATGGGAGGTAAAAGAAAGTATGTTGAGGGAAGGTGTTCAGTCCTAGAGATGCTGGTCAGAGGTTGAAGCAGAGATGTGGGAGTGTCCCCAAAGAGAGGCAGAGATCTGGCTGTTGGAACCAGTCACAACCAAGGGATCTCTGTGTAACAGGGCCAGGATCCTCAGGTTCAGCCCTGCAAGCAGCTGGGAGAAATTCAGTGGGACTTTTATACTCCATGTAATGAGTGTCAACTTGCCAGCCACTGTATAAACAGTAACTCATTGAATCCTCCAACAACTCTGTGAGGCAATTCTCCTTCTCTTTGTGCAGATGAGGAAATTACAATTCAGAGAGGTTGTGTGTCTTGGTGGCTACAGCAGAGATAGCATGGCTGGAGTTTAATCTCAGCTCTGACTAAATCCATGCTCTTCATGCTACCTAACTGCTTCCATTTACTGAGCACAAACCATCATGTGTACATCTCAAGGCCCCATGACAAGCACTTTAAATACATCATCACATAAAATTCTCAGTTTGAGTAGTAGGTTCTATTATTATCCCAATTTTACAGACCAGATAATAAGCTTAGAGGTTTAGTTAAAGTCCCACAATAGGAAGTGGTGGTAAAGATACTGAAACACAAATCCTGGCATTTCTTGAGCCCCAATGGTAAACCATTAGCCTGTACCACTTTCCATGGTAATGATTGGAGTGGTTTTCACTGCATTGCATGTGACCTAGTGGGCCTCTCTCTGCCCCACATTCCCTAAGACTGGGAGTAGTCACAGTGACTGAATGATCATAGAGGCCATGCTCACTCTCTTCCTCTCTCATTGCCCAGAGATCTACATTTCACACTGGAAGGCTGGTCTACAGAGGTCATTGCTAGAGTTGACATCAAGGCACTCTTCTGCCTCAGCTTAGCAAAGGAACAGCACTGTTACCCACTGACAGCAGCAGACCATGTCAATGGATCCTGTGATCAAGTTTTCTAGCAGCATCTCAATTCAATCAAATAGCACATTTTATTGTGGCTTCAGGTACTCGGACTGTGGCCTACAGTGTAAATGAGGTCTGTGACATACAGGGTGAAAGCTACTGGTGGTGGTCTCTGATAAACAGGTGAGCTGCTAGCTGCAGGCCATTTAGAATTACCAGTCATGCTTGGGCTGCTTAGCAATGTAGGATGAAGGGAGCAGATTCAATAGCAAAAGGACATATCAAGAGTGCCAAAGACTCAAAACCCTTGAGAATGAAGTCTAGGGTCTTCTTTGGCCATGTACCTTAGTGGGCTTTAGAAGACAGCTAGAACTGGTATCCTAGATAGAAGGGCCAAGGGAAGATGCCTCTGGAAAAAATAACATCTTTGACATGGTCAGAGCATCAGGAAGTAGTTAACTCTGGCAATGGTCTTCTGGGATGGTTTCTGTTGACTTTGTCCAAAGAGTCAGTGGGCAACTTCCAAGGCTGTGATGAGCAAAGGGTTAGTCCTATTCTATGACTCTGTAGTGTGGTAATGGCAATGTACTTCTAGGTTGCAATAGATGCATTATATCCTGGAGATATCACCACTTGGGGAATGCTCCTGAATAGAAATTTGGGGATTATAGTGAGCTATGGCAACAGCCACACTTAATATGGGGATTTGCTTGTATTTTTCAATTTTGTGGGGCAGAACTGGTAAAGTGGTATTCTTATGTATACTGTTAAATGCCTGGATTTTTGAAGAAATGAAACACATGAGAAACTGAATGGGAAGAAGGCAGGGAAGGAAATATCCCTACTTCCAGGAGAAGGTGGTGCAGGTCACAGACAGTAAGAAGAACCCCAGAAGTGGCTCTGAGAGTGACCTTTTTGGCTGGGGTGAGCTGAAAGGAATGCAAGTTGTGGAAGGAAGATTTTTGCACATATTTTGGAATTTTTTTATGAAAATAGGGGATAGGAAATTAATGTTTTTACAATTGGATTTTTCTGTACCAACAAGGGATAGACTTGGAAGAAAGAGAAGGAAAACAATGTTAAATTTTATGGGCCAGTTTGGGGCTGTATTTTGTAAGCACTGTGTTCTTTGGACTACATAGTTATCATCTGCTGCATATTGTTTAACACTGTCTGGCAAGCTTGGTTGGATGACATAGCTGGGCATTATTTAAGATGGGAAATAGGATAGCACTGACTTCTTGGCCTACTGCCTGATGGTATACTTGAGGTTCCTTGGCATGACTGGCAAATTGGAGGGACTCTTCTGCCAGATAGCTCTGTGTAATGGAGACTGACGAGCCTCCTGTGTGAACTCACCCTGGTGGGAGAGGGAGCCAGGCACAGTTCATGTGTCCAGAACAAAAGCTTTAGTTGTTGGCAGACTCTTCATGTTTTCTCCTAGTCCAGTTCTCGTTGGACTCATCTGTTCTTCCAAAACACTTTTGTTGAGGAATTAATATTTACCAGTCACTGTGTTATATGTGGAATTGCAACAGTGAACAGGGAAGGGATAACAAGTGTTTATAGCCTACAGACAGTAGGGTGACTGTAAGTTTTGAAGGAGCTGGCACTCTAAACAGTCTGGCAGACATTGGAGCATAAGCAGTTCACTTTCTATGTAACCAGGTGTCAAGTGGAGAGTGGCCTCCCATCATTTGGAGCTGACCACTTTGACACTTTGCCAACCTGAGGGCTCTGAGATATTGGTAGTTCTTTCAGGGGAAGTATGAGGGGGATATTATATCCAACAAAGCAGAAATCTTTGGGTCTAGAAGAGCAGGAAAAGTCCATAGTGCCTGCTGGGGCAGTGACAGAGACCATCATGATCAGCAGAGATGAAAGTGGAAACAAGGGCCCAGCACAGCAGTGATGGGGAAAATATAGATTCTGTGAGGCCCTGTGGAGCAGTGATGAAGAGCCAGGATGAACAGTGGAGGAAGAACAGTGCTAGAGGGAGAATACCTCTTTCAGAGTACATTCATGAAATTCCCCTGAGCCACTGAGAGATATTGGAGAGATTTTTCAGTACAGAGATCTGGTTTTTGCTGCTAATATAACCTCAGCCATACTTATAGGCTGTTGAGTTCTGGGGAAACTTAATTACAATAATTATAATGAGGATATCAACAGCAGCACTACCCTCCTCCACTACCACCACCACCACCACCACCACCACCATCAGCATAATCTCTTCTATTATTGAATGCTTGCCAGAGGCCAGGAACTGTTCTATGAGCTTCAGATATTGCTGCTAATTCTTAGAAGGATTACAAAGAACTTCCACTTTGGGCTAAGATTTACCCTGCTCTCTGAAATAACCAAAAAATGGAAAAAAATATATGAAACAATAGTGTTCAAGATATGGATATCAGGCAATAAAGGAAAATGATCCCTGAAAGTTGAGCAATGAACAAGGTAAGCCTATGACTGCCCCAGCTTTTTGGCCATGGTACATAGAAGGGGAACCCAGGCAGAGCCCAGCAGACCCCCTGAACTAAGGAGGCTGAGGGTCTACAGAGACCAGGGTAATTCAAGTTCTGAAGTTGAGAGAACAGTCCAAAGTGCAGTTTAGAGATCTGTAGATAGTCTCTATCAACTACTGATCGGGACATGTGTGTAAGGAAAATAACTAAGGTCAGGAAAAGAACCACCCTAAAGAGTTAAAGTTAACAGTGCTCAGAGTTCATACAGGACTGAGAATATGCCTGTTCCCAAGTGTCAGGCTGAGAAATATCATAATACACATGGCATTGCTTATAGATTTCAGAAGGATCTTTCTTTAGGAGTAAAAATTAGTTCTAGATGGCTATGGTTCCCACTTAACAAATCTTTAAAATGAGATATGAAAGTATCAATTTCTAAATAACTAAATTGCATCCTAAAACAAATCTAAATAATATTTATAGGATTACAAAAATATCCAACTCCCCAAAAGGTAAAATCACAATGTCTGGCTTCAAATAAAAAATTACCAGACATACAAAGAAGCAGGAAAATACAAACTATAAGGAGGGGAAAATTTCATTAACTGGAACCAATTCAAAATGAACACAGATAAGGATAAAAATGATTAAATATGAATAGTCTTTAATATTTAGAAATATTAAATATTTAGAGACAGAAAATATTAAAAAGATTAAATTGAACCAAAGATGAAAGCTCTAATGTGTGAGGATGGAAAATCCACCAATGGAATTAAGGAGAGATTGGACATTGAGGAAAAAAGATCAATGAGCTTGAAGACTATACATGATCTAAAGTGAAACACAGAGGCTAGTGAAACATGACGCTATTGATACATACTACATATGAATCTCAGAATAATCATACTGAGTGAACAATATCACACACACATATGAGTATATACTGTGTGATTTCATTCATATGAAATTTTTCAAAATGCAAAATGATCTACAATAATAGAAAGCAGACCAGCAGTTGCTTAAGGAGGGGAAGAGCAAGCTAGGGTGGGAGGGAAAGGGGGAGAGGAAACCTTTGGAAGTAATGTAGTATATATTCTTTATGTTAATTTGGTAGTCTCAGCAGAGTATAGATATGTCAAAACTTATCAAATTGTATACTTTAAATATTTGAAATTTATTCTATTTTAATTATATCTCAATAAAACTGTCAAAAAGCATTAGAAGAGATTAACACACCTATTTTAAAAATGCAAAGACAGATGTACAGGGAAGTTAAGTGACTTACCTAAGACCACATAGTTCATAAGATAGTGATCCAGGTTTCTTAATTCTCTATGCCTTTCAGTGGCATCTGATGATGGCAGTGTCAAATCTAATATTCCTTGAACATGCTTTTTGAAAGGATTTTATTTTTTAAAGTCTCTAAAATAAAAAAGTGAACATTTGTTGATGGATCCTCTCTAATATATACAGTACTTACCACCACCTTATATATTATCAATATATTCATATGTAAAATGTCAGTCTTGCCACTCTTTCCTGGCCAGTATAAAGTAAGCTCTTGAGAGCAGGGATATTGTTCTGTACACTATTTCTATTGAGTATCTCTTATATACCACCTCTGGACCTCTTTGTCACTTATTCTGGCTGTCACTTTGATAACCAAATATGCACAAATTCTATTGGGCTTTAGATACATAAGCTGTCAGTGCCTGGCCTCGGGCCTGCGTCTGGTGGCTCTTGCCTTATGCCCCAGAGGTTTACTGTTGGTGCTGCTGCAAGACTCCATTCAAGTAGCACATGCTACTTGGAAGTGCAGGTTTCCCTCATGGGATGAACCTTTGCTAAAGGGAAGTGATATCCGGTACATAGATTCTGCTTCCTTTAATCTCCTGATGGGTGGTTGCTACAGTGTGTCTTAGGGATGGTGCTGCAGGATCAAGCAGCAGACTCGTTTAGTGCTAGAAAGTATCACAGGCCTCTCTCTGCTTTCCTTCCTTCCCAGTTTTACTCCCTTTGACCCTCACTCCTACCTGCTTGGATCAAATTCCCCAATTAAGTAAAACACATAAGCCTCTTGCCTCAGGCTCAGTCTCTGCTTTAAGAGTTGATACCAGCAGTGATCCCAGAAAGCAGTCCCCTGGGTGGCATTTTGGAGCTGTGTTATTCACCAGTCGGATGGGAATAAGAATCTCTATGCCAGTGGTATGTGGGGTAGTAACAACTTCTGGGAGACAGTGGCATTATAATGATTAAAGTTTTCACCTAGGTTTACTTGGAGTGAAGTGCAGGTAGAAAATGAAGTGTGATATGTGGTGACTGTGGCTCTTGAATAGTATGGGACAATGATAATTATAGGGGTTGTAGGCTAGGCTGGCTTTCCCACGGAGCAATGAGAGCTGGTGGTATGGCTTTGCCCATGATTATTACTTACACTGAGCTCGCCAGGATTGGCTGGTAAAGTGACAGGTGTGTAGTACCCCAGCAGCTCCCAATCATGCAACACAAAACCCAACCCTCCTCTCCAACACCTCCCTCCTGATCCTGCCCAGCTTTGGGGTTTGCTGCTCTCAACCTCCTTATTTACATATTCCTTCTGTGGTGATGAGCCTGGCTGGCTTTCCTGGAGATATGTGCAGACCATGATGGGCTTCTGTGATGTAGAAAGTTCCTCCTTTTGGCAGCTTTCTCACTGCAGTCGATGTCAAACCAACCCATGTTGTTTTCCACTGTCCTTGTACTTTCCATTGTGTGGAAGAAGCCTGTTTTTCTTGGTTTATGTCTGTTTATAGCTAAGGTACTTTAGACATATTTTATTTATTTTTTTAATCCTCACCTGAGGACATTTTAAAATTGCTTTTAGAGAGAGGAAGGGAGAGATACATAAATGTGGGAGAGAAACATCGATTGGTTGCCTCCTATATGCACCCATTCTGGGGACTGAACCTGCAACCCAGGTATGTGCCATGACTGGCAATCAAACCTGCGACCTTTTGGTTATGGGATGATGCTTCAATCAACTAAGTCACACCAGCCAGGGAAAAACTTTTATATATTTTTATACTCCACTAATAAAAGTTTTGTGAAGCTAAAGTCCTATACACAGACAGACTCTGCTGTATATTTTCTCATCCTCCAAGTTTAAATGATCACAAGTAGAAAGCTAAGAGGTATCCCACTTACAAGTGAAATGTAGGGTTTATGAGACTCACAAAAGGATAACATAGACTTTTGTGCAGACTAGATAGTGTAGTGACTGTGCACTCTTCTTTGACCAGTTCTCCTTAAGTGCAGAAATGTAAGCACCGATTGAGCATCTTTCTTGTATTGGAGGCAGCAAGGCAAAAGGTATGATATTAGCCCTCAAGGATCCCATAGTCCAATAGAGAGGGATTGAGAGATTTATGAAAATAGAAAAACAATAGAACTGTGTATGAATCACCAGACAGGGGACAAATGAAGACCTCAATGAATACCATACTGAGGCAGTGATGCTGAAGCAAGGTTTTGAAGGCAGACAAAGCCGAAAGCAAATTGCTAGCGATGAGAATGGGATATGACAGTCACAGGAAACAGCATTATGTCTGCTGGAAAATACAAGTAGATGGTTAAAATGTCAGTGGGAAGAGTGAAAGGAAACAGAGCTAGAGAAATAGCCAAGGCTGGGCCAAAGATTGTCTTGTGTTCCTGAAGAACAGACTTTATTCTCTAGGCCAGTGCTTGTCAAAGTGTGGTTCCCAGACCAGCCATATCAGTGTCTCTGGAGAACTGGTTAGAAATGTAGATTCTTAGGTCCCTCCCCTGAAGCTGGATGAAGAACTCTAGGGGTGAGGCTGGCAATTTTAATTTGAACAAGCTCCCTAGGTGATTCTGCTGCACCCAGAAGTTAGAACCTCTGCTTTCAAGAATAAGAAGCCATAGTAGGTTTCTAAGCATTGAGAATCTGGAGCTTTAAAAAGATCTCTCTTAAAGAAATGGAAGTAGCATTGGGAAACTTCCAACTGTCCAGATAAGAGATGATGAAGATCTACGCAGGACAGACATGGAAGGAATGGAGAGAAGAAGAGAGAGTGGAGAGGTGGAAAAGGTAGACGTGGAGGCCGACAGGACATAGGAGGTGAGGGACAGCATCTGAGCCAGGGGGCCTTTGCTGTGGTGACCAGGGTTGTGTGAAGATGGCCCAGTATGCTCATGCCAGCTAACAGAGTGGGAGGCACTCTCCAGTGCACCTCAGCATCCACAAGATGTGTGTTCCCCTTGTCTTCATGGTGAAGAAGCAAGAACTCTTTCTCAGCCATCAGAACTACTGACATAAAGATAGCTAATTATTTTACGTAAGAGAAAACTTCTCAAAACCACCCTTACTATTGAAAAGAAAGTTTAGGGGTGTCTAACCCTGGCCCTTGGGCTACATGTGGCCCAGGATGACTATGGCTGTGGCCCAACACAAAATTATGAATTTACTTAAAACCTTTTGTTTGTTCATCAGTTTTCATTATTGTCTGTGTATTTAATGTTTGGCCCAAAAGGTTGGGCACCCCTCACTGTAAAGCATGTGCATGCACCCTGTGCATGTTTGTGAGTGTGTGTGGGTGTACATAAACTTATTCTAGGGAATGCTGTGGTGCCATACTTCTCTTTTGACTTCTGGTTGTTTTGTGTCTTGGGTGGCTGTATTTGTATATGATAGGAGATGGGATGAGATGAGTTATGTAGCTATCAGTACTTCATTACTTCCAGATCGATATTGTCTTAGCCTCTGTGTGTTTGGACATCAGCAAACAACACACAGAAGAATGTCTGAGAAACTTTTTATGGCTGGGGGTGGGGAAGTTACTTCCAGATTTAACATTTCTTATGAGAATGTCCTAAAATCCAGGTTGTAAACCAGAGTGTGGTTATGCTACTTTATTGTCCCAAAATTGGGGGCATTGACAGTCAAATTAACACATTGTTTTGTTTCTACCAAATGCCCTATTGTGGGTTGAATTTTATCCCCTTAATAGATATGTTCAAGCCTCAACCCCAGTACTTGGGAATGTGACCCTATTGGAAAATAGGGTCTTTGCAGATACAGTCAAGTTAAGATGAGGTCATACTTGATTAAGGTTGGCCCTAATTCAATGACTGTTGTCTTTATAAGACAAAGGAAATTTGGGCATGGGTACAGAACACAGGAAGGATATTATGTGTTTATAGTGGCAAAAATTGGAGCAATGTGTCTACAAGCTGAGGAATGCCAAGGATTACAACCACCAGAAGCTAGGAAGAGATAATGAAGGATTATCTCCTAGAGACTTTGGAGAGATCCCTGATATCAGATTTCTGGAGCCCAGAACTGATGACAATAAATTTCTGTTGTTTTAAATCATCCAAATTTGTGGTAATTTATTATGGCAGCCCAAGAAACTAATATATGCTTCAAGTGTTTAGTAGATTTAAGATCCACAATTCCAACAAAAAATGGAAATATAAGAAAAAAAACGGCAACAAAAGACACACAACCAGAGACTATTTGAAACATATTTATATGAGACAGACTTTGTAATCAGAGGAATTTGGAAGATGGAAGAGAAACCTCCTTTGTGTGAAATATAAAGAAAATGGATAATGCAATTTTTATCAAACTGTCTGCAAGTGATATAAAACTTCTTTCTAAGCTAGAAGGGAAAATTTCCCATAACTTTTAAGGAAAATAAGGACAGCCAGATAATCTTCCTGTTCTGTGACAGCTTATCACCAAATGAGAGGTAGAGAATAATAGGAAAGACAGAAATGATGTAAAATGGGCCCCAGACATTGAACATTGCTGGATTAACTCCAGCAGCATTTGTGTATGTTGTCATGTCAATAAAATTACTGAAATTGAAACTTGAAATTGAGCAGAGTGTGAAAGAAAGAAGATATTTCTCAAGGGACAAGGCAGTAAATATTCACATTAAGGGGAGGTGATATCATGGAAAGTTTCTGTGGTTTGTGATGCCACTGAAGTCCAACAAAGGGGTATAATTTTATTGTTTTCCTCTGTGGCATTTCTGCAGAAGTGAGCATTTGGTTATAATGAAATTGAGCTCCTGAGAAGTGAAATCGAAGTTCAGAGAGATGTCAATAGGTTGAAGTGCACATTCATTTCTTCACAAACCTTGTGGGGCTGCTTTCTCTCAATTAGAAACTCTGGGCTTATTTAATTCACCAGCAAGAACTGGATATGAAGAATAGGCTCTAGGTTTTCCATTCTTGGACAAGGGGAAATCTGAAACTGAATATGGCTTAGGTCAGCTTTGCAGTGTAGCTGGAAATCCACCTGTCTGCTCTCCTTTCTTGCTCATCAGTGGGATGATTCCTTGCCATCTCCACAATCCATAGAGCCCTCACTACATGCCCCCTGCAGCCTCTCTCTTCCTCTGCTATCTTATGCAAAGGTCGGGGTGCACTATTCCCTTGGCTGACTCTGAGATGTTGTAGGTCAGTTTGTTACCTTGTTTAGCCAAGAAAGCCCT